>NC_139916.1:26788789-27253789 GCF_963514095.1 Eutrigla gurnardus | reverse complement strand
TTTTCTGCTCTACATATGACCCTGGACTTTCTGGGTATCTGGGGTAACTTCCTCTGATGACTCAAACACACACACACACACACACACACACACACACACACACACACACACACACACACACACACACACACACACACACACAAACACACACACACACACACGTCCTCTGATGTAGCTTATAGACAATCACACACATATAAATGGTTCAGAAGTCTTTGGAAATGAATTAGACCCATTTTTACTGTTACAAAGGCAACACACGCACACACACACACACACACACACATGGACACACACATGGATATTCCCCACGTAGCAGTGAACAGCAGGAATGTACATCTGTATTTGTTCTCGTCAGGTCTGGACTGAAGGCTTGTTTGTGTCGGACGTACAAACAGACTCAGAAGGTCAGAAACTGGAAGACAGAAGACAAGAGACGTTGTCCCGTGGTTACTGTTGCTATGGCCCCTCAGAAATATAAGTGCACAAAAAATATTCAGGTGATTATTATTCTTAATGATCACTGATGATTATTCTAATTATTAGTAGCGCCACCTACTGCTTATCTAGATGGACCTCTTAATCCACATAACCGCAATGGATTGAAACACACGGAAAATACCTTTTTTTAATATAAAAAAAGCACAATGCTACATTTGGAATGGAATGGAAGCCTGGTTTGATGCAAAGACTTTGCACCCTGGACACACTGTGTTTCAGCTTCTAACCTCTGGGAGACGCTACAAAACACTGTATGCCAAAACACCCATACAAGAGCAGTTATTCCTGCAGGCGGTCACACTGGTGAACATGTACCATCACTCATACACACCAATAACCGCAAAATATACACTGCTGCTCTTAAAGATCATACAAGCAAAAGAGACTTCTGTCAGGGGTTGGTGGAGACCAAAACAGAGCTAAAAGAGACAATATTGGACGTTCAGGTGACACAAACTCAAGTGTGAACATTGTTTGTTGGATGTGATTTCATTGCTCACGTTTGCCACAAACTGTTAAAGGTGATGATGATGTCATATTTTCAGTGTGTTCCCGGACATGAACAAAGAAAAGCTATTGCAAACTTTATGCTATCAGGTGATCTGTTGCAGGTAGAGCTTAAAACACAGATGTACACCGTGGATGAATCACAGGATCATTTTGTGGAAAAAACTGGCAGTCAAAATCTTCCCATCATGCATTGTTCTAGGGCATGACTACCGCTACCACCACCTGGGTATAATCAACCATCATTAGCATTCCTCCCATATTTCCCATGCTCCAGTAGCTTCTGACAATTATCATTCTGCTCATATTTCTCTAGTTGCTCTGAAGGGAGATTCCTCACTGAGAGCTGCTGTCAGCTGTGAGCAGCAGAAGATAATGTCCACTGATGAGCTCTTGTCTTCTTTCTGAGGACAAGTTAATAATGTCTTAATGTCAGAACCATCAATCTGTTGTCTCCATTGGTCTTATCTGCCCTCTGCCTGTGGGCATAACTTTGGTCCTGGACCATTTTCTCATGTCTTTAAGCCTTTATTTGTTTGTTGAAAATCACCTTTTCTTTGATAACGCCTGTTTACTTGCCTTAACATAAGTTGGTTATGTTGCCGAAACCTAACATTCCTTTTGAAAAATGTGCATCGCTCAGCACCAAACCAATAAATACAATTTTGTGTCCATTTCCTAAACTGCCGTGAGACGGTGTTGCTTTATGAATTTATGATTTTGCAGCCTATACTTCTCTTATCCAAGTCTTTTCTGCTCTTCTCTTTCAGCCGGTCTCCCTTCTTTCTTGCTCATGTTTCGTCTCCGTCTCACCCCGCCGCCTGTCCATCACAGTGATGTTGAGGTGATGACATACAGGAAGAGGATTGTGGTAAAGCAAAGCAGGTTTGGACAGTAGTCTCCTTTATCCCACTGTAATACACAAAGAGAGTCCAGAGGGACAGGGGCCCCAGGACCACGCTGTGAAGGCCCGGTATAATACCGCTGCTGTACTCGTGTTGTTTTCACTGTGAGGATTCAAAGCTTTATCCTACACCAGTCTAACACTGAACTTATTCTTAACCTGAGCACCGACCTTAACCCTTCACCTGCACTCCTCAGGTCCTCCTGGAGCCCGACAGCAGCATCAGAACACTTCTATCTATGGTCGCCTTCTGCTATCCCAGAAGTTTACGTCTTCACTACCTTAAATGACCACATTGATCATGCAACTGTATCGATCACATGACCGTATTGATCACACGACTGTATCGATCACATGACCGTATCAATTACACGACTGTATCAATCACAAGGAGGTATCGATCACATGATCGTATCAATCACATGACTGTATCGTACGACCGTATTGATCACACGACTGTATCGATCACATGACCGTATTGATTACATGACCGTATCGATCATACAACCGTATCGATCACATGACCGTATCGTTCTTCTTCTTCATTCAATGTGAAGCAAAACAGTGAAAGTACCTCCAACTATATGGGGGTTTCCAGTCATTGAGCTCTTTACATAAGAGCGTGGAGGAGGAGAAGAATGGAGGTGTGTTCACCTAAGAATGGGCCCTTTCAGACGGGGTCTCATTCATCAGGACGGAGGCAAAACGTGGCGGTGGCGGCGCTGTTTTAGGCACGTGAATATCTCGGTTTGAAGTTTCTCCCACATGATAGAGATTAGGAGCCCTGAGAGCCAACAGTCTTGTGTTTCTACCATCTCCTTCCTCCTCGCTTACACATGTTTGTCTTGCTAATGATGAGGAAGAGAAGGAGAGGAAGGGAGGAAGAGAGACACATGCCGCTGGGTTCCCCTTAGATTATGAGACACGTGAGGGAAGGACTCCGTACGCTGCCTCATGGCTCTCTCTGGTCTGACAAACTACTGTGAATGTGAAAGTCTGGGAGCCAGAATGAGCTCCTTGCTTTGGATTTTAGTCCAAAATGACAAGAAACTTTGCAGATCCTCTTAAAGTAATCAAAGCTTGGGGGGGATTTTGAAGGATTTTTTCACAATCACACATGCTCCTCCTTTTCAACCCCTTCTGAATTGATTATTAACATTCTAACACATTGCACCAGTCAGTGACAGTGATCTTGAAACGGTGGTTCAGTAACTCAAATGTTCCATCCCCACCTCCTTTTTAAAAGTGTTAAGAAGCCTGCTTTACATCCAGTGACACATGTCATTAACATTAACAGCATAGTTAAAACTGGATTTTATCAATTAATGCATATTGTGATGATAAGGATCTTTTTATCCCAGGAAGATGCTGAAAAATGCTTTTATTTCCAGTCAGCTATACTGAGTGCTGCTCACAGGACTACCGAAAAAACATCTAAATCCATATAACACCTGCTCTGAGATCATTAAATTGGCTAACAGTACATTTTGGAGTTGGTTTTAAAATGTTAATGCTTGTTTTTAAGGCCATACATGGTCTGGGACCCCAATTTCCCTCTGACATGCTTGAGAGCTAACCAGACAGGCCCCTCAGGTGAGCAGGAACAGGCCACCTGGTTATTATCCAGGTCTCCACACAAACTGGTGAAAGTGCCTTTTAGCTTTTATGCTCCAACCAACTGGAACATCCTTCCCACTCATTTTATCGTCCTTTCAAATTAAACTGAAAACATTCCTTTCTAGCTGTGCCTTTCAGTTGTCTGGTTGGCCGTCTTAATTATTACTTTTTATTTTTAGGGCCAATGTATGTGTGGGGAGGGGGGGATGGAGCCGAGAGAGGTGGGTAATATTATGAGAAAAAAAAGTCGCAAATTTGCGAGTTTATAAAGTAGCAAATTTGCTAAAAAAACAACAACTGGCATCTGTGCTAGCTAACTTCCCATGAATGTCGCATTTATTTTTCTAATTAATACATCAAACGTGTGACAACGTCTTGTTAAGGTCCTTAGGCTGATGGCTGCTGATGGTTATTGTTGGTTAATTTTATATGGGCCAAACTGTCATCTTGTGGGTGTTTATTGATTGGGTGATTGGTCTAAGATGCTAGCAGTATAGCTTTCACTTGTTGACATCCGGTCAAGCAACATGTTTGATGACCTCTATAATAAAGTAGCAAATCTGCCACTTTGTAAAGTAGCAAATTTGCTTTTTTCTCGTAATATTGTCCACCTCTATTGGCTCGTTTTTTTTTTTTTCCTACAGTGGCCCTTAATACACCGTCGTAGTATCCTATGTGTCCATCTTGGTTTTTACTATTTTAATTTTTTTAATTGGATTCTTCTAGTTTAATTTCACTTGTCCTAGAAATTGTAACTGGTTGGTTACTGATCTTGGAAAAAGTGTTTTATTCCTACTTCCTAATGGTTTAAATTCACATGCATAATTGATCTGTCTGTTTAGTTTGTATGACTTACATCTAAAGTTTTATCTTCACACCAGTTGTGGTAGCTCACATTGTGCTTCCACCTGGAATGAAATGTGCTTTATAAATAAAGTTTGTTGACTTGCTTTTTTGCTTCACAGACACTTTGTGTCTCTTTGAGGTCTTTTTACATATCTTCCAGGTTGGTGTCTTGTGAAGGGACACATTGCACGTGAAGGCCAGAGGGGCCCCCTACACTTTGGCCCCCTGGACCTGGCGGCCAGTTCAGTAATCCATCCATGCTTCGTTGTCTCATAATCAGCAATGAGACCAGAAGAAAAACATTCCAGGTGACCAGGATGCAGCTCCAATTCTTTAAAACATAAACAGTTATTTGGGGGAATATAAGGAAAGGATGATACAGTCTCATCATGTTGCATGTTCATATGTGCATTTACGTTGCAGTGGTGTCATGAACATAAACCTAAAGCTACACTGAGGTCTCCATCAACCCCTTCCATCGGCGATCGATGAAGCAGGAAGTGTCTGGTCTGATCAACATGAAGACCACAGAAATGTCCAGATGTATAAATGATGGCAAACGTGTTCACAGTAGTTCTGAGCGGCCAGACTCTGTTGTAAAGAAAATGTGATAGTAGAAGTGATAGATGGTTGCATGAATAGGTTTTTTTTTATGAAAGAGCTCAGATCCTCATCAACTTGAACACAGCTGGACAACATAGCAACGTTGTTTTCAGATTGTGATTTCCGTAAAGTCTCTGGATACAAAGAGAGTATGTGTGGTGATCCACAGCAGTAAGATGCGTGAGGAAGAAAAACCTGAGATCAACATGCAACAAAAAACCCGATGTGTGTGTTAAATGTCTCAACACAAACATCCAGCAAAGTGAAAAAAGGTGCGCTCAGTTTGAACTTAGAAAACATCTTAAAATGTGAACGCTGTGAGAGAGAATAACACCGACGTCGCGCGTCTCTCGAACGCACCATGAGATGAAGCTGATGAGAAACAGCCACGTTAAGAATGAGAGGTATGTACACGTACGGGATGAAAGGAGGAAGAAAGCAGGAGGAAACGTGGCTTCACTACGCGACGACGTGGGAGGTCCCATCATGCCTCTGTGATTATCTGCTGCTTCACCCGGTGGGAACAAAGGCGCTGCACAAACTCAGCGGCTTAACTTCCAGAGATCAGACGTACAGTAGGAACACAGAGCTGCCACTCGCAGACACTTGAATCACCAGGATTAACATAATGAGGACGAGGACTTTCAGGGGACAAAGGGACAGACTGTGAGGAAGGTGTGGACTTCTGGCATCGCTGTCGACCGTGTATAACACAAAGATCACCGGCAACACAACATTTTCTCTGTTGAAGCTTTGATTCCTAAATATGTCCTCTCAGTAACCTGAACTCATGATGAACTATTAAATACTGTAACAGCTTTCAAAGTCTTACCCTCAACCTCTCTCCACTCTTTCATTGACTTTTCCTCGAACACCAAACTCTCTTGCATGAAGTCCTTCAAGAACCGAAATGTAGTTTAGCCATGCATCAACCTCCTGAAAAAGGGAAGCCTTCACCAAAGTGCCTTAAACTTGCATTCTCTCTGTTGGCCATCGGGGGGCGACTCCTCTCGAATTGCATGGAAGTCTATGAAAAAATGCCCAAACTTTTCATTTTATTTATTATCACCGTAAACATTGTAAACAGGAGTTTCAATTTCTAGTTTCAAGTCTTCTGTAAAAGTACATGATATTAATTTAGTACTTTATGAGTCAAATGGATTAAGAAATCATAAACATTATGTTTTCATCCTCCTGTTTTCACGTGTTATATTAAAAAGTATAAGCGCAAGAAATCATTTTTGAAATATAAATATAACAGTTGCGTGGCAGTACCAGCTTATAGTTCTTTAAGTTCAGTCTTACATGTCATTAGAAATGCTAAGATGAAGAATCAACAACTCTGGCTCCTTTAAAATGATGTTCCCATAAACTACACTCTCAATTATGTTACAAAACTACATATTTAGGTTTAAAAAACAAAAATACTTGGTTAGGTTTAATAAAAAGACATCATGGTTAAGATTAAAATGATTATGAAACTGAAAACTTCTAAACACTAAAATCACTCTCCTGGTTTTTGACCGTCCAACAACCAGACCTCCTCACATTCTTTGAAACTAATTAGTGATAGGTGAAGGGCAAATGTAATCCACCTCAAAATACATTTCCCTCATATCGTAGTTCACAATGTAGTGCAGTTGTGTGGGAACGTCTTTTTCAGGCTACCAGCCTGGATAATTATTAGAAACATGTAAAAGCTGTTTAAGTTGATCTTTTTCGTTGCATGTCTTTTTCTGACCAGCACTATTTGATTCATGTTTTGATCTTTTTCTCCAAACTGAGTTGAACTAAACTGAGTATCATCAGTCCGGACATGTGACAATATAAAAGAGGGATCCTGCTGTTTCACTGTCAAACCACCATCAGTTATTTCAGTGAAAGGTGAGTAACACACACACACACACACACACACACACACACACACACACACACACACACAGAGACATCAGACTTCAGAAACTTCATCAAAACCTCCATCTTTGCGCACAGTGTTGAGTCAGATTGGACCAGATGAGAAGCAGACGGCTGCTTTCTCTCACAATACTGGACCTTCGACCATCCTCCAGAAAAAACAACCTCCTGTCACACTTTTGATCACGCCATCATCACTCTTCACAGCTCTGTGTCGGTGTGTTTCTATCTTTGAGCCATTCACAGTTCATTCTGCTCTCTTGTCTTACTTGATTACTTTTAACACACTGGGAAAATACTCAAAGTAAAAGTCCAGCTTTCAAAAGCTTACTGAAGTAAAAGTATACAAGTTCATAGAAAAAAAAACTACTTTAAGTACTGTACTTAAAGAACTAAGTAATTGGCTTTTCAGTTTCGGAAGTATTCTGAAATATTTCTACTGTAAAAGTATTAATACCACTGTTAAAATACTCTACAAGTTTTTAATGTTCATATTTTGTCTCTTAAAGCATTTTGCAACTTTGCTTTGTAAAGTACTATCAAAATATAGTGTATCGTTGTCATTATAATAAGAATAATTATTAATAAAAAAGTAAAAGTCTGGTATTCAAAACCTTCCTAGTACAATGTATTTATAGTCTGTATGTATAGTCATTGTAGTAAGTAAGTCCTGATGGAGCAGTAAAATGTGTTACTAATATTATCTGTTTGTGGATTAATATTACGGCTGCATTTATGTGTTTGTTACATGTTTTTAATGCATCAGCATTTTCCAGCTGAACCAAGCGCTTCATATTAAGAAGTAGGAGGATTTTCTCTGCACATAACCAACACTTCATCATCAGCTTATAACAAACATTCAATGTCAACATGGTAATCATGGTTTCACCTGGACAGGAAGGGGACAAAAGGACAAAAGGACTCCATGCAGTGGAGTAAAATGTACTATATTACCCTCTGAGATGATGTGGAAGTAAAGTACAAATACCTCAAAGTGCAGTACTTGAGTACTTGAGACTATACTTCCTCCAGTGTACCAGATAACAAACCACAGATGCTTTTCAGTTGATGTTCGTATCTCTGTTAGCTGATTTGATTTGCTAAGAGAATAAAGTGATGAATTGCACACAAGAACATAAAGAACATCAAATGCATCTAATTTATTGATTCATGTTGACAGACAACGCTTACATTAAAAGAGTGACGATGTGGAAGACTGTGGAAGGTGACGACTTTGATACGGTTGGCATAAATCTTCATCAATCATAAGTCTTTTTCATTTCTCCCAAACCATATATTCCAGTAGAAGATGCATGCCATTCTAAGAGAGAAGGACCAACTGATTCTGGTCTCAATCTCCAAAAAACAAACTGCTATGTCAAGTTTTATATCTAATAAAACATGTTAAAAATACCAGAAAACATAAAGAGATTGGCCCCAGTGTTAACTGAAGGCTCCTCTTCATATTTGGAGGAGTGATTGGAGGTTCTGACTGAAAGACTGCAGCATAGAAATAAAAAAGGAGTAGAAACGACATTCCCTTTCAAATCGAGGCAGCAGGACGGTCAGAGCCATTGTTATGTGTACTGTTGCCATAGCGACCGTTGTGTAGCGTGAGGTGAGAGGTGGACTGAATGAGTGAAATGCAATGACTAAATGCAATGACTAAATGCTTCATCCACACTCCGATCACACTGTAGAATACACTGATGTTGTCAGATGAGAGTCAAGGAGCTAACTAGCTATCTAGCAAGCTTCCTAACTCCTCCTGGTGACGTCACCTAACAACAATCACCATTCTCTTAGTCACATGATCACTGAAAACAATTCACTGTTCTACTTCTGTTCTATTTCTATGGTCTGCATTTTCTCAAACAATCTGAACAATCTGGAGGATGTTTGGCCTTGGTTACCATTGTTGAAAAATCTGTATTTTCCCATTTTCTACTATACATGACATCTTCCTAATTGTCTTGCTGAGATTGACAGCAGAAGATTCTGCTCCAAACATTCACCTGATGACTGCATGCAGCTAACTCTGCATGAAGAGGTGGAAGTTGGCCCTGGTGAACTCCTGGTGGATGGTCTCTAACAGGACGTCGTCCTGCTGGCCTCCCTCCATCCCTCCCTCTCTCTTCCCTCCGGCTGCCCCTCGGATGCACGGCAGCGGCTGGAGCTCCGGGGTGTATGTGAAACTGAAGGACGTGCGATAGATGAGGCCGTCCAATCGGATGAGAGACAGAGGGACGGTGATGATGCGTCGCAGACAACGCCAGCCGTCACTGAACACGGAGACGTCAGGAACGACGCAGAGCAGAGATCTGGGAGACCTGAGAGGAAAACACAAGGACATGGACTAATGCTCAGGTACTCTGTTCTCTACCTGCTCAGGTATTCTGTTCTCTACCTGCTCAGGTCTTCTGTTCTCTACCTGCTCAGGTACTCTGTTCTCTACCTGCTCGGGTACTCTGTTCTCTACCTGCTCAGGTACTCTGTTCTCTACCTGCTCAGGTACTCTGTTCTCTACCTGCTCGGGTACTCTGTTCTCTACCTGCTCAGGTATTCTGTTCTCTACCTGCTCAGGTCTTCTGTTCTCTACCTGCTCGGGTACTTTGTTCTCTACCTGCTACTACTACTGCTACTACTGCTACTACTACTGCTACTACTACTGCTACTGCTACTGCTACTGCTACTAATAATAATAATAATAATAATAACATACAGACAATGATAAACAACATGTAGACAAAATGTGCAAAAACGTTTTGATGATTATCTTTATTAATCTGTTGTTATTTCTAACACTGAGCCTGTGTCAAAGCTGAGGACCAACAATAGTAATGTATGGAACGAGATAAATACATGATTATGAACCTAATAATTCAGAGGTTGATATGAACACTAGTGAGCAGGTTTTATAAATAGGTCTATAAACGGTATTTCATTGAAAGCCACAGTCCACCTCATGCTCGCATAGCACTGAGGGATCATGTTCCTAATTGGCTGCAGCTTCTGGTACAAATAGCACATTGTGGACGACTGTGTTATATAAACACGTCTTTCCTCTGATGGGGGGGCTGTTTTCAGCCAGAGACCCTGACTTACGATGCCTCAGCACTTTAGATGTGAGGTGTGAGGTCTGAGGTGGACCCTGACGTCACGGAGGTTGTTTTGATTCTGGACGCGTCACCAGATTCTTTGAGGGGACGCCTGAATGTCAACTTACTGTACGTCCTGACTGCAGCGTTAGAGAGAGTTCCTCCCGCTGAACACAACATAAGCTCCTTTATGCCTCTCAGGCCGCCACGCTCATACCCATGAATGCAGGTAAGTTCAGTCGGAACGTTGAGTAAACTGAATATTTTACTCAAACTTGTTGGGGAAAAAACTGCCCGACTTCTTTCCCCAGTGAGTCCAGAACAAAGGAGGAGCTTATTTCACTGAACAAAGCAACAACTCAAGTCGGAACTGAATAAAGACACTAAAACAATTGATCGATTAATAATAATTTCAGTCATTTCAACCAAATACATCAAACACATGACTTCTCCAGTGTGAGAATGTTAAGCCTTTATGTGTTGGAAGTTATTTTAAAGTGAATATATTTGTTCTTTGAACATCTGACGATATCACCTTGGGCTTTAATTTCTAATTCAGGTTAATCGAATAAACAAGAAAATAATCTGAAATATAATGTATAAGGAAAATAATTGTCCACCATCCAGATGATTTGCTGGCTCAGCTCAGAAAAGCCCCTTCGTGAAAACGTCAGCAGCTGTGCTTTAATCTGAGCCTCTCTGTCATGTTGATCTGTGGACTTTATTGTCCCGTGAGATAGTTATTCTTTAAGGAGCTTCAATTCGATGAGGCAACACACGTAGGCCTCTGTTTCCTGTCAGCATCGGGGTTCAGGGCCGGTCGCTAGATTTTTATTTTCGAAGGGTTAATCAGCAGCAGCAGTCTGTCGTTCTTTATTGAAATTCTTCCACAAAGTGCTTTCAGATTCTGGGTCAAACAAATTATAATTTGGGTTAAAGCTGTTTGGTTACGTGATATTTGGAGTGGAAGTGCCACTTCATTTTCTATAAAACGTAGTTTTATGAGCAGCAGCTTGACAGAGCTGAGAGGTCTAAACAAGAAGAAAACTTTAATGTTGTCCTCGTGCTGCTGTTCAGCTCTGCAGCTGGTTCCTGTGTGGTGAAGCATCAAGAGAGCCAATGGCACGAAACAGCCATAAATGAAATGATACAGGGCCTCCAGGACCGACGGTTAAACCAGAAATCCAACAACACAGAAGCTACTTATGTGATCAACTTACATCACTAACAAAACACGAAACTGTAATCAAGTTCACACTCTATAAAGTTACTTTATGGTGAAATGTAACTGAATACATTCACTTGAAAACTGAACTTAAGCTTGAGGTACTTGGACTTTACATTAAAACTTGCACCACTGTTTTTCTGAGGGTCCCCTTGACAAAACTAGACAAAGACAAAACTGGACAAAACGAGTTCACTGCTTATAAAGTAGTAATAAATAATAATAATAATAATAATAATAATAATAATAATAATAATAATAATAATAATAATAATAATAATAATAATAATAACAAGTTATTATTGTTGTTATTATTATCATTACTATTATACTATTATTTCAGCACTTCTTCCATGATCGCGGGGCACCAACTTTTTCTCAAACTGATTAAAATAATACATAACATTTTGTAAAACAAATAATGTAAATACATGTATTCTAAAATTAGAATTAAATATTATTAAATTGTTTCCCCTTCCTTGAGTCAGATCTGGATGGAGACGCGTTAAACTCAAAGTATTTTTGCCCCGTGACTTTCCTCCAGCTGTTACAGGAACCAGACAACAATAAAATATAATGACAACTGTTGCTGTCTGCAGGATATATTTCACTGTATGCTTGTTAATACACCGGTGTTTATATTTCTGGCCTGCTTTCTGGTTTCTGGGTCAGCTGACCAACACAGACACATCAGCTCCCTAACCAATCACATATCTTCATCCTCTCTCACCCTCCTCATCCTTTCATCTCACCCGTCCACACAGTCTGTCGACTCACTTGAACATAGTCTCAGCTTCACTGTTTCCAAACCACACTTTGAGATGAGGGCTGAAGTTTTCTCCGTGGATCTCCAGCATGGCCACGTGTCCTCCACCGCTCACCTGCAGTACCACACACACACACACACACACACACACACACACACACACACACACACACACACACACGCACCCACACACGCACACACACACACATACGTGAAAATGTTGTCTTTAGATCTCACTAATCGCCTGCTGTGTTTGTTCTGAATGTATGAATGGTATCAGTAAGTATTGATCAAGCCTGTAGTGGCGGAATAAGCAGGCAGACTCCAGGGTTCCCACTCAAAGTCAAATGTCAAATTCCCTGACTTTTTCCTGACTTTCACTGACTAAAAAGCTGAATTTCCATGATCTATAATTTCTAGAGCTTTTATTGTGAAAGGTAAGAACAGAAGGAGTGGATCTGGTCTTTGCTGCCAGAGTCAATGTTGAAAGGAGTAATCACTCCCTCCTCAGGTGTTTTTTTGTTAAGTCTTTTGCTTTGAAAGTCTTTTATTTTGAAAGTCTGACTCACCTCCAGCCCACTGATGACAGGAAAGGGAGTAACTGGAGTCTGGATGCAGGTGGGACCCTGATTAAAGGTGAACTCCACTGCTTCTACTCCGATGATGGTCCAGCAGGATCCGTCATTCAGCACCACCCTGCTGGGGTCTCTGACGTTGGACGGGGCCTGGAGGGAGGACGAGGACGGAGGACCGGATGAAAAGACAGAAAGAGAGAGCGGAAGAGAGGGAAGGACAGAAACAGTGGGCCAGTCTCACCTGGTACAGTACGATGGAGTCATTGGACAAACACAGGTACGCGTGGGGATTGTCTCTGAACTGGAAGGCACACTTGTGGAGCTGAGAGACCGGCTCGTCTACGTCTAAGATGGCGTGCTGCTTGTTGACCTTACGGATCACCTGGAGACACGAACGATGCAAAGTCCAAATATCACAATATTTCTGTCATATACCTGGATGATGGCTGTGTTCACACAAGCACGACACAACACGATGGTTTGATGGTGGTGACCTCACGCTCTTCTGCTGCTGTGCTAGATGAGGAATATGTGTTGACTCATGAAACTGCCTCATCAGTTCTCTCAGTGTCACAGCTGAAAGGATACTAATTACAGCCAATCAGAACCATGGTTCTGACCGTTGCTATAGTGACACTTCTGATAGCGGTTTCAAGCATTTCATATTTATACACAGGACATCTACTGCACTTCTGTCCATCCTGGGAGAGGAAACCCTGAGGTTTGTTCCTTTTTCTTCCGAACAAACATCTTTGTGTAATTCATGGAACAATTCAAACAGGATCTGTCATCGTGGACGAGGTTACATATTCATTCCAAAATCAGGTCCCATGAGGAACAAAGGAAGAGGCTCTTTCTTACTCCTCTGCACACATTACATCAAGGGGAAGATAAGTTGCTTTTTATCAATAGTTTAAAGATACAGTCATTAGTTGGCTAAAATAACAAAGTTTCCAGAACAGAATGGCTCGTTAACCGTACAGTAGGATCCAGTTGGACGAGGGCTTTAAATCAAACACCGGAGACTGAGACACCACAGGACGCTGACGAAGCGAGCGAACGCTTTGTGATGGGGATTTTAAAAATGGCGTTTCAAATCGAGGTGGTCTCCACAGTAAATTGCTTCGGGTACCTCCAGACCTTGAGCCCTAATCCTAAGTATTAACACATTCAAACACACCCTTCACTGCACCGCACACTTCTACTGAAGCCTCCACCGCTGCTGATCCAGCTGAACGTTCCGGTCTGAAGGTCTACCTCCACCTCTTCACCACAGAGCCGAGCTGCTCGTCACAAAGAACAACTCAGCAGGAAGAGTTTCTGTGTCTTCAAACAAACCACCTCACCTACAACAACATATAGAGCTGCAGTGTGGAGATGAACCTTCAGGTGTTTTCACAGCAGCTATAGAAAGAGCCCACTCAGCCATTTGTGAAGTGGTTTGTCCAAGTTTAACTTCCTGTGGAGGTCGGCCTCAACAATAACAGCATTTATGGTATAAGCGGGTTATGGAGCACATCTGGATGGTGATTATAGCTAATCAGAGCCGACAGCTATATTCTCTCTTCATATAGGGACCACTACGGGTATTATGGTTTCACAGTCTATGATGCAGGGTTCCAAAATCAAGAGAAAAATTGCATAATTTCCCTTCAAAGAAGGACTAAAGGCCAAAGAGGATTAATCCTAAATTATATAAACTACACAGTCTCACGGCAGTATATGAAACAGTCACCAAATGTTATCCGTCAGTCTGTGCTGAGCAACGCAAATTAGGTTTTTAGGAAACAAAACCACTTAGGTTCAGGAAAAAAAAACGGCACGAAAGTCAAAACATCATGTACATGGACATGAATATTGTTATATATGTGTTCCTCAGCATATTTTCAAATTAAGGCATTTCAGTTGGAAGTATCATTCATGTTTGTTTTTGTCAGTCAGGATAACAAACAAAACAAAAAAAGTTTTAATTCAAGCAACAAAACCAACATTAGGTTTAGACAATAAAACCAACGTTAAGTTTAGACAATAAAAACCAACGTTAGGTTTAGACAACAAAACCAATGTTAAGTTTAGACAACAAAACCAACGTTAGGTTTAGACAACAAAACCAATGTTAAGTTTAGACAAAACCAACGTTAGGTTTAGACAACAAAACCAATGTTAAGTTTAGACAAAACCAGTGTTAGGTTGGGACAACAAATCCAACGTTAGGTTAAGACAAACAAACCAACGTTAGGTTTAGACAACAAAACCAACGTTAGGTTTAGACAACAAAACCAACGTTAGGTTTAGACAATGTGTGTATGTGTGTGTGTATGTGTGTGTGTGTGTGTGTGTGTGTGTGTGTGTGTGTGTGTGTGTGTGTGTGTGTGTGTGTGCGTTACCATCGGTGGCAGAGCTACTCCAGACTCAGTCTCGGTGCACACTAACTGGACCACACAGCCGTAACAGATGAAGCCTTCGCTCAGCACAAAGTCGCCTTGGTCAGCACGCTGGTCCTCCACTACACACACACACACACACACACACACATTAATGTTCATACACGTTCATGACCATAGTCCCACTGAAACACACATTACAGTCTTATTAAATCTGTTCCCATAAAAAAAACGTTTTCCTACTTTTCTGATGAATAAAGACATAAAGATGTGTCTGTGTCTATGTGTGTGTGTGTGTGTGTGTGTGAGGTTAAGGTTTGGAGGTGGGAGGTCCGTGTTAAATAAATAACCTTGCAGATCTTGAGACGTTTCCAGACGTGTTTGAGGGAGACGCTGCTCACACATCGGCTGAGTTTCTAGTGAAGGTAACACGTCTGATGCATCCGTTCATGTTTCAGAGTCAAAGCTGATGTTTCCATAAATAAAGACACTACCATGTTTATAGTCGAAGCATGGTTTGACTCCAACTGAAGGAATGCAGAAAAAGCAGCTGTACATGTCTGAAATTGTCTCATCTTCACTCATCATTTGCTCGGCAGCTTCACGCTGCGCAGTCTATAACAAGGTTTACAGAGATAACTTTGGCTCATAAATAGACTTTAACAGCACAATTTAACAGTGGACATCAGTTTTTATTTGTCTATGACATCACAGTGAGGGAGGGGCCAGAGTTTGAACTGAACATACAAGCTGCTAATTTTGAGGCGAAATGTGTTGGTACAATCAACAATCTGTGTGATTAAGTGTGCAGAGAAAAAAATCATTATTGTTATGAACGCTTCAACAAAAACTAAACCTAAACTTCTGTAACCTTGACACCAAAACTAAGAACAGATTTTCTGCTTTGCACACTGTAATTCTGCAACTTTTAACATGCAAAACAGACCAGGAACTGAACACAAACACACATGAAAACACCTCCACTTACTGAACATCATCATCCTAGCATTGGCACTAACAGATCACCTCTTTGTGAGTGACAGTGAGAGGAGGAGGAGGAAGATTTCACTGTAATTATTTGGTTCCAATGAGCTTACAGTAGAAAATGAGTTGCCTTGTATATCCTATCCTATCCTATCCTGGTTTTGAACTAATATGCGTTTTTAACTGATCAGCCCACAAATGACCCACTGCCGTTGCCTAGCAACGAGCTGTGGTTGACAAGAAAGATCATAAAATAGGTAACTTACTTTATCTAATTAAAATGAAGCCAGAGATCATATTGCATTTTATATTACGATGGAGAATATGCTTCATGATATATTTCAGGCTGAGAGAGTTTATTCTGCTGCTTGTCGACACCTTGTTGTTTAAAAGTCGGCCCAATAAATCTTGGGAAGCATTTGAAAGACTCATTTTGTTTGTGTCATTATTCTTTGAGAAAATTCTATTTCTATGAGATATCTAGATTGTGAAAAACACTTTCCCTGAATAGACTACAATGTGACCGTCATAGAATGGACTATGTTAATGTGTGACTAACACACACACACACACACACACACACACACACACACACACATACCCAGTGTGATGGTGAAGGCTGTCCACTCTCTGGCGCTGGCGATGAAGGCTCCTCTGTCCACCGAGAGGTAACGAGTGCTGACCGTCTGAGAGCGTAACCGGTTGAACAAAGCTACTCTGGAGCATGAAGAGATACACACTGAAAGCAAACACACACACACAGACACACACACACACACATACATACATTTTATTGTCTTGATGCATCATTTGCAACCTGTTGGACACATCTTCTCCCTCCCAAGGCTTTGATTAAGACCTTGCTCAGGTCTCCTTTTAGCGTGTGAGTGTTTATATGTGACACAGCCACCTGCTGCATTATGGGTAGAGCAACAAACAGAGTAAAGAGAGATGCAGTCCACACAGGGAGGGAGGGGAGGTGGACGGGTCGAACAAACACAGGACTTTAGTCTAGGAGACTGCTGTTAGTGTCAAACTGAAGGTAAACTTTGACTTTTTTGTTTGTTATGTCAGTCGTTACTAACCTGAATCGTAAGCGTCAATAGTCATGTGACTCGTTAGTTAGTCAAGTTAACCTCAACCAGACTCTCACTAAACTCAACTAAGGACAGTACACATCTAACAAGAGCAGATTAACACGTCGCCACTGACACTGTTGAAGTGACGATAGAGGGGAACGTAGAGCGTAATGGTTTTTTTTGTGTGTCCCTCAGCACTCAAACGATGTCAGTGAAAAGTGAATTAGGATCCTTTTTCATGGTGGACACATGAATTAAACGTATCCATGTGAATATGCAACGTCCAGAACAAACCAAACACTGGTTGTGTTCTCTAAACCTGGAACGTTGTCTTGACTGACAGAAAAGCCTGGTGCAGGCACGGACAATAATTCCAATTGAAAGTTGAGTAATCAGGCCTTTGAAGGTGTGTACCCTCCAACATGTCCTCACTCTGAAGGTCTAAAACAAACTGGTCCTCCCGAAACAGAAGTACAAGTACACACACACACACACACACACACACACACACACTGTAACTCCTGATTCAGACTCCATGATATTAGTGTCAGTACGATGGTCAATATGTCAGATCAGGTGATCAAAGCGTCATAAAGAGAGACATGTCCCCGGCCAATCATGGCTGCTCGTCTTGCACCACATGTGTGATGTCATCCATACTCACCCTACTCATTGTCTCCAGTCGTGGTATTCGCTCAAAGAAACATGAAAGAGGCAGGGCTGTTGTTGCCATAGTAACATAAATGCATCCTCCAACAACCTTCCTCTTTCTCTTCACCAATGTTAACAGTTGTTTACAGATCGCCCTGTGCTCCTGCTAGTCAAAGTGACTTGGTGATGGTTGTCGTCTACTATGAAAAACTTCATGGTATAAAAGCATCCGTCGTTATCGTTCTGAGCTGACGTGGCTGTCGGACTAGAATCAGTCTGAACCTCTAAATGTACTAAAATGATGACATCAGTGACTCACGGTCAGCGTTCTTCATGGACTGCCTCTTCTGCGACGGCTTGGAGATGACTTTGATCATCCTGCTCTGGAAGCAACCCACTTCCTGTCTGTTTCCCAGGAAGAGTCGCAGCAGCAGGCAGAAGTGTTTCCTCTTGTCCTGATCGGAGATGAACAGGGACTTGGCAGAGGCAAACATCTGGAGCACAAACACACACAGAGAGTTTGAATGATTCAATTAAAATACATGATAACAACTGAAGGTTTGTTGTTCTCATAAATAAGTGAGTCTAAAGAACAACAGGTGTCATGTGACAGACGTGTTGGCTGTCTGTCTGCTGTGCCTCCACAGTGTGTTTACAGCAGCGACTGTTTGACGACTGTAATAAAAGAGGTGAATGTCTCGTCTGGGTAAACACACACTCAGACACAACAGACTGCAGGTCTGAGATCAGCAGCAGCTCAGACCACCAGTCAACATGAAGATGACATTTCTGCACAACTAAACTGCATTGTTACATTATCTTTGGAGGGAAACATATTTAGTAGTGGATTACGTTGACGAATCACAAATATGCTTCAAAGGAGTCCGTGGAAGTCCAAGTAGGGAGGAGGTCTGGTTGGTGGACGGGTCAAAAACACAGGACTTTCCCCAGGAGATTGATGTTAGTGTCCTGTTAGAACCAAGTATTTTGTTGTTGTTTTTGTTTGGTTTTCTTTGTTAACCATGTGTTTCAAACTGTTTAACTGGGACCCTGGTGACTGAAACTGTGTTTCACATGAAATGTAGTTGAGTGTTTAGTTGTATGGGAATGTAATTCTGACGTAAGCCAGAGTTGTTTGAGAAATGTAAAAATACATTCATTATTAAGACGGTTCATAATGAAACTAGAGGTCTACCTTAATTTAGTTTTTCTTCTGTTTGAAGAAGTAGCAACGTTGTACCTTTATTTGTTTGAGTTCATTTGCGACATCACAATATTCAGATATTCATTTTAATCTTGAGGCCTCTAAAAGTGTTCAAATAAATAAACAGATGAGCTCACACCATTGGTAGCCTGGTAAACTAGCCATTAAGACCATAGACGTTTACGGAGATAAAAATTCCAGTGAGAAGTAGGGCTATTTTCTCATAGACTTCCATGTAATTATTTTTGCATCCAGAGGAGTCGCCCCCTGATGGCCAGGAGAGAGAATGCACATTAAGTATCATTCATGCCTGCACCATATTTTTCTGTCATTCAGGACAACATTACACTTTTAGTTAGGTCTGGGAAAAACATCATGATTGGGCTTATAATAACGACGTACAGTTAGGTTTAGACAACAAAACCTCTTAGTTAGGTTTAAGAAAACAACATGTCACTTCACAACACAAGTCCTGTGTTATTGGACCCGTCCGCCCCCCCCCCCCAACATATAGTCTTTCTCAAACTCTGGATGTTGCACGTAAATGCGTTTAAAAAGCGTCATTAACTCCTCATTGACTTTGTTTTAGTTCTGAGACACAAGAAGAAATAATTAGTGCCCACAAAACCAATAGATTGCATTTAGTGACTATTTCACGAACCGTCGTGAGACAGGGTTGACAGAACGGTGGGTGAAGGCAGACATCATAGAGACAAGTGAGACATTTGTAAACTAGAAAATTCCCCCGCGGGAAATTTTGAAAGGGCCACGGGGGCTACTGCCGGAGTGTATATACATTACGATGAGATTCTTCGAGATTTCAAACGAGACGGAGTTGTTTTAGAGGCAAATACAGAGACTGCTTGCTGAAAAACTGTCCCTGAAAGGAGCGTGCATCAGCAGTTTTGCATGAATTTACCTCTAAAATGGCTCCGTCTCGTAACGTTACATTATTATCACATAGCGTGGTGAATGTGCAGGTCACAACTTGTCCACAAAAGCGTTTTGGAGTTGTTGGATTGTGTATTTGATGAGTTTGATGAGTTTGACACATGTCACGGAGCTCAGCTGTCACTCAAGTACTCTGTACTACCGAGTACTACTGAGGCTCAAGTACTGAGAACTACTAGGTACTATGTACTGTCAAACTGTTTGCCAGTACATGTCACCGAGCTCAGCTGTCACTCAAGTACTCTGTACTACCGAGTACTACTGAGGCTCAAGTACTAAGAACTACTAGGTACTATGTACTGTCAAACAGTTGAGTGCTTCGCACTTCGCTTCGCACTCAACTGTTTGCCAGTACCCGAGCACTGTTCCCCTCAGCTATTTCATAGCTGTAGGGGCCAGTGCTCGGTGCGATTGCCCCGTGGCCCTAACTAGGACACCAAAGCAGATTTTCATGACAAGCGATGGAAGCAGTTGTGTGACAAATGTTCAAAGAGATTTTTATAATTCCTGCTTCCAATTCTGGAAATGTGGGTGTGATTGTCAGCTGTGGAATAAGTGAAGAATACTGACGGCAAACGGCATGTCCATGCCTGTGGAGGGAAGATGGTGGACTGTGTTTGACCTCTGATCTTTTGACTGACACTGAATTTAATTTGTGTCAAAAACAGACTTGACACTTGAGAGTAGAAAGTAAACGTTTCAACAAAAGATTGATCTCATATTCAAACATTTAATAATGTGTGAAAATGATAAGCCTATAAATTCCACATGAAAGGTTTGATCTGTCTTCGCTCACTGCTGAGGAGAACAAAGGATTATGGAGACATCTGGAGAGGAGTTTAGGGGATAATTGAGCTGGGACAAAGGCCAGTTTAAACTCGATGTCTCTGTCGTTGAAGGAATTTGACAGACGAAGGGAGGCAGAGAAAGTCACTCACCCTGGAGTTTGGTTGCTCATCGAAGATCAGCTTGAATGCGTCGGCCTGAGACTGAGCAGAGCTGTCCAGACACATGTAACCACACAGTCGATACACAGAGTCTCCGTAGCCAGCAGCTGCAGGGACACGACAGGGAGAGACAGGAGGAGACGTATACCACAGAGCCGAGGGACAAGGGAGCAGGACTCAACAAAGCTGCATTCAAGGACATGTAAGTTCACCTTTTAGATGGTCCTGCATTACTCTCCATCCATGACCGCTGATGTAAACACAAGGAGGAGGACAGAAGAACCTGAGGGTCATCAAACAGTTCAGAGTTTATCCACACAATCCAAAAACATACTGAACACGAGCTTCATGGTGTTGAGATGTTTGTACTCAGTAGGAAAAAAAAGAATTCTGAAACAGGATTTCACTACAAAATATCTTTACAGTGAAAATAAAAGAAAATTAGTAATACCAGTAATACTAATAACAATTAGTAGAAGAAAGGACAATCCCATTCAATCAGCGTAGCAGGATGTTCAAAGCGGTGGACACTTTAGTGTAACGTTGCCATGGCAATCCCTCTCTCTTTCTGGGGAACACACTTAATGGCTCCACTGATGTGTGCTGTCACCATAACAACTAACAAGTTTCCTTTTTCAAAATGGTGAGTTTTCAACTCACCATTTCCTTTTGTACTAGTTAACTAGTAACTACTGCATATTTTTTTTAAATACCAAAAAGTTGGCAAGGACCTGAGAGATAAAACCACGCCCACTTCCACACAACAAAACAGCATCAAAACATGGTGGAATTAGCAAGTTAACGTTGGCTAGCTAACATGCCAGCTGCTTAAAAGACCAACAGTTGTAGTACATGTAGCTGATAATTCGTACTTTTACTTTTAGTGTTTAATGTGTTGGCTCAGCAGAAGCAGCGTCAAACCTTTTCTCGTTGCCGTAGGACTTCTGAGCGACCTTGGCGTGCAGGATGGTGACGCTCTGGTCTGCATGAGCTTCTCTTCCTGGTTCCCGTGTTACTCCCGGTAACTGACAGCCTTGAAAGCCCAGGTCCAGTCTTCTACAAGAATGGCGTCAGTCACAAATGACCAGGAAATAAAATAGTGTATTTGTTAGTTTCTATTGCTTCTGTTTATATTTGCTTTGATTCACTGTAGAATTACAACATGTAGAAGGACACACAGTCCAAACACTTTAGCAGCAGCTCTAAACAGAGAACTATTAAGGTGTACGCTGTGTTATCTGGCTGAAATGTGTCTGAGCAGCTCAATTTGGACTGTCAGTTGGTTATGAGGTTTCTGTGTGTTAGATTTGCAGAGCTGAAGTGAGCAGCAGGTGAGAGGCGGACTGAGTGGATCCTTGTAGCTGTCACATTAGCTGTGGAACGATGGGATGAGGACGTACGACCCCGGGGCCCGCCAGCTGGAATCTCATTCAAGTAGCGATGTAACATGACAAAACTAAGGTAGAACAAGTCAACGTTTGGTTTTCGTTTCACATGGGACATGAACAGCGGTCTCCTGGGTGAAGGTCTGTGTATATATTTATATATCATCAGTCTCACGGGGGTGTGTGAAATAACAACACAGGGCTCTCAACCAGGAGACCGTGGAGAACTTTTAAAACCATGAAGTTTGAACTAAACCTACCTTTCCTTTCCTGTAGCATAATATTGTCCTGACTGACAGAATGAACAATACCTCCAACTGAAATACTATATATTATATACTAATATGTTAATTTGAAAGTCCTTCTGAGCGACAACAAAACAAATAAATTGCATTTCATGACTATTTCACAAACTGCTGCGAGACTGTGGGAATACGACACAGTAGCAATGTTGATATATCTCTCTCCCCTTGTTAATGTTGTCGTGGTAACGGCTGTAGTACATCGGTGAAGCCCCGACAGATTCTACCAGCAGACACACAGCTGACAACGTCCCAGCTAAATGAACTGATGTGATGGAGACTCACTAGACGGTCTGTTTAGCTTCATACTGCTGATAAATAGGATTTAACATGTTTGTTCATCAGGTTATTAGGTTCCATGGTGAAAAGTCAATGTCACGCTGCTGCAGTGGTGTCGGTGCGGTTGTATCTTAGTAGTTTAATCAGGCTGCGTGTTTAGTGATTGCTACATCTTTGTTTTTTATACTTGAATGTCCCATCCAGGGAGCAAAGAGCATTAATACCACAATTTAATCATCCCGCGTTAACGTGTTAACTTTGACAGCTCTAATACACACACACACACACACACACACACACACACACACACGCGCACACACACACACACACACACACACACACACACACACTATGGTTGATGTATTAGGAGGTGGGCAGGCTGCTTCTTCTAAGGGAGGAAAGTCTGGGTCCCACTGACCCAGTACACCTTCCACAGTTCACAGTTCAGGGTTCACATTTTACTGTGTGTGTGTGTGTGTGTGCTCAGTCACCAGGGTGCCAGCAGTGATCTAAATTAGACCATCCCCTCTTTAAAGGTCAAAGGTCAGTGTGTCGGGAGCTCAGACCTTCTGGCATTTCACACCGTAACACAGAATGAAGAGCAGAAAGAAGACGGGGGAGGGGAGGAACTATAGGACACTCTTTCACCTCCTAAAAAGGTACTGGAGTCCTGGTCCAGAGGTTGTTCTGGTGGCGGAGGAGGAACGTTGAAATGACTACAATCAGCATGAGTTACGACGATTCCAAGGGCCCAACACTGACAAGGGCCGCCCAGGTGGGTGATTTAGGTTGGAGGGGGGGCACATTTTTATTCTTTCAAAGGGCTCAAAATTCCTAGTGGCGCCCCTGACAGCAGGGTCTGACAGTCTGCCTCACTCAGTCCTGGTTCTGGTTCTCCCGTGCCTCCCTTCCCTCCAGCGGCCCCAGTAATAGTAATAGTACTAGTAATAGTTATAGTAATAGAAATAGTAATAGTAATAGTAATAGTAATAGTAATAGTAATAGTAATAATAATAGTAATAGTAATAGAAATACTAATAGTAATAGTAATAGCAATAGTAATAGTAATAGTAATGGTCCTCCCTGCTGGAGTCTGAGCCGCGGGGTTTCTGGTGAACCTGCATGATTTCACCAG
Organism: Eutrigla gurnardus; assembly: GCF_963514095.1. Classification (NCBI taxonomy): domain Eukaryota; kingdom Metazoa; phylum Chordata; class Actinopteri; order Perciformes; family Triglidae; genus Eutrigla; species Eutrigla gurnardus. Next base: position 27,229,932 of record NC_139916.1, on the reverse strand, counting down.
AATCTGACGCAGTGGCAGCGATGACAGAAGAATAAATATACAGAAACATATATCCTACTGCATTAATGTGTATGTCGCATTTTTACAGCAATGCAACATATTCTATGAGATCATCATGTTTGTCGCCTGGCTGTCCTGTGAGAACCAGTCAGTTCATCACTATTCTGGTTATTATCAGGTTGTTGAAGAACCACAATGATGTGTTGACTCTGTCTCCTATACAATTACGTTCTCATACAACTAAATAAAAAAAACACATCATGGTTTGGATTCAAATGACTCTGAAATTGAAACGCAACAAAACTTGGTTCTAACGGGATGCGAACATGCTGGTCCCGTGTTTGTGACCCGTCCATCACACGGACCTCCTCTCTACCATGGACTCCTTTGAAACTCATTTGTGACACGTCAAGAGAAAACATAAGCCACGTTTCCCTCAAAACGTAATGCAGTTTAGCTGTGTGGGAATTATTTCAGCACCGGGAATCCACAACAGAGACCGCGATGAGACCTTTACCTGGTTTTGAGAGACCTGCATGTGCACTTACTAATGGATTTGAACACATTTGTGGACATTGAAGTCTTAATTCATCTTGAAAAACACTCAGTCAACTCCATGAACATTTTTAACAATTTCAACATTCAACGATAGTCAATATGACTCATCAATTCCCATCTGCTCATATTGTACTGCATAAATTAATATTATAAATTAATTTATGCAGTTGACATGAAGGTTAAATTACTGTTGAGTTTGCTTTTCCTATAATCATATTAATAAACTGATGCAAAGGTACTTTAGGTTTGGCTCATAAAAAGATGTGTCCATATAGATGATAAGATCAGGAAAGCAGAAGTAGAAATAAAATAATTTTAAGATTCTAAATTGTGTTTTCAGTCTACAGTTGTATGTTTTGTGACTGGTGATGTATTAAAGTAACCAACACACTTATGATAACAATCTAATAACAATAACAACTATAAATGAACTATATACCTATATAGGCTATGTAGATAATAACTTATAATAATCCTACATGATGTATTAAAAACATGAATAAAGAGCACCAAACCAACACGACTTTAACATTTAAGAGAGTTTATAGTAAGAGTATATAGAGTAAATTTATAATAATAATCATAATTAATAATAGAATATTGTGATCAGATGAATCAGTGTTACACATGAACTACACATTGAAGCTCGCGCGCAGAATTAAAGTGAACGGTGGCGCGATGATGCCCCCCATCTCGCGCGCGCCACCTCACCAAACCTCCCCACGTTACCAAGATGCCTGGCGGACTCGGGCTCTTGGGGTTTCAGGATTTCAGGGGGGGTGGGGTCTTTGCCTCCTCCTGCCGGTTTTATACCTCCACACGGTCCCTCCACCAGTGAGAAGACTAACTCCGAGGAAAGGTCACGGATCCCGCCGTCCTGAACGCATTCTCACGTCCACGCGCTCATTCCTCGCAGCTTCGGTTTGGGATAAACGACTCCTCTCTCAGCCCGGGACAAGGTGCGTGTGTTACGGGACTTGTTGTCGCAGAGGGTCGCCTGTCTTACCTGTCCCATCCGCCGGTCCGCGGTGCGTCGTGTCCGGCCAGCAGCGTCCCCAGGTGAGTGAGCGCGCTCACCGGGTCCGGGGACACGGGAGGCGGGTAGAACAGAGCCAGGTCCGCCTGGGAGGACCCAGCTTGAGTCGTCGAGGTTCCTGAAAGTTTTTTAAAATAGAGTTAAATGATGCTTCATCTCTAATGATGAGCTGAAGAAAAAAATCAATCAGATGTTTTTATGAATTACTTTTCACTTTCAACGTTGAAGCAGTTTGTTTTCTGTCTTAAATGATGATAAACTGAATATCTTTGCATGTTTAACTGCTGTAACAATACAATAGATTTGCACACGTCTTGAAATGTACCAGCATTTTCTCTATTTTGACATTTTATAGACCAAACATCATCATATTATACTGCAGTGATATAATTGTTAATTGCAGCTTCAAAAAAGCTCCTGAAAGATATTGAAACATTTTGCTTAAAGGCTTTAAACTTTGAAGGAACATTTATTTTTAAAATCCTGGTCCGAAAGTCTAGAATGTGGTATTTGTAATACCACATTCAACAAGTGTTGATCAATAGCTGTGATGAACTTATAGGTTAGAGAAATTAGAAACAACATTTCAATGTTTCTGCAGCTTAAATAAAGAAGGAGACCATTAAAATGTCTCATTGTAATAAGCCAGAAGGAGCAGAGGTGCTGCTGGGAGCAGAAGTAGATGTGAGTGAGTGAGTGAGTGAATGCTTTGGGTTCACACTGGTTGCCTGGAGGTGATGCTCTGTACAGCCAGCAATGTGGCAGGAGGACAGACCAGCAAGTAAGTAGACAGACAGGTAGACTGATGTTCAGTTAGACCAGACCTGTTTCACCAGGATATTTCAGACTAGCTTGTGGCCTGCAAAGTTAACACACTTATTGAACATTGAACATCATTTGAACTTATCTCCATGTTTCCAGGGCATTCTCTGTCCTGGCCATCAGGGGGCGACTCCTCTGTTTGCAAAGATAAGTCAGATTGTATAGAAGTCTATGAGAAATTGACCCTACTTCTCTCTTAATTTATTATCTCAGTACACATTGTAAACATGACTTTATGGTCTCAATCTAGTATCTAGACCAAGAAGCAGGGGATGCTTCAAGGCGGGTCTCCCTTGTGATTGACAGGTCGCTGGCATCGCTACCATGCTTCCAATGCAATTAGCTACTAATTATGGAGCTAACTTTGTTAGCAGCTTCACACCAAAATCCAGATGGATCCAGATCCAGTAAGGTTTCTGTTCAGGGTTCCGCTTTGCTGCTTGTCTTCATCAGATCCACCTGTTGCTCCTCCACAGTCCAAATATGGTCACTTCCTTCACTGGTTGCAAAAATTCCAATACGGTTTCGAGGCATCAAAACCGTAAACAAATAGGCGATACCACCATGACGTCCACCATATTTTCTGCACATTTCTTAGGTTTAGACTCTAAAATTAAAATGCACAAACTTGAATGAATCTTTAGCATTAACTTATCAGTTTTCATTAATTAATTAATTAATTAATTAACTCTTTAATTTATTGATTTCCATCCCTCAGATAATCTGTGCACGCCACTACTCAAACTTTATAAAGTGCCTTCATCTTTCTTTTAAACTTTGTGTAAGAAACCATCTCTTCATCCATGTCTCATAAGATATTCAAATAACTCAGGTTTTAAATACATTCTGTGCAATAATGCCTTTTTAATTTTCTGAGTGTAATTTTACGCCAAGTCGTCACTGTGTAACAGTCCTCCAGTTAGGCAGTGAGACAGGAAGTCATTCAGACAGTCTTCTAGTCAGGCAGTGAGACAGGACGTCAGACAGACAGACAGACGAACAGTCTTCCAGTCAGGCAGCGAGACAGGAAGTCAGACAGACAGGCTGTCTTCAAGTGAGGCAGTGAGACAGGAAGTCAGACAGACTGAAGTCCTCTAGTCAGGCAGACAGACAGACAGACAGACAGACAGACAGACAGACAGTCCTCTAGTCAGGCAGTGAGACTGGAAGTCAAACAGACAGGCAGTCCTCCAGTCAGGCAGCGAGCCAGAAAGTCAGACAGATAGACGGTCTTCCAGTGAGGCAGTGAGACAGGAATTCAAACAGAAAGTCCTCTCGTCAGGCAGTGAGACAGGAATTCAGACAGATGATCCTCGAGGCAGGCAGTGAGACAGGAAGTCAGACACACAGTCCCCTAGTCAGGCTGTGAGACAGGAAGTCAGATAGACAGTCCTCCAGCCAGACCGACAGACAGAAAGAGAGACAGTCCTCTAGTCAGGCAGTGAGACTGGAAGTCTAACAGACAGACAGTCCTCCAGTCAGGCAGGCAGACAGACAGACAGACAGACAGACAGACAGACAGAGTCCTCTAGTCAGGCAGTGAGACTGGAAGTCTAACAGACAGACAGTCTTCCAGTAAGGCAGACAGACAGACAGACAGACAGACAGACAGACAGACAGAGTCCTCTAGTCAGGCAGTGAGACTGGAAGTCAAACAGATAGATGGTCTTCCAGTGAGGCAGTGAGACAGGAAGTCAAACAGAAAGTCCTCTCGTCAGGCAGTGAGACAGGAATTCAGACAGACAGTCCCCTACTCAGGCTGTGAGACAGGAAGTCAGATAGACAGACAATCACCTAGCTAGGCAGTGAGACAGGAAGTCAGATAGACAGACACTCCTCTATTCAGGCAGTGAGACAGGAAGACAGACATAAAGCCCTCTAGCTAGGCAGTGAGACAGGAAGTCAGACAGACAGTCCCCTAGTCAGGCTGTGAGACAGTTAGTCAGATAGACAGACAATCCCCTAGCTAGGCAGTGAGACAGGAAGTCAGATAGACAGACACTCCTCTATTCAGGCAGTGAGACAGGAAGTCAGACAGAAAGCCCTCTAGTCAGGCAGTGAGACAGGAAGTCAGACAGACAGTCCTCCAGCCAGGCAGTGAGACAGGAAGTCAGACAGACAGTCCTCGAGGCAGGCAGTGAGACAGGAAGTCAGACAGACAGCCAGTCCTCCAGTGGGTCTCTAAGTGAAACCACTAACAGTAGCAGAGTCAACATCTGGCTCCAATCTGGATCCACTAACAACAGTCCTGTGTGTTCATGTCGGTGTGGTCTCGTCCAGCTGTCACTCACAACCAACCAGCAGCTCTCTACCCGTCTCCCTGCTGTCCTCCCATCCGTCTCACCATCCTGTCTGTCTCTCGTCTCTATGATCATATGGTCTTCCCTGGTGTTTTCATCTCAGTGTGAAACGTACTCTCTATGTAAGTCTCACCTGGCTGGCCCTTCACTCCTTCACCTGCTGCTTTAATATCAAGGCACACGTGGTCACATGAACACACCAGGACCTGGATCCTGACCTCTCTCATCTGTGACCTTGAAGATCAAAGCTGTGTAAGATTGTCTATTTTATATTTTAACCCTTTTAGAAGCCTCAAGATAAAAATGAGGATGAGGGAAAAAAAGAAAATCTGAATATTTATTTGAAACTTTATTTTGCATCATACATCTTTTCAGCAGCAACACTGCGACGTTGCAAATAAACCTGAACACATCAACTGTTTTGCTGCTTGATACAGAAGGAAAACTTGTATTCACTGTAAAACATTAATTGCAGTGAAGGTATACTGCCAGTTTTATAATGAATCATCTGTATTTTTACAACTCTGTCTCCTTCAAAATAATGTCCCATACAATAAACTACACTCTCCATTACATCTACAAGGAAACATTTCTTTCTGGTTTGAAATTTATTTTAACGAGCATTACTCAACAATATTAGTTGCCCAGAGCAACCACTCTAGATGTCAGGTGATGTAGTATTAAGCGTGTCCATGTAGATCAAGGATGGGACAAGCTAACACAGGACTTTCACCCAGCAGACCTCCGTTTGTGTCTCAACGTCAAGTTATTAAGTTATGAAAATGTAACTTGTGTACATAGTTTAATTAACATAACAAACGTCATTATTTTAACTCAAAACAAGATGTTCTCCTTAGGAAAACCTAAGTTGTTCTGCCTGAATTCATTAAAATGCGTGGTTAACAAACAAAACAACTAGTTCCAGCAAGTTTCATCCCTTACAACACGAACATCCACGTATCTTTTCCAATCAAAACCGAACCAAACATAGAACCAGAGGCCACTGTTCCTTCCCCGTCAGAACAACCAGACCCCTAAACGTTAGAATGCTGAATGTTTTCAAAACATCTAAAAACCCACTTCTTTAAGTCAGCCTTCCATCATTACAAACTTCTAGTGTTGATCTGTATGCAAATTGTTCACACACCTCGTTTGCATACAAAGTCAATGCAAAGACGCAGATAGATGCAAATTATTGGTAGCATGAAAGATGCAACACAATGATGCAAATACACAAAATATTTAAACTGGAACTAGAAATTCTCATGATGCTTTGTCTCTAAGCCTATCGGTGTTGAGATCGTCGTCCCGACGTTCCTGAATCAGACATGGAGGAAACAAATGTTGTCTCCTGTGTCTGTGGTCCCTCAGAGCTCATAGTAGCTCAGAGTAGTAGTACTACAGTAGTCAACAGTACAGTACATTAGTACCACAGTAGTAGTATGTCAGTGCAGTGGAGTGTTGAAAGACACTGACTGATATATCTGCTGGAGGAGAAGCTGTTGAACTAAAACCACAGTGAGTCTGATGAAGAAACTCCGGTTCTTCAACACAGTATTTTAGGCAGCAGCTCCTGTATTGAGTCACAGAAACTTTCTGTCAACAACAGGCTCAAATGCCTGTCAGCTGTCAGCGTTTCTCAACCTCCGGGTCACGACCCCGGGAGGAGGTCACGAGATGGTTATCAGGGGTCACAGGCTGGGTGATATTATTGCATTATTGATGCAAAGTTTGGTTCATGGTTCTGGACGGTTTGAGAGCAGTTAGTTAGCGATCTTCTGGGTGTTAATTAATAAAAACTGACTAAATAAGTTGGTCAAATACCTTTATGTTCCATGACAACCCGTCCTCACTGCCACGGCGTCAACACTTTAGCTTAGTCGGTGTCTGACACCGACACTCATTCAGCGTGTGAGAGAGATAGTCCACACAGTGGGGCTATCCTTCAGTTAATCACATGACTCGTTTGTCAGTCAAGTTAACGTCAACCACACTCTTGCTAACCTCACTAAGCGCTTTTGTTGCCTTCACCTAACTTCTCAACCTAACTTGGTGATATTCTAACGAAACTAGATTGACTCAAATACTCAATATAATCTTGTGATGTCCGTCAAGAAACACAGCTGTCAGGCAACATGTTGGTTAAACAGACCAGATACCGTGTGGTGCATAACACTGTTCATTAGACACACATTATCAGAAATGTGTCACTAAACATGCATGTTGAACTTATGGATTAGCCTATTTATATTTAGGGAAACGCAATATACCAGAATATCTACAGCTCTGATGCATCAAACCCTTCATCCTCTTTCTCCAGACTGATCTATGACATGGAAGATGGTTCATCATTCATGTTCCTCCTAGGATGAACCTCAATACGTTTTCCTCTGAGCCGCCTTCAGGTCAAAAACACAAAATACACTCCTATCAGCCTAAAATGTTCCTTGCTTCATTTGTCAGAACTGTTGATTTAATGTCACATTGACGACAGAAAGCTGTACTGAATTGCTATTAGGTTTGGACAACAAAACCAACGTTATGTTTAGACAACAAAACCAACGTTAGGTTTAGACAACAAAACCAACGTTAGGTTTAGACAACAAAACCAACGTTAGGTTTAGACAACAAAACCAACGTTAGGTTTAGACAACAAAACCAACGTTATGTTTAGACAACAAAACCAACGTTAGGTTTAGACAACAAAACCAACATTAGGTTTAGACAACAAAACCAACATTAGGAAAAATAATGTCCCTAAACTGGAAACCAATAGATTGCATTTCATGACTTTCTCCTGACCCGCTGTGAGACGGGGCTGTAACAAGATGATAAAATGTTCTTCCACTCACCCGTCCTGCCATCTTCTCTGGGGTCCATCTCATCCATGACGGCTGTGCTGGCGTTAAGAGGGGCCGTCCCTCTGGTCCATTGTCTCTCTGTGTTCAAGAGAGCTGCAACACGAGTCATCAATCAGGACTTAGTTGGACAAATAAATGAAGCAATGACTTAAGTGTCTATTAGCAGTTCTAAGAGTCATCAGATTTTTTTTGTAACCTCAAACACATCAGTCTAACTGAACTCAGTCTGACTTTAAAAACATGAAACTTTCATTAGTATTCAGTTGTATGTCATAATAACTTATTTTCTTAGAGGGATCTGACCTGAAATCAACCTGTCGTCCTGCAGCTTCCTGGTGTTTTCAGGTTCGCTTTCTATCCATCCAGATGTGTTTTACATTCACAGCTCCACCATCCTCAGCTAGTAATGTTTCCTTCTCAACGTACAGTTTATGTGTGTGTCTCTGTCTGTGTTCATGTTTGTCCTGGATCTGTTATCTCACCATGTGTGCATGTGTGTGTGCATGTGTGTGTGTGTGTGTGTGTGTGTGTGTGTGTGTGTGTGTGTGTGTGTGTGTGTGTGTGTGTGTGTGTACAGTATCTTTTGGTGTGTGTGACTAAGGAGATAATCACCTGGCAGGTTTCTCACACACACCTTTCCTCTTGGCAAACTGCTGCTGTCTCTGTAACATTTTGTTTCCATCCGTTGTTATTCTTGTTATTTGTATGCTAGAAAAATATAGTACACATCTATAAATATACATAAAAAACATAAAGATATTCTTTATATATATATATATATATATATATATATTTATTATCATATATAATAATACTGCAATTGACCACAGCTGTAAATGATCATACATGAAGCCAGTGCAGAAGTTGTTTGTTTGATTAAAATACTGTAGATACTAGATGATTACAGCTTCCTCGGCTCCTGGCTCAAAATTTGAGTCACTAATTTTATTTGCCTTGAGATTTTCCTTGTTCCTTGACTAACAAATACATTGACTAACTAACTAACAAATACATAGATCAGTGAACTTTCAGCCCAGCCTCACGATAGTTCGCAAAATAGTTTTGAAATACAATCTATTTTCGTGTTCAGGGACACAAATTCTCCATTTGTTTCATATAACTCAGCACCAAAACAATATCAATGTAATTAGGATAATTTTCCATGGTGGACATGAATTAAACACATCCATGTAACTATGCAACGTCCAGAGCTAGTGATCTCTAGTGATGGGTTCATCAATACAGGACTTTCATTGGTGTTGGTTTAATGAACCTATCTCAGATTTTTTGTTGCTTAAACCTAAATTATTTTAAAGCCAACCTTAATGTTTTTCCTTAACCCAGCATAGATGTTTTGTTGCCTAAATGTCACTTTCGTTTTGTAGCGTAATGAACATGAAAAAAAAATCCTGTCAGTCAAAAACAATAAATTATTTGTGACTTCAGTCAACACAAGATTGTGTTGTAACTTAGGGGCAGGCTAGCTGTTTCCAGTCATTATGCTAAGCTAGGCTAACTGCCTGCTGGTGGGAGGTTTATATTGAATAGATATATGAGAGTATATCTCATATCTTGTCTAATTTGAGTAAGAACTTATTTCCCACCATGTTGAAATATTCCTACAACGTGAAAATAAAAACAGCAAACCCCAACGGTGATATAAAATAACCAGCACTCTATGTTTGAAGGCAACACAGTTGATACATCGACCTGTTTGCCTTCAGCCACCTGTAGCTCTGTTATTCAGTCAGCTGCTAAAAACATCACAATGAAGACAAACAGACTCTATAAGAGGCCTGCGTTTCCCATCACACAGTCAATCCAGAAAGACATACCTGAAACATGCTGCAGTTTGAGTTATTTCCTGCCAACTGACCAATGATGGAGATATTTTAGAAATTATGAGATAGAGATTTGTTTTGTTTATGAGGACGTGAGATGCCAGAGGATCAGTTTGCAAACACATTAGTCAAACTCAATGGCGCAGCGATGGAAACACTTTAGAAAAGGATTGAAAAATTGGAAAATTAAAGGTTTTGGTAAAACATGTTGCGCCTTTCCATTGGCGCTTCATGAACAGGATCAAACTTCCAGATTTAGTTTAAATCAGTGTTCAATCTAATTAGTTTAACAGAATCTTCAACTGTGTAAACATGAGGTTGAATGGAAGATGGAAAAAAGAAGTAAAATATGTTTTACTGAGTTTGAAGGTGAAATGGAGTTCATGCATTTTTTTTTCATTTAACCTGCAGTAGTTGACATTTAATTTAAATAATCCACACTTTTACCTGAAAACAGAATTGTATTAATTAGTGAGTAAACAGAGCAAATATTGGACATCCAAAAAGAGATGAAACAGGAAACTAGTTTGATAATCGTTGATCATTTCTGTCACTTATCAATCAAAAATACCTAAAAAAATGGCTGCTTATGTGATAGTGAATTGAACATATTTGGGTTTTGGACTGATATCTAATAATCTGTCATCTCAAGTATCCAACCTGCTCTCCTCAAAATTACGTTCCCACACAAATATACTACATTGTGAATTATGTTTCAAGGGAAATGTTTAGTGTGGTGGATTACGTTTTCTCTTGATGTGTGACAAATGAGTTCAAAGGAATTCCGTGGAGGTCCATGGGAGGAGGCCTGGGTGAAAAACAGGACTTTTGTTATGATTTTTGATCAGATTATTACTAATTTTTATGCAAACAATTTTCTTTTTACTAAATCTAGCCAAGTTGTTTTGTAACATGTTTTTTGTTTGTTTGTTAAACTTGTTTGTTAAACTTGAAAATACATTTTCTTCTGGAAACATAATTGTAAGTTAAAATTTAGTTATATGGGAATGTAATTCTGCAGGTTGAGTTGAATTATAACAGCCTTTTTTTAGACAATATGATGAATCAGTTCATTGAGAGAATAATCTAACAATTCAGATGAATTATGACTAATTATCTCGCACACAAGACGCCTCTTGTCAAAGTGCGTCACTCAATCAGCTGATGATCCTATCTAGCGGGTCTGTGATCAACCAGGTGATTCAAGCAGACCTGGAGCTCTTGATGTTGCTCTAACTTTGCTGTAACTCTGAACATGTGGAAGGTTAATGATCAAGGGAAACATGGAGAATATTTTAACTTCTATGCTCATCTAGAAAAACACCTACTTTAAAATCTCTACAGCTATATTGATAATAATAACTTTATGTGTATAGCTCCTTTAAAACAGATTTTTCAAAGTTATTTGTCAGACAAAGCAAAATACAAAGATAAATAACAACAGAAAAATGGTGAGGCCAAAAAAAAAGCAAAACAAAACTGATTCTCATACTAACATATTTATCGTTTGACCGTCACTTGGGATAAAAATTCCTCAAATCAATGACACAAGAACCGAGGATGGATCTTATCTCTGGATGGACAGACGGAGCTGAATCTTCTTCTTCTCTATATCGGTTCTGCAGAAGCCACATCGTGAGTTTGAGGTCAGCTGAGTCCACTGACACTGGTTTATTGATGGACATCAGGGCTGAGGGACAGGAAGTCTGGAGAACGCCTTAACATGTTCCGCTCCATAGGGGGCAGCAGGACATGTTAAGACCCCTTTATACTGCAGGAAACTTCGTCAGGGACTAGGAACCTTTTGAGGAATTGACTGCAGGGACCAGGATCTAAATTAAGTCCTGGGGACATTTGACCCTCCAAACAGGCCCTGACAGAGGGGGTAGTATAGTACAGGAACTATCAGACTGGGATTTGCCGGGACTTCACTGATTGGTTAAACAGACACAGCGCTGCTGCTTCAACTGGTGGATTAATTCATAAAACAAGTAATCTAGTATTTAGGAGCATTTTAGGATGAAGAGAGAGATCTGATAACATTAAAAGTACAATTAGGTTTTTCTCTCAGTTTCCCAACTAATTTAAAAAAAAGTCAGAAAAAGACGAAGAGAGGGAGAGAGAGAGACAGAGAGAGAGAGATCCAGACCCAGTAAGGGTGCTGCTCGGGGTGTCGCTCTGTCGCTGGTGTATATCAAATCCACCCGTCGCTCCTCCACAGTCCAAATATGGTCACTTCCTTCACTGGTTGCAAAATTCCAAGATGGCAACGGTCAAAATGCCAAACTTGAGGCTTCAAAACTGTAGTCTGTAAACCAATGGGGGACGTCACCATGGTAACGTCCACTTCTCATGTGCAGTCTATGATTTTCAACATCAAATTGCTCAGTGGGTCTGGAAAGGAACACTCCACCATCTGTAGCAGAAACAACCTGAAGCAGTTACAGACCTGACGGAGCATACTGAGAAAATAAATATGCACAAATACTATCATGCTGATTGGTCGAATAGCATGAAGGATTAGCTGTGGACAGACAGACGGATACACAACACATAATCTCCTGACTCTGACCAGCACTTTTACTTTTCATACTACATTGTTATTTCAACCTTCACTTTAGAACTACTGATGTGAACGTTCCCTGACCATGGTAGCCACAGTAACGCTGCTTTTTATTTGAAACCTTTTTTCCTCTGAATGTCTGCCGCAGTAAAAATCAGTACGGAGGATATCCAACGGTTTATTTTTACTGCCTGCACTTGAAAAGAGCTTTAAAGAACCAAGCCACTGTTTCATTTGTCGTGGTGATCTCACATTGGTGCTAACGTCCACAGCTCCTGTTTAACAACCAGCTATACAAACTGACACTCTGCTGCTGCATGTGACAATAAACGACTCCCCCGTGCGCATGTACAGGCTCCTCTAGTTGGGTTTTACGTTTAAAACACGTCAGTTGTCTTCCGCGTAATCTTCTTGTAATTTCATTAATTAGTTACATAAAACAATTTAGTTCTATGAAGGAAAACTGCATTATTTAAAATATGGAGGCCACAGAACAGACCGTGTTTGAATTATTTGAAAGTGTTAATTATAGGAAATAGGATCTCCACTTCTGTATTTAACAGCTAAAAGTTAGAAACACACTGTTAACAAGCAGCAGCCTTCAGCAGAGAAAACAGAGCTGAATGAGACGCTTTGTGGATAATTATAGAATGTGTGTGTGTGTGAGTTTGTGTGTGTGTGTGTGTGTGTGTGTGTGTGTGTGTGTGAGTGTGTGTGTGTGTTTGTGGTGCACGTGCTCAGTAGCAGCAGGATGGTAGTAGATTGTTGTTCGGTGCAGGAGACAGGAAGACGGTGTCAGGGGTGAAAGTGTGTGTGTGTGTGTGTGTGGTGAGGGGGGCTACAGAAAGTCATACTGAGGAGTCTTTGTCCTGCACACACACACACACACACACACACACAGATGGAGATCAACCTGAAGTGCATTGGCTCATTGAAAACTCCTCTGTGTGTGTTGCATGAACTTTGATCTCTCTGACATGATGAACATGCGGTCTTCTCTTAAAAACATTAAAAGTCGCTGACTGCTTGTACATTAAGTAAGTTTGGATGTGATTATTTCCATAATTAAATATGCAGAATGAATTTGAATGAAATATTCCTTCATTAAATCCTTTAAACAGTCTGTATATAAGAAGTGGACATAGTCATCATGATGTCTTCGGTTTGTGCACTTCTGGTTTGAAGCCTTGAGTCTGGCTTTATGGTCATCACCATCTTGGTTTTGTGCAAACAGTAAACAAATGTGACCATATTTAAACTGCGTATTCATTTAGTTTAGAGTGAAACCACTACATCTCTCGTCTCACGCAACGCACCCAACGTTGGTTTTGTTTTCTAAACCCAACGTTGGTTTTGTTGTTTAAACCTAACGTTGGTTTTGTTGTCTAAACCTAACATTGGTTTTGTTGTTTAAAACTAACATTGGTTTTGTTGTTTAAAACTAACATTGGTTTTGTTGTCTAAACCTAACATTGGTTTTGTTGTCTAAACCCAACCTTGGTTTTGTTGTTTAAACCTAACGTTGGTTTTGTTGTCTAAACCTAACATTGGTTTTGTTCTTTAAACCCAACGTTGGTTTTGTTGACTAAACCTAACGTTGGTTTTATCTAAACATAATGTTGGTTTTGTTGTCCAAACCCAACGTTGGTTTTGTTGTCTTAACCTAACGTTGGTTTTGTTTTCTAAACCTAACGTTGGTTTTGTCATCTAAACCTAACGTTGGTTTTGTTGTCTAAACCTAACGTTGGTTTTGTTCTTTAAAACTAACGTTGGTTTTGTTGTCAAAACCCAACGTTGGTTTTGTTGTCAAAACCTAACGTTGGTTTTGTTTTCTAAACCAAATGTTGGTTTTGTTCTTTAAACCTAACGTTGGTTTTGTTGTCTAAACCTAACGTTGGTTTTGTTGTCTCAACCTAACGTTAGTCAGAGCTCCTGTGAGGTTTGATACTTGGTCATGTGTCCAGCCTCGTGCCTTTCATCAGTCCTCCCATCCCACTCCTTCCCTTCTCTCTTCCCACCGACATTAAACAGGTTACCTTTCACATGTGAGACTGTGTGGGCGTCAAATGTGGACTTTGGGTCAAAGTGCCATTCTATTGGTTGGAATCTCGTTTTAAGTTAAGTTAAGTAAAATGTTTGATTCACATATTGACCTGATTTATAACTTTATGTGTTGAAGAAGCAGAAGAAGAACGGCTGAAAGAAGTATATTATTTAAGGCTCTGGTTTTAGATTTAAGGCCAAGAGATGTGAAATATTTGCACAAAAAGAAGCTGAAATCTGGTTCTCTGTTTGAATAATATCCTGCAGGAGATGATGAGAAAAACATCTAAACATGCACACAGCGTGAGTTCACATGATACAAGAGGACGTCCAACACCATATAAAGTCGGACACAGAAAAGTGATATTAGGAACAGTCAGGTTTTGTTTTAGACTAAGGACCTGAAGGTGTGTTATAAAGCCTTAAATCAAATGGAGTGGGAAGAATCAACAGCAGGGGTTATAGAGGACTGAACTGGGCAATCAACCAATCATTGTGTCCAGCTGTCTGCCAGGAAATAGAAGACATTACCACAGGAGCATGAATCATGCCATCTGAACGCTCGGCTGCGGAGACGCTCCACAAAACCTGAGAGAAAGTGAAAGAAAGAGAACAAGACAAACAGAGATGTAAACAGAGCGAGGAGCCTTGGTGCTGGTCTACAGAGACCTGGAGGACCGTCATGTTTGAACTGAGCGTGTGCCCTGAAGGTGAACACAAACATTGTCATTACGGCCTGCTGAGAGACACACTGCCACATTAGTGACAGTGTGTGTATATCCACAGCCGTCTATTAGAAACAACTGGCCAGCAGATCCAGGTGCAGCACATTTACGACGGGGATGGACTGGAATGTCTCTCTGCAACACGCCGTCTCTACTTTAGTATCACTTTATAAACACAGCAGGGCAGGAAGTTACCTGCTACCTGAGTAGCACCTTTAAGTGATGCTTCAAAGTGGAATTTGATTTGATGGTTGAAAAGTTTAGCTCACCACTTCCTCTCGCTCTGTGAAGCTAAACAGTACAGATTGGTTGATGGATGGATGTCATTATGTTATTGGTTGAAATTTGTTGGTACAAGCTGATGTAAGCATGGGTTATAATTTATTTTCCAGGAAGCAAAAAATATTGGATTTTCATATAAATAAATTAGACTTTTTCACCATATATCATTAAATAGCAAACATTGGATGTGATCTAAAAGGGTTAAAAGGTCATTTTTGATTTCAGCTTGACTTTGAAAGGGAAAAGGGTATTTTAATGGCCGCATCAGGTAGATTTAACCATGCAATTAAGACAGCCTCATTCCTAATAAACTAAATGAATCGAGTGAAATAAAATGATCTGCATTGCTTTCCTTCACCCTCAGACGACCAACCAGTCCTCCATGATCAACATCACTGTCTCACAGCAGTTAGCGAAACTGTCACAAAACTGAAATCTACTTATTCATGTTCAGGGACATTCGGCCTGGTCTCAATATACACAGCCTCATAAATGTTGGTCTATATGAGAGCAAAAGCACAGACAGTTGTCTGTTCTCAGAGGGTTCTGTTGACACGTCACTAAATAAGTGAAAATCAACCATACAACAGATGTAATTCTGTGTTACGCTAACAGGAGTTACCATAAATAACCTCTTGCATTATTCTCTGCTTCTCCCTCCTACCAGTCTGATCCAGATCCAGAGTCCAGCTGTGAGCCCCTTCTGTTAGATCATCAGGATGAAGACGCTCGGAGCTCTGTGTGGCTTCATTCTGCTGAGTCTGGCCGTCCTCGCCACCGCCAGGCCCAAAGCAGGTCAGTCTGAGCACAAACAAAAACCACAACACAGAGGCCGTGTTCACACTGCACCTGTCCACTGACGGACCGTTGCCGGACGAGGGAAGGCGTGTCTGGTACATGAGGGAGATGCCTTTGCGGACGCAGCCAGCGGCCATTGAAATCGCTTCCCGCTAGCCGGCTAATTCAGGCTACTTCCGGCTTCTTTATTATTATAGTGCAAAATGGATCCCGTTCTAGCCAGAAGAGCACGTGTTTTAGTAATTCAGTCCCTGTATATAAACACAGGACTGATCATAAAGAATCGGCCTGTTCCCAACCGCAATGATTAACCTCTCCTCCATGTTTTGTTTGTGTTTGTCAGCGCCTGAAAAGTTGAACCTTTTCTTTTCACACAAGTGACACGAGTGATGCAGCGGAGCAGACCCACAATTCATTTTGGTATAATGTGACGCAAGCCCATGCAAAGACAATGAGGTCCATCGCCATAGACACTGTTGATGTTGTCTGATGATGGAGGTCATGAAATTCAGCATTTCACTTCCAATTTTGTTTTTAATGTGAGGACATGAGACAGCAATCGATCTCTGAGCCCATCAGTTGGTTGATGATTCAGAGGCCCAATGATACCATATTAACTGACGCTAAAGTAATAATACCATATAATCATGACTTACTTAAGTCACAATGCAATCTTCTTTCTTAAGTAACAATTTTAGCGATTTTAAGCATATGTTGATTTATAACACTTTTATCAACCACAAATTATGCAGTTTGTCAACATTTGTTTTATCAAATTAGATTAGGTTTTCACAATCAGATCAGCCTTCATGTATTGATACAATATTGACACTCAAAATATTGTGATACTATGCTGCATCGATTTCACCCACTCTTAGCAGATAACGCCAAGACTTCTTCCACCTGTTTATATTTTATTAAGTGACTTCAGATGTGAGAATAGAGTTTGTACGACCAGATTTTACACTCAGTTAATAGTTTATTTTTAAGTCAAATCATCGTTAGATACTAGCACAGTTTACATTTCAGCCAGAATATGTTTCCTCTTTTACTCTCCACATTGTTCACCTGCAGTCAACCAAAACCTGCTGCAACCTGATTGGTCACTACTAAGATGAGATATAACTTTGTCAATCCTCAGGTAAAATTATTGTGTGATCAAAAACGAAAAACGGTGTATCTAAAGTGTATAAAATAGAATCATAAAAAGAGTAACAGACTGATGGCTGATCCCAAAACCTGAAGTCATATGCAGATACTCTATTTGTTAAAATAGATTATTAATATTAATATGCCTTTTTTCCATCTATATAAGATTGCGTACAGTTTGTTATTTTTGTGTATGTCATGGACATTTTTATAAATAAATGGAAAACTATTTTTAAAAACGTCAGTTTACATCACAACAAGCTTTCTAACAAATAATAAACAATGACACTGTGATTCTGAACAGGACTCCCTTTCACTTCAAGGAACTAATGTTTTGTCTTATCAGACTGTTGGACGTGGTTTACAGATGAAGGTGAAGGTGGACTTGATTTATACATCCAGACAATGATTTGAACGTATTCATAAGACGTTAACAATCAGCCGTTGTCTGATTGAAACTAAAGACAGATTCCAGAACTGTCCCACGTGTCTCCTTTTACCAACACCGCCTCTCTTCTGACGACTTTCAGACTTTGTGAAGAAATCCTGGCTGTGCATTAATCAAACAATCCCTTTCCAGCTCATAAAGTCACGGCACAAACACACAGACTCACCTCATAGCTCATCCACAACTGCTGAACCTAGATGACGTTACTATAGTGATGCAGAGACATTAAAGACAAAAACAGACGTCTGCAGTCATGAGTTTAGCTGAAGACTTGAACCAGAATCCACACAGACACACAAACCTGCGTGGACACTCAAAAACACATTCCTCTCCCACGTGTATGTATATGATACTGTTGTTAAGGAGCTGAAGCTGCCACATTATTCTTACAGACACGTTACTACTTTTACTTCTTAAAGGACACAGTTATCATAGTTTACTCATTCTTCCTATGAAAAGACTGAAGCCAGCTGTGTGTTAGTTCTGCTGGCTGTCTCTCTCAGCTCCAAACCCATAAGTTCCCACTGGAGACATCAACGTCTTGAAATAAAAACTTCTCACAAATACAGTTTCATTTTTTTTAAAGGTATACTATGCAGGATTTTCCGAAAAAGACAATTCAGACTAATGTCAACAGTTAACCTGAGCGGATTATGGGGCAGGCTTGAAAGCAGACAAACGAGTATTAAAATGTCTACATTCAGAATCGATCTTATGATCAGCATTTAGAGAGACCGCCGTACAAAATATTTAGAAAGAATATCAGCTGATAACGATCTGTGGCCGATCAGCTGATATTCCTTAAAAAATAGTAAATAAATGTCAGTAAAGCAACAGAAAATAAACTAAAATAGATTTCCATCACAACATATTAAAAGTGGATAGAGAGAGCGCTTTGAAATCTGGCGGTAAAACTCATGGAGTCCACGGAGTGCCAGAGAATAAGGAAAGTGCCTCTTATACTTCACGTCTATTATATTACTAATATCAAAATCAACCAGTTATGTTACGTTTGGCTATCGAAAGCAAAATTAACCGAAACTGACATCCGTATACCTGATCCAAATGTAATCCCTCTCAATCATCACTAGACACCGGAAGTGTGTAGCGGTCTCTGTTTCTCCAGAGACTCTGCTGCCGTTTTCCCGGTTTTGGATTTCTCATTATTTTGTTTTTGTGTTCGGCACTTTTCTGGAATCAGACTAGGAACAGGCAGTCATCCAAGAGGAAGCTATGAATATGGCGTCAGAAAAAAAAAGCAAATGTAGCAATTAGGGTTGTAAACGATAAACCGATGCGACCGGGTATTCGGTTCAACAAGTGAGAGATACAGCTGCATCGGTAGCAGCCTCCTCAATCGATACGAATTATCAATGGATTCCTAGATGAATCGGTTACAGAGTCATGGCAGCATTACACCAGCGTCTCTAAAACAATGCAAGAGCTGAAGCTGCCGGCGAAACGCCGTAGCTGGCTAGCTGGTATGAGTTATAAACAAAGGACAACACGGAATATGGAGGAGGTGGAGGTGGAGAGGCGGGCGCAGCACAGGTAGGCGGCTGCGACGCTGCCGTGTGACCGCAGGCACTCCACGACCGCACGTGAGAGACGGACGGCTTTGAATGCCGATCGCTTGTGTCTCAACTTGCGCCACAGGAGGCGGCCGCAGCACGGGTAGCGTCCACGACACTGTCCTGTGACCGCCATCCAACGATTTTTGGTCCATGACATTTTTTTTGGTCCATGTCTAAAAATAAATACATTGACATGTGATTTTGTTGTTCTGTTTTTTTTTTTTTTTTGCCAGTGCCATACAGCCACAATGTTTGGGGATATGTGGTATTTTACATATTTGAAAAGAGACTATAGTACTGTAACTTTCATAGAATCAGCTTCTTTATTTTATAAAATATCTACAACAAATATTAACCGTAGAATCGAATCATATCGTTACACTGTATGGAATCGATTCGAATCGAATCGGTCTGAAATAAAAGGATATCGTTTTTGAATTGAATCGTAACCTGTGTATCTAGATGCATATCGAACCATTTATCACAAAGAGATGTGCAAACCTAGTAGCAATGTGCTACTTAATGTGACGCTGTAAGTGGTACTGTGAGCTGTTAGGGGGCATGGCTTCTGGAGTTGTTGAGCCGTGGAGGAGCGGCCAAATATTGGATGCTGTGCGTTATAAACAATATGCCTTTCAAATAATGTTATTTCTACAGCACATTCCATGCAAAGATGCAGCTTGACAGTGCTGCAACAAAACCACAACTATCATGGTTTTGATACTAAAAATAAAAACAAAAATGTTTGCAATTTTTTTCTCAACATGAAACAGTGATACAATTTAAATTAACCCCAATTAAAAGCCATATATATATATATATATATATATATATATATATAAGATCTTGTGTTCCACTTATGTTTTCTTAATTTAAAATGATGAAGAGTGGAGTATTTTTTTTTTTTTTTATAATTTTATAATGTTTCATATTATATGAAAGGAGGTTATTTTCCCATGGAGATATGTGTATTTCATGATGATGTCAGAAGACATCGACTGGCTCAACATGTTTATTTCTTTCTTTGATTTTTATTTTATTGTGTTTTACCTCAGCCCTCGTCTTTATCAAGCAATATCACATTTGTCTTCTTCTCTCAGACTCTGTGCAGAAATGTAAGTCTGGACCGGTGGATCTGGTCTTCCTCATTGACAGCTCCCGCAGCGTCAGACCACACGAGTTTGAGACCATGAGGAAGTTCATGATTGACATCCTGAGCACCCTGGACATCGGACTCAATGCCACCAGAGTGGGAGTTGTTCAGTACTCAAGCCAGGTATGGTAGACGCACTGGATCCAGGTCTTCATCCATTATCTATTCATTCTTAGATCACGTATTAATGTAATGGTGGACCTGTTGTCTCACTTCTCTTTGGTCTTCAGCTCCGCAGTGAGTTCTCCCTGAAGTCCCACGCCAAGCTGGATGCCATGGTGAAAGGCATCAATCAGATCATCCCCCTCGCTCAGGGCACCATGACCGGCCTCGCCATCAAATACGTGATGAACAATGCTTTTACCGCTGAGGAGGGAGACAGGCCGAAGGTAGCGCGACACGAGTTACAACTGGAGTTACAACAGGAGTTACAACATGAGTTACAACATGAGTTACAACAGTAGTAACAACAGGAGTTACAACACTAGTTAAAACAGTAGTTACAACACAAGTTACAACACAAGTTAAAACACTAGTTGCAACACGAGTTACAACATGAGTTACAACACAAGTTAAAACACTAGTTGCAACACGAGTTACAACATGAGTTACAACATAAGTTACAACACAAGTTAAAAAACTAGTTACAACACAAGTTACAACACCAGTTACAACACAAGTTAACACACAAGTTGTTGTTTGGTTGTAAGTAGTGTCTCAAATGCAGTTACATTTATTTAGTTGACACTCTTGTGAGTTGGAATGTAAATATAATCATCATTTTAACTAATGATACGATATATAGAACCAGTTCACATTGACTGAACTGAAAAGTTCCTGCAGACTTCATTGACAACATTAATGTGGGATTTTCCGAGTGTGAGACGGTCTTTCACCTCGGTCCTCAACGCCTTACCTGAACTGATCCTGAAGACTTCCCCTCCTCAGGTTCCCAATGTGGCCGTGATCGTGACAGATGGACGTCCTCAGGACCGTGTGGCAGAGGTGGCGGCTGAGGCCAGAGAGAAAGGCATTGAGATCTACGCCGTGGGCGTGGCCAGAGCCGATATGGCGTCGCTGAGGGCCATGGCGTCCCCGCCCTTCGAGGACCACGTCTTCCTGGTGGAGTCCTTCGACCTCATTCACCAGTTTGGACTCCAGTTCCAGGACAAGCTCTGTGGTGAGACTGCTGGACAGATAATTACCTCATTGTCGTATTTAATTAAACCATTTTTTTACCTTCAAATATGTCTGACTGTTTGGTTGGATGTTTACTTTAACTTGGTTGGGATGAGTTCTATAACATCAGCTTTTATTACATTATTTCTTTTATTTTGGTTTTATGAAAGCAAACAATGTACAAAATAAAAATAATTACTTTCCCAAGAACATTAAAGGAAAACACCACCGCATTTCCATACTGAACTATGTTCTGCTCTGATGTTAGACGAGGTGATACATACCTCCCTCTCCTCTGTGCGTGCACTCAATGGCTCTTGCGCGCACTCCGCGCAGCGCTAATTTGCTAGCATGTAGCTTGTCCTTAGGATCCAAAGGGGGGTGAAGTTAGAAGCGACCAAGCACTTCCACGTTGTCCCTATTTAAATACGGTTACGTGAGTAGTTACACGACCCAAGTTTGGTTACACAAAATGAAACATGCCAATTTTTCTAAGCGGATAACAAGGATAACTATATAGTATGGCGGAATAACAACTGGAAGCACTTCGACGTCGGCGCAGTAATATCATCACTCCGCTCCCCCTCTTACTTCCGTCAATAGAACCTACGTGACCTGCACGCCGTCGCCTGCACTACCTGTAGTAGTTTGTGCACAGTTGAGGAAGCATCAGGTTGTAGTAAGATAGTTTGTGAACAATCAAACATCATGGTTATAACGTGCATCGTTGTGCAGGGTTGTGAAAACAAGCAGAAAGTATATAGTCCCGTCATGTTTTGAGTGATGATATTACTGCGCCGACGTCGAAGTGCTTCCAGTTGTTATTCCGCCATACTATATAGTTATCCTTGTTATCCGCTTAGAAAAATTGGCATGTTTCATTTTATGTAACCAAACTTGGGTCATGTAACTACTCACGTAACCGTATTTAAATAGGGACAACGTGGAAGTGCTTGGTCGCTTCTAACTTCACCTCCCTTTGGATCCTAAGGAATATACTGGGACAAGCTACATGCTAGCAAATTAGCGCTGCGCGGAGTGCGCGCAAGAGCCATTGAGTGGACGTGCAGAGGAGAGGGAGGTATGTATCACCTCGTCTAACATTAGAGCAGAACATAGTTCAGTATGGAAATGCGGTGGTGTTTTCCTTTAAATACAGATTCAATTGAGATTTTTGTAATATCTGAAACAAGAAAAGACCTTTATGCCACTAATAACACACACTGTGTGTGTAAAGCTAGTGGTAACATTTAGTCTAGTATTGATAGCTTGTTGTTGAACTTCTTGTGAAGCTGTCTATGGTAAGTGAGCAATCAGCTTGTTTGAAGCCAGCTCACCTGTAGTGAATAGACTTGATTAGAGGGAAGGAGGAGCCACAGTCAGAACTTAAAGGACAGCAGTAGTTCTCTTCAAACCACATTTGGTCTGGAGAAAGGAAGGAAGCTGCTTTGTCTCTTGTTGGTAAGTCAGAAACTAATTGTAGATTTGGGTTTAGGCATTGTGTGTGTAAAGCTAGTGGTAACATTTAGTCTAGTATTGATAGCTTGTTGTTGAACTTCTTGTGAAGCTGTCTATGGTAAGTGAGCAATCAGCTTGTTTGAAGCCAGCTCACCTGTAGTGAATAGACTTGATTAGAGGGAAGGAGGAGCCACAGTCAGAACTTAAAGGACAGCAGTAGTTCTCTTCAAACCACATTTGGTCTGGAGAAAGGAAGGAAGCTGCTTTGTCTCTTGTTGGTAAGTCAGAAACTAATTGTAGATTTGGGTTTAGGCATTGTGTGTGTAAAGCTAGTGGTAACATTTAGTCTAGTATTGATAGCTTGTTGTTGAACTTCTTGTGAAGCTGTCTATGGTAAGTGAGCAATCAGCTTGTTTGAAGCCAGCTCACCTGTAGTGAATAGACTTGATTAGAGGGAAGGAGGAGCCACAGTCAGAACTTAAAGGACAGCAGTAGTTCTCTTCAAACCACATTTGGTCTGGAGAAAGGAAGGAAGCTGCTTTGTCTCTTGTTGGTAAGTCAGAAACTAATTGTAGATTTGGGTTTAGGCATTGTGTGTGTAAAGCTAGTGGTAACATTTAGTCTAGTATTGATAGCTTGTTGTTGAACTTCTTGTGAAGCTGTCTATGGTAAGTGAGCAATCAGCTTGTTTGAAGCCAGCTCACCTGTAGTGAATAGACTTGATTAGAGGGAAGGAGGAGCCACAGTCAGAACTTAAAGGACAGCAGTAGTTCTCTTCAAACCACATTTGGTCTGGAGAAAGGAAGGAAGCTGCTTTGTCTCTTGTTGGTAAGTCAGAAACTAATTGTAGATTTGGGTTTAGGCATTGTGTGTGTAAAGCTAGTGGTAACATTTAGTCTAGTATTGATAGCTTGTTGTTGAACTTCTTGTGAAGCTGTCTATGGTAAGTGAGCAATCAGCTTGTTTGAAGCCAGCTCACCTGTAGTGAATAGACTTGATTAGAGGGAAGGAGGAGCCACAGTCAGAACTTAAAGGACAGCAGTAGTTCTCTTCAAACCACATTTGGTCTGGAGAAAGGAAGGAAGCTGCTTTGTCTCTTGTTGGTAAGTCAGAAACTAATTGTAGATTTGGGTTTAGGCATTGTGTGTGTAAAGCTAGTGGTAACATTTAGTCTAGTATTGATAGCTTGTTGTTGAACTTCTTGTGAAGCTGTCTATGGTAAGTGAGCAATCAGCTTGTTTGAAGCCAGCTCACCTGTAGTGAATAGACTTGATTAGAGGGAAGGAGGAGCCACAGTCAGTACTTGCGGTAAATTGAGCACTTAAAAGGCTGTCACTACAGCGTCAGCTGCAGCGTCGGGCCATCAGAACGAAGACAGCTGAACAAAGACAAGGGGAGTCTATCTGTGGGAGTCCATCGAGGAAGCCCATTGAGGTAGGTATAACATCTCAACCCCCCCCCCCCCCCCTCGCAGCCATGTGTCTTATCCCAGTCAGGACATCGCACTGGAGAAGATTTTACCGAAGTCCCTTCATTCGAGGCTGTAACCCATCCAATCTCTGCTACCCACCAATCTCCACCGGTAAGGAACTTGAAGTACTAGGGGGGCTGTGGAACTGCCAGTCTGCAGTCAAGAAGGCGGACACCATCTCAGCCTATGCCTCCCTGCAGTCTCTCCACTTCCTGGCCCTCACAGAGACCTGGATCACCCCAGAAAACACTGCCACTCCAGCTGCCCTTTCAACTGCCTACTCATTTTCACACTCCCCAAGACGAACAGGGCGAGGAGGAGGAACTGGGCTCCTCATCTCACCCACATGGTCCTACCAGGTCCTTCCTCTAGACCACCTACCCCGATCTACGCTTGAATTTCACGCCGTCGCTGTCACCATTCCTTTCAAACTCAACATCATAGTGATCTATCGCCCACCCGGTCCTCTTGGTGACTTTTTGGATGAGATGGATGCCCTCCTGAGCTGCTCCCCTGATGATGGCACACCGCTCGTCGTCCTCGGTGACTTCAACATCCACTCGGGAAAGCTGCACTCATCTGAATTCATCGACTTCTTTTCCGCATTTGACCTTACGCTCTCCCCCTCTCCACCAACTCACCGGGCCGGGAACCAACTTGACCTTGTCTTCACAAGATCCTGTGGCATCTCGGCAATCTCTGTTACCCCGCTCACCGTGTCCGACCACCACTTTGTGACTTTCTCCCTCCCCATGAAGCCCACCACATCCCTCCCCTCTACGCCTCGAATGGTCACCAGCCGCCGCAACCTGAAATCCCTCACTCCCTCCGCTCTCTCCTCAACTGTTATCTCCTCGCTCCCATCCTCGGAACAGTTCTCCTTAATGCCTACTGAGGAAGCCTCCTCTATCCTGATGTCCTCACTCGCCTCTTCTTTGGACACTCTCTGTCCCCCAATCGCACGACCGGCGCGATCATCTCCCCCCCCTCCCTGGCTGTCTGAACCTCTGCGAACCAACAGATCATTGTTGCGAGCGTCAGAGAGAAAATGGAAGAAATCGGGACAGCACGAGGACCTTGCTCACTACCACCTCCTCCTCTCTGACTTCACCTCAACTGTTTCGGCAGCTAAATCTGCCTTCTACCTGGCAAAGATCAACTCTTCTGCCTCCAACCCCAGGAAACTCTTCTCCATGTTCTCTTCCCTCCTCACCCCTCCTACCCCTCCGCCCCCTTCCTTCCTTACTGCCGATGACTTTGCAACTTACTTTACCAAGAAAGTAAATGACATCAGCTCATCATTCACGCCTATTCCCTCCCAGAAGACATCTCCCCCAACTCTCAACTCGGATGGTCTTACCAGCTTTAGCCCCCTCACCTCTGAAGACGTTCACGCACTTGTTACATCTAACCGTGCCACCACCTGCTCCCTTGACCCGATTCCCTCCTCTCTTCTCCAGGACATCTCACACGACATCTTGCCATTCCTCACCACCCTGATCAACTCCTCCCTCACCTCAGGTGTCATTCCAGCGGATTTTAAGACCGCTATCGTGAAGCCTCTCCTGAAAAAACCCACCCTTGACGCTACTGACATCCAAAGCTACAGACCTGTATCTCTTCTTTCATTCCTCTCTAAAACCTTGGAACGTGCTGCCTACAACCAACTGTCATCCTATCTCTTGCGGAAGAACCTCCTAGACCCTAACCAATCAGGATTCAGGACTGCCCACTCCACTGAGACGGCCCTCCTCACTGTGACCGAGTCCCTGCGAGACGCCAAAACATCATCCAACTCCTCCGTTCTCATTCTCCTTGACCTATCTGCTGCATTCGACACAGTCAACCACCAAATTCTCCTCTCCACTCTGGCTGAACTTGGCATAACCGACTCTGCTCTCACCTGGTTTACATCATACCTGACAAACCGCACCTTTCAGGTCACATGGAATGGCTCTATGTCCAAACCCTGCTCTCTGGACACGGGTGTCCCTCAAGGCTCAGTATTAGGACCGCTTCTGTTCTCACTATACACCAGATCACTAGGTTCTGTTATCACATCGCATGGATTCTCCTACCATTGCTACGCTGATGACACCCAGCTGTTCCTCTCTTTTCCCCCGTCCTCTGACGCTCACATTGCAACTCGCATCTCGGACTGTCTGGCTGACATCTCTGTCTGGACAACTGCACATCACCTCAAGCTTAACCTGAATAAAACCGAACTCCTCTTCATCCCAGGGAAAGACTGCCCTCACATGGACCTGTCGGTCACTGTTGAGGGCATCACAGTATTTCCTTCCTCAACTGCGAGGAACCTGGGTGTAATCCTCGATGACCAACTATCCTGCACCCCCAACATCACTGCTGTGGCCCGATCCTGCAGATATGCCCTCTACAATATCCGCAGGATTCGGACCTTCCTCACAAAGGATGCAACGCAGCTCTTGGTCCAAGCACTGGTCATCTCCCGCCTTGACTACTGCAACTCTCTCCTGGCCGGACTCCCGGCCTATGCGATTAAACCATTGCAGCGTATCCAGAACGCTGCCGCACGCCTTATCTTCAACCTACCCAAATTCTCCCACGTGACCCCCCTCCTCCGTGACCTCCACTGGCTCCCTGTTGCAGCACGCATCCAATTCAAGACGATGACACTGGCCTTCAGGGCCATCAATGGAACGGCACCTGCCTACCTTCAAACACTGGTCAAACCTCATGCCCCGAAGCGAGCACTCCGCTCCTCTACTTCAGCTGGCCGGCTGGTACCACCATCGCTGAAATCAAACAAATGTCGCTCAGCAAAGTCCAGACTCTTCTCTGTTCTGGCGCCTCAGTGGTGGAACGAACTCCCGACCAATATCAGGACAGCAGAGTCATTTGCCATCTTCCGAAAAAGGCTCAAGACTCACCTGTTCAGACTTCACCTCGACTCTACATAGCATGACCCACTAACACCCTCCCTCGACCCCCCCCCCCCCCCCCCGCAAAAAAAAAAAAAAAAAAAAAAAACTCGGATCGTAGCACTGTTACTCTTGAAGTACTACTTTACTCAGATGAGGACCTAACACTTGTTCTATTTTTAGCTCTTACTGCATCGGCAATGATACGTCGTGGTTTCTTTGTTTCCTTCTTTTGACAAATGTACTTATTGTAAGTCGCTTTGGACAAAAGCGTCTGCTAAATGACCTAAATGTAAATGTAAATGTAATAAATTAGTTAGCATTAGGTAAGTAAAAACCTGCAGCCGAGGCTGGAGTTCTACTGTCATGCTGCTGGCTTCAAGTGGGGGAACAGCCCATTCTTCATTTAATTAAAAATAAGTGAGTAGCTAGTCTGAATAGAAACCCACAGAACATAGTTATATTTCATAACAGCCTCTGCAAATCCTTTAAGTGCAAGATATATCCCCATTCTGCTGTTATTCTAGACGAGACTGTGGGAAAATGGTTTCTCTTAGTGGGAGATGGAAAGGAAGAGAAAAGAAACACAGATAAAGTTCAAGACAGTGAATGAATATGAAATAATAAATCAATTAAAGCATGCCCAGGGAAAAACACTCACCATCACTGCACACAGTCATGTTCAACCATGACATTACACCTGCAGAGAAAATTATTTTAAAATGATCATGACTATTTTACTGCTGGATCTTCAGTGTAGACTTAAATATGATAATTATCACAACAGCACTAGTTAATGCTGGTAAAGTCCTGAAGGACTTACTATGCATTTCTCTATAACATTAAACTCTTTACGTGTCACGGTCGAGCTGAAATTAAAAATAAGATCATATCCCTGGTGATATTGTTCACCTGTTTAACAATATATGCATCAATTCATTCATATTTGTATATCAAAATCCAATCATCTTTTTCTTCCTTGAAAACAAAATATGATGTGTACGTACATCAGCTAGTACCAACGAATTTCAACCAATAATATGACATTCAAAGGTAGTGAAGTAATCTTCTCAACCATCCAACCAATTCCTCAATTCCAGATGTTCTAAATACGTTGCCATATGTAAGATAGATACGCTTAAAATTATGTTTTAGCTCGAATTAGAAGTCCTGCAATGTCACTTTCCTAACCCTCACTAAGAGGTTTTGTTGTCTAAACCTAAACTGTACATCATGATTTTAAGCCCAACCATGATGTTTTTACTAAACGTAATGTTGGTTTTGTAACAGATGTGTCGATGTACTAAAATTAGTAGATTTCAATTTCATGACTATTTTACAAACTGCCGTGCGACTGTGTTGTAACACACCACACACGTTGCATTGTGGGTAATGTAGGTGTGGGGTTTCAACAAAGAAGAAGACCATATATTTGGTTCTGCTGCATCGATACTAAGGGGAATAAAATATTCATGACTACATGATGAACAAAGTAAAAAAATAGAATTTAAGATTATTTATCAAGAGTTAAAAGCGCTCGACAAAAACAGTCAACAATGGTCTGACAACATGAGCAAACGATTACAATGTCATCAGATTTGATTGCAATCAGATTTGCAAAAAAATCGGAAATCTCTCATTTGAAATCGACTTAACATTTGTATCTTTGGCATAAGCCTCTGAGTTCATGTAGAACTCATAGTAGGAAGCTGATTGAGTCAATGTGTTCTCATGATGTTAAGACATGGAGCTCCATATACTGGAGCTGATGTTGTGTACCCTGATGTGGATCCCTACTCTGCTGCAGGTGTGGATCTGTGTCTGGAGTCGGAGCACGGCTGTGAACACATCTGTGAGAGCTCACCGGGCTCCTTCCACTGCCTCTGTCTGCCTGGATACACTCTGAATGATGACGGGAAAACCTGTGCAGGTAACAAGCGGCCACAAAATCAATAGCACACAGACAACTGGACAATAAAAAATGGGGTTTTCAAAGTTTAACACCATGGGGAAAAATGTGAGACAACTGCAACATAGGATGACCAGACAACAATCACCGGATTGCTTTGATACTGAAGAAAAAGTAAAAACGTGATGATTCTCAGACAAGTTCTGTTTGATACAAGCCTATCAGCATTGAGATTCTCCAACTGTCATCGCTGATGTCATAAGCAGAGGAAACAAATATTGTATCAGTCTGAGACCAGACCAGACTATGTAGAGAAACCAGAGACAGTCTCTGGTAAAACCAACAAGGTTGAGTATTTATGTCTAGATTACTTTATTTGGAGGGTCAACGTTCAAATTACTTCACGTCAGCACCACTAAGCTAAAGGCAGACTGGTGTTTACCGTGGTGATGTTTAGTATTGTCATTTAGCCACTTGAAGCCTAAGAATGAGGCCTTTCGGTCTCCGGAATAAGCAGACTGGTACTCGTTTAACCAGTGGGAGTTACCAAAGCCTAAACATAGGTCTGGGAGGAGTTTGAGGAGACTATGGAGACAGACTTTCAGTGGCCCTGAAGGAAGTACAGTCAAACCAAAGCAGACTCAGAAAGGGAAGCAAGGCTTGGGTCAGGCTGTATTCAGCAGAGGAGGAGACCATTCAACCCAAACTGGGGGTAATGTCAGGCGGTGGAACGAGCACCTCTGTGAAGACTCTGGGGAAGACTTGTGTCGGTATACTCGGCACAAAGTCAAACACGTTCCCAATGAGTGTTGGCCTCCGCCAGGGTTGCCCCTTGTCACCGGTCTTGTTGGTCATTTTCACTTACAGAATTGTAAGACACACCCGGGGGAGGAGAGTGTCTCTTTGCAGATGATGTGATTCTGTTGGCTCCTTCAGGATGTGGTCTGCAGAGGAGTGTGAAGCACTTAAAGTGAGAGACAGTACCCCAAGTCTGAGGCCATGGTTCTCTATGGGAGAGCAATGGATTACAACTCCAAGTGAGGGAGTACAATCCGAGAGCAAGTACCTTGGGTCTTGTTCATGAGTGAGGGTAAAATGGATCGTGAGATGGACAGGCGTTTCAGTACGGTGGGCTCAGCCTTATAGAGCTCAGACATCTGGAGGGAAGTCGGAGTAGAGCAGCTGCTCCTTCGTGTTGAAAACGGCCAGTTGACGTGGTTCAACCTCTGATCAGGATACTCCTGGAAGCCTCCCTTTAGCGGCTTTCCAGGCAAAAATGCTGAGTCATTTTGGGGTTTCAGCATGCATTCCTGCAGCACTCCATTAAGCACCAGGAAACAAACCAGAATTCAACCTTTTACAATGTTTCCATTGTAAATGTCATTTGACACATCATTAAAATGTATTCTGGCAGTGGAGAAACAAGGCTTTATAAACTCACACAGGATTTAAGATGTTTGCATGCAAAAAAATTAAATTACAAAAAATCCCCAAGACTAAAGTTACTCAATCAATGTGTGGTGTGTGTGTGTGTGTGTGTGTGTGTGTGTGTGTGTGTGTGTGTGTGTGTGTGTGTGTGTGTGTGTGTGTTTCAGCCATAGACCTGTGTGCTGAGGGGAAACACAACTGTGAACAAATCTGCATCAGCTCACCTGGTTTGTTCACCTGTGACTGCAACAAAGGATACAAACTGAATGAGGACAAGAAGACCTGCTCAAGTTAGTCTCACACACACACACACACACACACACACACACATATATACAGTATACTGTACATACAGAGAACACATGTAGAAACTGTAAAACAACACAATAATTTTACACCACACACATCTGATATTACAACCC
This sequence comes from Eutrigla gurnardus, assembly GCF_963514095.1. Taxonomy (NCBI): domain Eukaryota; kingdom Metazoa; phylum Chordata; class Actinopteri; order Perciformes; family Triglidae; genus Eutrigla; species Eutrigla gurnardus. Next base: position 27,199,009 of record NC_139916.1, on the reverse strand, counting down.
CGTCTCATGGCAGATCATGGAATAGTAATGAAATGCAATCTAATGGTTTCATGCTCAGGGACACGAATTGTCCATTATTTGTGTGTCACTAGGCACTAAAACAATGTCAATGGAAAGTTGATTAGGATCCTTTTTTCATGGACACACCGATTGAACACATCCATGTGACTCTGCAACGTCCAGAGGAGTGGATGTGTCCAACAACACAGGACTTTCAACCACGAGACACAACGTGTCCCAAAGTGTTGTTGATCGTTTTCCTAAAACTAACTAAGAGATTTAGTTGCCTCAACCTAACTAAGAGATTTAGTTGCCTCAACCTAACTAAGAGATTTAGTTGCCTAAACTTAACTAAGAGATTTAGTTGCCTAAACCTACCTAAGAGGTTTTGTTGCCTAAACTTAACTAAGAGATTTAGTTTAGTGTTTGATATAAACTGCTGAGAGCTCCTTGCTTTATGTAAAGTGTTCGGCTTGAATTCATGTTCACTCATGATGAAATGGATTCAGAGCTTGACAAAATGCTGATTCATGATTTCTCTGCTGATTCATGAAGCTGAGTGTGGGTTTGCACCACGTCCCTCCTGTTTGTCTCAATAAGCGAGGTCTCGTAATATCCCTGTTGTACAAAAATAGTTAAAAACACAAAAATATGTCTCTTAAGGAGGGGTATTGCCATAACATTTAATACCTTTTTTCATCTGCAACTTATACAAATGTTTTTCAACATTTTTTTTATCAAATAAAATACATTTTTCAGTTCTCAGTTCTCTTACTTCAATCACTTTTATTGCAGAAAATATTTTTGTCAGTGAAGCAGACAGACTGACCAACACATCTTTTTTTCAACTAACTTCCTGCCAATCCCGCTGACGAGTCTAGTTGGCACACCAGTTTAAATTAATCGCTAATATAATAAAGGTTTTTTCCATCACCCCTTTTATTAGGTTGAAAAAACAGTCTTATTCTCATTCTTAAATCTTCCATACAACCATAACTTGAGCCGTAAGTTTGGGCTTTGAGACAGAACGTGTCACGCTGCTGTAACAGAGCAGGACTCGACGTGCGGCGATCTCTGCTTGTTTAATGTCACGTGGATTGATCGTGAGACGCCTGTGAGTGGACGTAGGAACAATCCCACACATGTAGCTCCCGGTCACTCTGCTGCTTACGGCCTCGCTGCTTTCCTCCCCTCAGTGATCGACTACTGTTCGTTTGGGAACCACAGTTGTGATCATGAGTGTGTGAGTGTGCTCAATGGCTATCACTGCCGCTGTAACCAGGGATACAGGCTGCTGGACGACGGCAAGACCTGCCAGGGTAAGTGGGCCGTAGTGCATGAGACCAAACTCACTGTCATTGATCTGTGACTGTCATCAGTATCATGAAGGTGATGTTATTACAATGAAACTTGCATGCTGGAGCTGCTTACATGCAACATATTGTTTTACCTAAACTGTAACAACAATGTTGGACCACTGGAGGGAGCTAACTCAAGAACTCTCTCACTATTTCACTTTACTGTGACTGTTATGAATCAACCTGAATAGTAGACAGTGAACAGTCTCGATCTGATGATTGTACATTTGAAAGATTTTATCTTTGGTTGCAGCTTTCACTTTGTGAATCTGTAACAGAGTTTTATTGTTTTTAGAAGTAGGGACTAAGTCCTATTTGCTTCCCGGTCTGAGGAGAATTCATCTGAGGAGGGAAATTAAATGACACTGTTTTCTCCTTTTTACTAGATACCACTCAACTCAAGCAGTAATGCAAGAAATGGTGTCTCAATATGAAGGCACAAGCACAGGGAGCATGTCATGTTCACTGTTTAGTTCAGACTGGGAATGAAACTCTGTCTTCTACAAAGTGACGTTCCCACACAACTACACTACACTCGTAATTACATTTCCAGGGAAACCTAGTTTTTCCCGGACCAAGCGGTCTCAGTTTTAAACACGTTATTAACGAATAAAACAAAACAAAAACAAGCTACAAACATCTTGATTCTAACAGGACACTAACATCAAGTCCTGTTTTTGACCCGTCCCCCACCCAGACCTCCTCCCTACCTGGTCCTCCACGGACTCCTTTGGAACTCATTTGTGACACATCAACAGCAAAGAAACTCCGTCACAAAATAAGTTTCCTTTGAAACGTAAATCACATGTACTTTCTTTGAGTGGGAACGTCATTTTTAGGAGAGCAGGCTGTAGACTGACCCTGGACTCTGAACACATCATTGTAAAACGTCTTTTACTAACATGGTATCTTTGGTTTAACTGTCAGACTTTAGTTTAACCTTTAACGTAACAAATCATCAAACCTAATATTGTAATAATAATACAACTTATTTCTATTATAGGTTTCTACATATTGATATAAATCTGTTGTATAATAATCCATCCATCCATTTTCCTCCGCTTATCCGGGACCGGGTCGCGGGGGCAGCTGCCTGAGCAGGGACGCCCAGACTTCCCTCTCCCCAGACACTGCCCCCAGCTCCTCCGGGAGGACCCCAAGGCGTTCCCAGGCCAGCCGGGTGACATAGTCACTCCAGCGTGTCCTGGGTCTTCCTCGGGGTCTCCTCCCGGTGGGGCATGCCTGGAACACCTCCCGAGGGAGGCGTCCAGGGGGCATCCGATGCAGATGCCCGAGCCACCTCAACTGGCTCCTCTCGATGTGGAGGAGCAGCGGCTCTACTCCGAGCTCCCCCCGTGTGACGGAGCTCCTCACCCTATCTCTAAGGGAGCGCCCCGCCACCCTGCGGAGGAAGCTCATTTCGGCCACTTGTATCCGGGATCTTATTCTTTCGGTCATGACCCAAAGTTCATGACCATAGGTGAGGGTAGGAACGTAGATTGACCGGTAAACCGAGAGCTTCGCCTTTCGGCTCAGCTCTCTCTTTACCACGACGGACCGATACAGCGACCGCATTACTGCAGCCGCTGCACCGATCCGTATAATAATGGTTGTACTAAACCCTGAACCCTCCCATGAGCTCAGTGTAGGAAACTACTACTGGAGGTCTCGTCCCAAAACATTTCACATTGGACACGAGAGAACATGACTGGAGTCCCAGTCACACTCACTGATACCCGTTCAGTGCTCTCTTCACACACAAGCATGTTGCACGGACGGGAATGCAAACCTCCAACACGTTTGCACATATTAACACACTCACAGGTCCACAGTAATGTCTGCACCTCGAGATCCTGCTGTCAACAAACTGTTTCCAACCTTAGGATGAATGAGCAGAGACCAGGAGTGTGTCCCAGAAAGCAGGTTTAACAAAGTCACAAAACTCTGAGTTTTCGGTTCCAGAACAGCTGTTGTGAAATAGTTCAATCAACTCTGAGTTTGTTAACTCAGTGTAGCTGAGTTACATGCCTGCCGACTTTACAAAGCCATCATCAATGGAGCTCCGATACTACCATTCACCATGGCAACCAGGAGAAAACACTGTTGTGTCAGTAATGAAATGTAATATTATTCTTTTTGATTTAGGTGCAATCCCACGGGAACAAAAATAACGTTGCTGCAGCTGAAATTAAGCCTAAGAATATTGAGCAAACAGGTGGCCGAAGCCATATAGTTTTAATCGTATTTCCCATATTAAACAAAGTAATTAGAAGTGTCTATTTTAACTTGTAGCAGCTTTAACCCCCAACAGAATGCTGCTTCAACACACAGAAGCTCTTAGAAAAATCTAAAGGCTATGCAACGGTGATTATGTCTGTGATATGAAATGTAGGAAATGGAAGGCCGGAGAATATTGTTCAGATATGATAGATTGTGAGAAAAAGGAAAGTGATGAAATCCCTTCTGGACATCCGGCTGCTTGAATCACTTTTACTTCCAAATCGATGGTTGACGAGGAAAGGATCCCATTTTCCCACAGCCAGGTTAGGTTCACAGAGTGAACAAAGTTCACGTTCACTCTCTGTCTGGAAGGGAAAACTCAGAGGATCTTCTTCGCAGGTTAACACACTCGTTTGACAAAACCTGCTTTCTGGAATACAATCCTGCTGCTCTCCCTGGAAATACCAACCTGCAGACGAGACACTTAAGGCCAAAACATTGCTTTCATGCTCTGGCCAATTTACTGATTCATTTCTATTCATCTTCCTCTTCAACACACACACGCACACATACACACTTTAACTTAATGTGTGTGTTATTCAGCCATTGACCTGTGTGCTGAGGGGAAACATGACTGTGAACAGATCTGCGTCAGTGCGCCCGGCGTCTTCAGCTGCGACTGCAACGAGGGATACACACTGAACGAAGACAAGAAGACCTGCTCATGTTAGTCAGGAGCTTGCAGACATAAGGACACCAACACACACACACACACACACACACACACACACCTTTACGCTGCTGCATTAATCCTCTTCTTCCTCCGTTTTGATAATTAGTTGTAACCTCAGTACAAATATAAATAGCTGCTGCCTCCAGCTTCATAAATGTGAAAACTTTCAATTTAATCCTTTGTGTTCTTTGGACGGTCGTTAAGGGACTACTTCATTTAATCTGAAAAATAATGAGCAGGTTCATTACATTGCAGCCCATAACTCTCTGAGACGGAAGATCAGTAGCACATTTCTTCTTCTTCTTCTTCTTCTTCTTCTTCTTCTTCTTCTTCTTCTTCTTCTTCTTCTTCTTCTTCTTCTAAATAAAAACACATTTGGTTTCTTTTACACTATCCTCATATGAACATATAATCAACACAGAAACACTGAAACTGTTCCACTTTGAACCCATTTTAAATGTGTGTGTGCGTGCGTGTGTGTGTGCGTGTGTGTGTGTGCGTGTGTGTGCGTGCGTGTGTGTGTGTGTGTGCGTGTGTGTGTGTGTGTGTGCGTGTGTGTTATTCAGCCATTGACCTGTGTGCTGAGGGGAAACACGACTGTGAACAGATCTGCATCAGCGCTCCTGGCGTCTTCAGCTGCGACTGCAACAAAGGATTCAAACTCAACAAAGACAAGAAGACCTGCACAAGTCAGTGGGAACATTTCTTATGTGAACTACTTGTCAAATGTGTTTTATGATCTTATGGTGAGACACTAAAGGCAAAACCATCCTTCTTCATGAACTGGTCAATTTAGAGATTTATTTCTATTCATCTTCCATAAGACGTCTTCTTTCAGACTAGTGGAAAGAAACCATCCAAAATACACAATGAGGTCTTCATTCTACTATTTTGTCTATTTGTAGATTTCCCTTGATGTCACCAAAATTTGGCATTAGAAAATACCTCATTTGTATATTTAAACATATTTCAGAAAACCTAATAAAAAAAATTGCAATTGTAGCAGTAATCAACTGCTTCTTATTCTTAGTCCATCGCCATCTTAGTTTTTTGGCCGTCACTGTCTTGTGTTTTGGTCATCGCCATCTTGGTTTTTCGTTGTCACCAGAATGGTTGAAAGAAAACATCTAAAAGGCAAATTTGGCTTCTTATTTTACTACGTTGTCTTTTTGCCTCTGTAGATTTCTCTAGAATTGCCCTAATCCCAAAAGTTACCATTAATAAACAGATACTGCCCCCTTTGTATATCATTTGTGTATCATTTTATATTTAATGTCAGCATGAACTGGGGATATGTCATGGTTATATCTAGTAGTTCTTATTTTGGACTAACATACAGTATATCTGTGCTTCTAAAAACTAAAAAGGTTGCAAAACGTTAACGTTATTCTCCACTACGGTTTGCATATATGTGTTGTTCACAGTTAAATGTGTATTTGCAGACATGGACCTGTGTAACACGGTGGAGCACGGCTGTGAGCACCAGTGTGTGAGCACCCCAGGATCCTACTACTGCATCTGTCCCGAGGGACAACTTCTGCAGGAGGACGGCAAGAGCTGTGGCAGTAAGACGACTTACTCTCTGATAAATATGAATAAACACATAATACATATATAATACATAAAAGCAGCTGACCTGTCTGAGCAGTCGACAGGACAGGTTGGCTGTTTCTCAACGTAGACCTGATTATGATCCTCATCAGTCATGACAAACATCCATCCTCCTCTTATCTGGGCCGGGGTTACACACATCTGTCTCCAGCAATGTCCTGCAGCTCTTCATGGGGGCTGCGAGGGTTTCCCAGGCCAGACGGGATAAAAAGTCTATCCAGCGTGTTCTGGGTCTGCCCGGGGACCTCCAACATTTGGACATGCCTGGAAAACGTCCAGGCATGGTCCAGAAGGATCCTGAGAACCACGTAGCTCCTCCTATCTCTAAGGCCCTGCCACCCTACGACAGGAAGCTAAATTTTGCCGCGATCACAAACACAACATAAAATACGCTGAGTCGCCACTCTGCAGTCAGAGGGCTGCAGGGAGATGCGGATCCTGTAGGTCCTGCAGGACCCAGCAGAAATGTTGCAGGTGCAGGATGCAGGTAGAAGAGATGGAGCTGTTTGTTTGTTTGATCAGGCTAAGCCAACAGACAAACAGAGAAAACAACCTGACATAATCCTGTTTTTTTGGATCCACATCTGACGTAAGCGGGTCACTTCATGTGGGTCCTGCAGGACCCAACAGACATGCTGCAGGTGCAGGATGGAGGTGAAGGGTCACTCTGACAGTGTTTGACATTCCACATATTGTATTTTTGCAACTAGAAGTGACACACGAGAGTGACGCTAAGGTAGGGGGAAGTGTGAAAGGATTAAAGTTGTAAGACTGATACTTCGGGACTGGACAACGCCATGGTAGCGACCTGTCAATCACAAGGGAGCCCCGCCATAAAGCATCCCCTGCTTTCTGGTCTATTTGTCTCTGAATGGGAGCAAACCTGAGGACTAAGTGTGGTCAGTATTTGTTCTGCTCTCTCTCCTTCAGCCTGCAAGTCAGCCAACATCGACCTGGTGCTGCTGATCGACGGCTCTAAGAGTGTCCGCCCACAAAACTTTGAGCTGGTCAAAAAGTTTGTTAACCAGGTATTTCAATGTCATGTGTCATCATTATCATTCAACAAATTAAAAAAAAAAAAAAACGCACAGGAAGTGACGTTTAATACCAAAAATAAACTCAAATATAACAGTAGAAGCTAACTAAGCACCCGTCCATGCTCGTGTGCTCCAGGTGGTGGACTCTCTGGACGTGTCTGCTCACGGCACCAGAGTGGGTCTGGTTCAGTACTCCAGCCGGGTCCGGACCGAGTTCCCTCTCAACATGTACCACACTGCTGACGAGATCAAAGCTGCAGTTATGAAGGTGAAGTCGGTTTGTTATTCACTTAATAACATTTAAAGTTGGAAACAACCAGAGGTGGCAGCAACTGTGTGGACAGAGGAGAGATTTTATAGGATGAGAGGGTCTAAATCTGAATTATTAGGAATGAAGAAGACGTGGTCAGCCCACACTTGAACCGTTGTTTCTGTCCTGGTCTAGGTGGACTACATGGAGAAAGGCACCATGACAGGTCTGGCCTTGAAACACATGCTGGAGAACAGCTTCTCAGAGACCGAGGGCGCTCGTCCTTCCAGCCGTAACATCCCCCGAATCGGCCTGGTCTTCACAGACGGACGCTCGCAGGATGACATCACAGAGTACAGCAAGATGACCAAAGAAGCCGGTAAGACTCAGCCGGTGTCGACGGATTGTGGTCTTAACACAGGCCCTGCAGGTTCACGCTGACACGTACTTGTTTGCAGGTATCACCATGTACGCGGTGGGCGTCGGAAAAGCTGTGGAAGACGAGCTTCGTGAGATTGCATCTGAGCCTGTGGAGAAACATTTCTATTACACCACTGACTTCACCGCCATCAGCACCATCGCCGAGAACCTCAAACTCAACGTGTGCCCAGGTAACAGACCTCCGGACAGTACTACCACAGTAAATACTTCACTAAGTCCTGAAGGCCGTAGTGCCATGAGTTTGTATGAGATACTTCTCTGTCGTCAGTGTGTTACGTACAGTAGAGGGAGTTTGGAGAACCACCATGGGAGAAAAGCAATGTTAGAATATTTCACCTCTACTCAACCCAACACAGTCTCACAGCAGTTCATGAAATAAACACGGAATTTGAATCTACTGATTTGAACACATGAACGCAAATGTTACATTTTTTTCATGACGTTGAGCATGACTTTCAATATAATATATTGCAATTGGAAACATCGTTCATGTCTGCAACATTCGTTTTACTGTCAGTCGGGACCACATTACCCTTCCAAAAGTAAAATATGTTTTCCCACTTAAGGGCAATAACAGACGATATGGATTTACATAACTAAACAAAGTACGTTTTAGATGACAAAACCTCTTAGTTCACAACAACACAAGCCGTGTCCAACACCGGCCGGGTGGTTGAAAGTCAATTCAGTTGTTAAAAAAAAACACCATGTTTTAAATTTAACTGTATATATTTTACTACATGAAGACACACAGAAAATATTTCACATTATGGTCTTAAAAATGCATTATGATTCATTGAATGGGTTTAGTGTTTTAAATGATGCAAACATTTGTTCAACATAAAGTAAGTTGTAAGAGATGTGACGCCAGTCCGAGTGTAATGATGTCCTGGTCTTTGGCTCCATCTGCTGGCAAAAGTACATGATCGCTGCAGAAAATCTCCCACACTGTAATGCAATAACAAAAATTATAATAAAATTATAGGAAGAAGTAGTTGAAAATATGGGAATGGCATTAAGAGTTTTATTGAAAGGTTGAATAATAACAAGAAGCATTAATTGCTGGTTTAAATATGTGAGAAAGTGAAATAGCAGAAATAGCTGAAAAGGTGGGAATGGGTTTAATCTGTATGAATGCGGTGAGCATGCATGAATTTATGTCGAGTTTGAACATTTGTTTTGGACACAGTGTTGTTGAGGTGAGAGTATGATGTGTCAGGTCAAGTGAAGTGTGTGTGTTTGCAGAGGAGAGCCAGGGGGAGATCGAGGTGAAGGACCCGTGTGCCTGTGAGAGTCTGGTGGAGTTCCAGCAGGCCACCATGAGCAGCCTGGAGCAGCTCACACAGAAACATATCCTTCATACTAACACAAAGCACTCATCTTTCAATATTCTTCAGAAGACTCACGTTCTAGTTTCGATCAGTGGTAAGAAACAGGAGGAAGTTACAGTTTTTCACAATTGTTAACACACATTTCTCAAAACAATAACAGCTTTCTCAAAACTGCACACACAAAACTGAAAACCTCACACACAAAATGCTCAGCCTGACTCCCTTTTCAAGAGGACTCTTTGCCATCAAATCTCTTAACTGTTCACAAAATGGAACTGGTGTTTTCATTCGGTACACACACCATAATTTCATGACACACACATACCATTCATTGAGTACACACAACAAGCATTTGCTGCACACTACCAGGCATTACAGTTTTTTTCAATTGTTAACATGCAATTTTGAAAACCGGGTTCTTTTTTTCAAAATATAATCACAATTATCCAAACACCACCCTCAATTTGCATAATTCCTAGATTGTTTGCAAAATGACACACTTCAGTCAAAACATACACACTTCAGTCAAAACATATACACATATTTGTGAAAATGCTATTGGTTTTCATTTAACCAACACAGTCCTCAATGATCAGACACTATTGCAGCCAGTTTCACACTGCTGTGATAAATAAAAAAAACACATTTGTAAAAAACTAATTTTAGGAAATAGCATGTGCTAGATTTTTGGCCAGACATTGTTATGTAAGGGATAATTTAGATGTCAAAAAAATATTGACAAACCCACAACATTCTTCATGATTAGTTTGAGATATAGGGAGAATGTACACAAATAGGCCTACTATAAACTTACCAAGCACAAGCACAACACTGATGCTGCAGACTAAATATTTCAAGTATTTATTTTATCTACCTCTTCTTCTATCTCCTTCTTCTCCTCTTCCTCTACCTGGGCCTCCTCCTCTACCTCCTTCTCCTCTTCCTCTACCTGGGCCTCCTCCTCTACCTCCTTCTTCTCCTCTTCCTCTACCTGGGCCTCCTCCTCTACCTCCTTCTCCTCTTCCTCTACCGCCTTCATCTCCTCTTTGAGCTCCCCCTCTCATTCTCACTCTTCTTCTTCTTCTAGCTCCTTCCATTTTTGTTGAAGACAGGTGAACTCACCTGCTGCCTTTTATAGCACACCTGAGTGCTGCGTTTTCAAATAAGCACATGTGTGCTTCCACACTTGGTGGATGTGATTATCCAATTTGTTCATTAGTGTGGTCATTGGCAATCCGGGGCTTTGTAATGACAAGGAAGTAACCTCACAATCCTTGTCTGTGTCTAAGGTGTGAAAATGTGTGTAGCGTTTTACAAATCCCTGTGTAATGGTTTGCAAAAAGGGTGAAGCAGACATTGTGTGTAATGTTGTGCAAATCTGTGGAGGTGTTTTGCTCCTTGGAGTAGAATTTCGCAAATTGTGTGGACATTTTTATTTTAGTGTGTAAACAATCGTAAAAAACTGTAACAGCACACTGAAGTGCAACATTGAAAACACAATCATAGAAACAAAACACACCATATGAATGGCGATGAGGCCTATTTCTTTATAGTCAAACATAAATCACCACACAGATATGCAGCAAAAATAGTTTTATTTCAGTAGGCCTACACACAGAGAACAGTAGAGTACAGTAAACCGGTGTCTTCCTCTCCCTCCTCCTCCTCCTCCTCTTCTCACTCTTACCCCTCTCCTGCTCTGGTTGCTAATTGCTCAACAGACCTGAATATTTAGAGATTTGAGTATTTGTGTGTTGTAGGTTGATGCTTTGAGATTTTACTTGATAAGTGTGTGCTACAACTGAACATTGTGTGTAGTGTTTTGACAACAAGGTGTTGTGTAACTGATAGTGTAAAGAAGGAAAGTCAGAGTCTAATGCAGATAAGGGAGTGTGAAGTTGTGCCAAATTGGGTCGAGCGATTGGTACATGAAGTGAAGGTTGTGCAAACTGTGCTGAACTTTCACTTTTTGTGTGTTAACAATTGTGAAAAACTGTAAACAACACAACAGCAAATACATTCCTCTGTGGGTCCACTGCAGGATTAAACGTATACAGAACATGAGGAGATATTCATTGAATTTGAAAACAACTGCATTGGATTTGAACGATGAACTCCACCTTCAAATATGGTCATCTCTTATTAGGATTTAAACAAAATACATTTAAATGACAGGTAATAATGGATTCTGTCCATCAGAATGATGGAAAAAGAAAAAGACTATTGCAACCACTGTTTTTTTTTGTTTTTTTTGACAAATGACCACTGAAACCATTTGAATGTCCATTCTACTCCTGTTCTATATCTATGTGCAGAATGCTCTCTCTCTCTCTCTCTCTCTCTCTGATCAGCCCTTGGTGGACAACCCTACTGTCTCTCACATGCTGAGTGACGTGTGCAGAAACCCGAATCAGAGACAAGCGCCTCTCAATAGACTAAACTAAATGTCTAAATGTCTTGAATTTGCATGCAAAAGAAAACATTATCCTTAACCATGTATCTACTGTCTGGCATGACGGCTCGTCTGGAGCAGCTGGAGAACCAGCTCCTCTCCAGGAAGTGATCTGACCTTAATCACAGTGAACGCCACACAGGCCGAACAACAGGGCGAGGAAGAGGAGGGCACATCAGAAACCGACGGACAAAACCAAAGTGTTTCTTCCCCACAGAGTCTTTGTGGCCTTCAGTCGGTCGGTTGCTCTTCACGCTTACGAGGATGACATTAATCTGAAAGCTTGTGATGCAGATTCATAGTTCTGGTTTAAGACCACCGCGTCCACTTTACACCCGTCACCAACAAAGCAGCTGTAAACAAACATCCATTCAGACTCCCAGGACGTCTGATGATCTACATTCAGTCGATCTTATTGGCCGTCATGTGACATCTGTTCTAACAGTCACAGTCTGTGTAAACGACATGTAATCAACATACTGTAGATGTTAGAAACAAGCACAAACTATTAGCCTTCATCCCACAGTGTTCATTCATATCACACCGCTGTCTATACTTGATCGGTTTTGTACGCTTTGTTTAATATGATGTATTTATAGCAGATTGTTTTTCTACCACAGTAGAATAGCTCATTAGAAACGCATTGAAGTGTTGTTACCACTCCCAAGATCCAATTTTCCTACAAATCATGACATTGGTTGATGGCTTTGCAGTATGAGGAGAGTCGGAGGGGAACGTGGTTTGGATTTAAAACAAAAAGGGAAGTTTAGACGTTAAAAGCATCACTGTTCACTAAAGCTGTGGTCTGTTGTTGGTGGAGAACGTGTGATGACAGGAATCCGTAGTTTACTAACGATAAATACTTCATAAATTCAATTTGTTCTCCACTCTGCACTTTGTAGATTTGATCTTACAGTGCCCTAACATGTCTGACTATTATTAAAATGATGCCATCAGCATTATCCAGTTAGACCAGTTAGCAGAAGGAGAGGCCTGTACATTATTGACCATCATAACTGGTAGATTATCTCTCTCTTGTAGTTTTGTATAAAACAAACAAAATACCAGCAACAAATGTATTCCCCTTCATATTTGAATCCCTGTATGTTTTTGTATATTTTTTTAATAACGTTATCTTTTTGTATTTTTCTGATGAATCCCTGTATTACAGCACAGAAGGCAATAAAAGAGAGGACTGTTCACTTTGGAGTGATGTGTTGTTTGACATTTCACCTTCATTTTTCACTTTTCTTTAAAGCTGCATGATATAAACTTCAGTGTTTGGTTCACACTGGAGATGAGGATTATACTAGAAAATACTATTAAAAATAGAAAATACTATTGAAATAAAACTAATACAGCGGAGCTGTTCGGTTACCAAACTGATTTTTAGTTGCTTCTCTAGTTGTTATTGTATTCTAATGACATAAAATGTTGCTTCAACAAAGAGCGTCACTAGTGATGATGACCTTTGGCACATTTTCTCTCTACATGTTTGTTCCTGCCTTCCTTTCTATCAAACAAACATGACACACTTTGATAGTTTTACAAAAAGTTATAAGATATGAAAGTTGGTCTGCAACAGAGTTAAAAGGCAATGCAACAACACTTTGATCATAGCACTGTTGTTCTTAAGGTATGTTTGATTACTTTACTCAGATGAGGACCTAAAACTTGTTTCTATTTTTAGCTCTTACTTTATCGGCAATGATATGTTGTGGTTTCTTTCTTTTGACAAATGTACTTATTGTAAGTCGCTTTGGACAAAAGTGTCTGTGAAATGCCCTAAATGTAATCGTAAACGCCCCTGATGGTTTGGCGACCTGTCCAGGTGAACTCTGCCTTCATAATAATAATAATGGATGGATGTGTTTTAGTAAAAATGTTTCCTGTGAGTTGTTAGATAATGAATGTCAAGTTAAGGAAAAATGATGAAGCATTAGGCAACAAAACTAACGTTACACTCTCCAACTGTCCACAATAATTAGTCTTTGTCAATATGTAATTCTATGTCACTAGATCTGGACGTTGCAGAGTCATGTGGATTGCTTCCGGCTTTGCTACAGTGCAGACGCTTTTCCTCTTTGCTCTCACCCCTGCCTGCGATTTTCTGCTATTTTTTTGCTATCTGCTTCTCCTCAATAAGAAACAAAGAGCAGCAGCTCCTGGATATTTACAAAACCAGTGGGATTATATTTTCTTTGAGATAAAACGGGCATTTTTCAATATTTTTACGACTTCCTCAACGCTACGCGAGGAGGCCTACCAAACAAGATAAGCCTGAGCCTGCTAAAGGTAATTAGCAGAAGATGCCTCCCTTCTCTACGGAAGATTACCATAAACTCCTACAGAAGATTTTACTGCTGGAAACAAAAATGAATCGGTTAGAAGTAAATGTAGAAGTGAATGGACTTTGTGGGAACAACACCACTCTAGCACTGACTCAAAACAGTGGACAGGAGCATGCTAGAACCCAGCTAAGTAGCAATAATGAAGCTATGAAGAAACGGGAGGATCCTGTACACGGTAATAAATCTACCAGCGATAATCCTCCCTGGAACACACTTGGTGCGAAGCCAAAGAGAAGACCATTTCCCCGTGACATGGGAGAACGGATATCTGGCAGGACCCAGCGCCCCGATATCTGTGATCTGACCGGCTGGCCTGCGTTACCATCTCCATCCAGGCACAGTGCCTCCTCAACCCCACTGCCTCGTAGGACACAGCAGTGGACAGCTGGGAAGAGGAGAGCTACCAAGAAACCTCCCCAGCAAACAACTGTTCAACTAAAGAACAGGTTTGCTCCACTGCTGCAGGACCATGGATCCCCCTCTGACTGCCTGGATAACCCCCCACCACCACGCAGCAGGGTAAGACCTGCTAACTTAAAGCCACAGAGAAAGCTAACGACAGGGCCTGAAAATCTGATTGTGGGTGACTTTTCTGTAAAAGATATGAAAAGCAGTAATAACATCAAAGTACTCTGCTTTCCGAAGGATACGGTGTCTGATTTGGAAAAAAGAATCCTGGAAATTGTGGCTGCACACCCAACTGTGAAAAATATCATTCTGCACATTGGATTTAATGACATTGAAAAACAACAATCAACAGAGTTGAGAGAGGACTTCAACAAACTCTTTGAAACAGTCAGCTCTGTGAATGCTGAGGTTTTCATCAGTGGCCCTCTGCCCCCGACCGGGAGAGGAGCGGAGACATTCAGTAGACTGTTCTGGCTCAACAAATGGCTCTCAACTGCATCTCTTGCTCGCCCAATGCATTTTATTGACAATTTCCGCTTTTTCTGGGACCGCAGGCATCTTTTTAAGACAAACGGACTTTGCCTAAATAAGCTAGGGGCAAAGCTATTCATCACCAACATGTCTTACTGCCTGCGTCATCCATCTGTCGCCAAGGACAAGAGACGAGAGGAACCAACAAAGAGGGAAGACGAAACACAGATTATCAACAACGTCGAAGGAGGACTGAATGTGGATCCCTCCCCCACCCCTCCCAAATCCCAATCCAGGTCCTGACAGCAGCCCTGAATATTACTGAGACAGAAAAGGGTTCAGCAGTAGACCGCATTATCAGCTGGACCCAAGGTCGCCTACATCAAAACATGGCACCTTCTGCATTCCTGTTGTGACTACTAAGAGAGTAAACATTGGGAAACTTGAACACACTGCTAACCTAAACAATCTCATTCCTGTTCTCTCAAAATCAAAGTCAACCTCAAAGCCTGTCAATAACACCATCAGGATGGGTCTGCTAAATGTTAGGTCTCTTAATAACAAATCATTTTTAGTCAATGATTTTATTACCACTTCTAAACTTGATTTTATGTTTTTAACTGAAACATGGCTAGAACAAAATAACAGTGCAAGCATTCTGATCGAGACAGCACCCCCCAACTATAATTTTATTGATGTTTGTAGATCTGGGAAAAGAGGTGGAGGGGTTGCTGCTATATTTAAAAATACATTTCAGGGGAAACATATGTCACTTGGTGTTTTTCCATCATTCGAATATCTTTGTGCTGTGTTGAAATGCTCTCCCAGAGTTCTCCTGTTAATTATTTACAGGCTACCTAAATATTCGTCAAATTTTTTCGATGATTTTACTGAATTATTGTCTAGCATCTCCACTGATTTTGACTGCCTAGTTATAACTGGTGACTTTAATTTTCATATTGATGATTTGAATGACAAGGGTGCAAAATAACTTTTTAATATTCTAGACACATTTGACCTTTCTCAACATGTGAAAGAGGCTACTCATTGTAAGGGACACACCCTGGACCTGATTATCACAAAAGGTCTCCATGTTTCTGATGTTTTTGTGACTGATCCTTCATTGTCTGATCACTTCTGTGTTTTCTTTAATATTTATTTCATTCCTGACACACAAACAGAATCAAATAAGGTCAAAAAGCGGTACATCAATGAACATGCCAATGTACTCTTTAAAAATGCCATCTCCTCGTTACCACCTCTAAACCCATGTCATGCTGATGATCTTGTAAACATCTTTAATTCCAAAATTCTGAATGTCATAGATGTCATTGCACCTGCTACGGTTAAAACAATTTCTGGTAAGCAAAAGGCACCCTGGAGAAAAGCTGCTGTTGTGACAGCCCAGAGAAGAGAGTGCAGGAAGGCTGAACGAATCTGGCGGAGTACTAAACTTCATATTCACCATGACATCTATAAAGAGAGCCTTCGGGCCTACAATTTAGTCTTAAAAAGTGCGAGAGAAACATACTTCTCCAATATCATAAACAACAACACTAATAAGGCGAAAACCCTATTTGCAACTGTTGACAGACTGACAAACCCCCCAACACAAATACCAGCTAAACTCCATTCCACACAGAAATGCAATGAGTTTGCATTCTTTTATACTAATAAAATTGAAGGCATCAGACGCGCCATCAATATCTCAAACAAAAAAGTTGGATCACCACCCTGTTCAGGCAAAAGTAACACAGCAATGATGGCAAGCTTTAATGCCATAGACTCTAAAACTCTAGTGGAAACGGTGACAAATCTAAAATCATCCACCTGCTGCCTTGATGCTTTACCTACCAACTTTTTTAAGAATGTTTTTGACTGCCTATCAATAGACGTATTGCAAATAGTTAATAACTCCATTCAATCAGGCAATTTCCCAAAGGCCTTCAACACTGCAGTCATTAAACCTCTTCTAAAAAAGCAGAGCCTAGATGCCTCTATTATCAACAACTACAGACCAATTTCAAATCTACCCTTCATAAGTAAAATAATTGAGAAAGTTGTCCTCCAACAACTAAATCACTTCCTGGCTTCAACTGGCTGCCACAACAACTTCCAGTCAGGATTTCGACCTTTTCATAGCACCGAGACGGCCCTTATTAAAGTTGTAAATGACATCCGTCTTAACACAGACTCTGGCAAAACTTCAATATTAATGCTATTAGACCTCAGTGCTGCATTTGACACTGTCGACCACTCAATACTCCTGGACAGGTTGGAAAACTGGGTGGGGCTCTCAGGCACAGTCTTAAACTGGTTCAAGTCATATCTACAAGATAGGAACTATTTTGTTTCCATTGGCGACTTTGTATCAGAACCTACCAATGTAACGTGTGGAGTCCCCCAAGGTTCAATCTTGGGGCCGACTTTATTCAACATCTACATGCTTCCACTAGGACAAATCATGCAAAATAATAACATTGACCACCATTGCTATGCCGATGACACCCAAATCTATGTAGCACTATCACCAAACGACTATCGCCCCATAGATCTTCTGTGCCAGTGCATTGAGCAAGTCAAAGACTGGATGTGCCAAAACTTCCTACAACTAAATGAGGATAAAACTGAGATAATTGTTTTTGGTGCTAAAAAAGAAAGGTTTAAAGTAATCCAAACACCTTCACTCTCTGTCCCTGAAAACCTCAAACAAAGCCAGAAATCTTGGGGTTATTATGGATTCTGATTTACATTTCGACAGTCACGTTAAATCAGTAACAAAATCAGCCTACTATCACCTAAAAAATGTAGCAAGACTTAGAGGGCTCATGTCAGCTCAAGACTTAGAAAAACTTGTACATGCCTTTATTACTAGTAGGCTAGACTACTGTAATGGTCTCCTTGCAGGTCTTCCGAAAAAAACTGTCAGGCAGCTACAGCTTGTTCAGAACGCTGCTGCTAGAGTTCTTACAAAGACCAAAAAATGTGAGCACATTACACCAATTCTTAAATCCTTACATTGGCTCCCTGTATGTCAGAGGATTGATTTCAAAATCCTCCTGCTCACATATAAATCACTACATGGTCTAGGACCGAAGTATATCACTGATATGCTCCCACTACATAAGACTTCTAGACCACTAAGATCTTCTGAGACCAATCTGTTAGTGATTCCCAGAGTAAACAACAATCACGGGAGAGCATCATTTAGTCACTATGCAACAAATGGCTGGAATAAACTTCCTGAAGATGTTAGACTTGCCCCAACTCTGACCACTTTTAAAACTAGACTGAAAACTTTTATGTTCACCATAGCTTTCTGCTAAATCTTTTAATGTCTGCACTGTTTTTAATTATTGCAAATATGTTTTTATTCTCTTTTCTTTCTGTAATGCATTTTTAATTTTTTTTAAATTATTTTCTTTTAATTCTTCAATTTTTTTTTTCTTTTTCTTCTCACTTTGTTTTATGATGTGAAGCACTTTGAGTCTGCCTTGTGTATGAAATGTGCTATACAAATAAAGTTGCCTTGCCTTGCCTTGCCTAAATGTGTCCACCATGAAAATGGATCCTAATCGACTATCCACTGACATTGTTTTAGTGCTGAGAGACAAAAACCAAATGGGCAATTTGTGTCCCTTTACAGTAAATCAATATATTGCATTTCAGGACTATTGTACAACCTGCCATGGTTGTATGTTTTGATCCATGGAGGTATTATAACAAATCAGTGGTGTCATCATGATATAAAGCCTACGGGCCACTTTTTAACAAAGAGAAAGTTACAAATATTTGAGACCCGCTTCTAGATGGGGTCACTGTTAAAAAAATGGATATTTGCATAATAAACTGTGAAGTCTTTTATTCCATCAGTTCTGTGATTCATGTCTTCCTTCTATCTCCGTTACTCATAGGTCCACCTGTGTTCAAGCTTTTATATGTTTAAGGGGTTAAAAAACAAGAGTTACTGAACTCAAAACATTTCTCTAAACTTTTCTTTGTCAGACTTTTAATGTTGAGTATTTCTTCCAAACTCAAGTTGCATTTGAAAGGTGACGAGTACCCTGGTGGCCAGAGTTTGTTGTCAGCGGGTCGACAGTAATTGTTGTTTTGAAAAAGGTGACCAGACATGAAAGAGGGCCTTAAAGGAACAAACGTAACTCCTAGTGGATTGTGTTTAAAGAGCAGCTCCACAGGGATCTGTTACTGCTCTCAAACTAAGAGTGTCACTACTGACGATGACCTTTGGCACATTTTCCCTGTAGAATTATGCAAGACATGTTTGTTTCTGCCTTCCTTTCTATCAAACAAACATGACACACTTTAACGATACTTTTACAAAAAGTTATAAGATATGAAAGTTGGGCTGCAACGGAGTAAGAGGCAATGCAATGAGTTAGCGTTGCCCTGGTTCCCTCCACAAACAACCAATGAGATATTTACATTGGATTTTGTGTTATTGTAGAAAACAATCTCAGTGACAAACAAACGTTTAAGATACTGAGCGGTTTCACACTAAACTAAATGAAACAACAACAAACTTTCTGGACTGAAAAGTTATCTTTTAAATTGACAAACATCAAACGTGGAATTCATGGAAAAATTCAATCAGGATCAAAACAATATTTGTCCCTTTCTATTGACTACGTACAGCCTGTTCACACTCCCAACTTGTCAAATACTGTATGTTCAGTGGTGGACTTTACAGCTCTATCTAGTGGCCCACAGTGGTACTGCAAAATCTTAAGATTAAATGAAAAGTTAAAGTTTTGTTCTGTTTTGCAGCAAAAAAAAAAAAGCTCCTCCTGTGGATCTAAATATTTTCCTAGACCATCAATATAAGAGACGTCTGTAAACGTGTTAACAGGATACCTCAAACAAGTTAATTCATGACTTTCTGTTATACATTTTAAACACAGTCTCAAGGCAGTTTACAAACAGACATGCATGTTTCTTGTGAGGGACTACACGGTGAAACACTGTGGCCTCACAGCAAGGAGGGCTTCAAATCTGGATTGGGCAGCCTTCTGTGTGGAGTTTGCATGTTAACGTGGGTTCTCTCTGAGTATTACGACTTCTTCCCACAGTCCAGACATGGCGTTTAGGTTCATTCGTGAATGTGAGTGGTTGTCTGTCTCTATGTATAAGACAACAATAGCACTGGCCTTCAAGGCCATCAATGGAACGGCACCCATCTACCTTCAAACACTGGTCAAACCACACGCCCCGACGAGAGCACTTCGCTCCTCTACTTCAGGTGGCCAGCTGGTACCACCATCGCTGAAATCAAACAAATGTCGCTCAGCAAAGTCCAGACTCTTGTCTGTTCTGGTCCACAGTGGTGGAACGAACTCCCGACCAATGTCAGGACAGCAGAGTCGCTCGCCATCTTCGGCAAAAGACTCAAGACTCACCTGGTCAGACTTCACCTCGACTCTGCATAGCATGACCCACTAACAACCCCCCCCCCCCTCCCCCCCCAAAAATAGCACTTCTATGTTCTTACCTAAAGCACTTTGATCATAGCGCTGTTGTTCCTAAGGTATGTTTGCTGAACAGCTACTACTTTACAAAGACGAGGACCTAATGTATGTGTTGATCCATGAAGGTTTATACTGGTCAAGAAAATCAGTGGTGTCATCATGATATAAAGCCTACGGGCCAGCGGTAGAAACACAACTGGACATATTCATTGGCTTCAGTGCCCCAGATGTCAACCAGGAAGTATGGACCAGGTGAGCAGTTGTCAATGGACTGAATTGGTGCCTTCTTGGGGTCTGGTATCCAGTTCTTATATAGCCTACATTCATGGTTTTGCTATTGGAGGGTTTTTTTAACAAAGAGAAAGTTACAAATGTTTGAGACCCACTTATCTAGATGGGGTCACTGTTAAAAAAATGGATATTTGCATAATAAACAGTAACGTTTTTTATTCCATCAGTTCTGTGATTCATGTCTTCCTTCTATCTCCGTTACTCATAGGTCCACCTGTGTTCAAGCTTTTATATGTTTAAGGGGTTAACAAACAAGAGTTACTGAACTCAAAACATTTCTCTAAACTTTTCTTTGTCAGACTTTTAATGTTGAGTATTTCTTCCAAACTCAAGTTGCATTTGAAAGGTGACGAGTACCCTGGTGGCCAGAGTTTGTTGTCAGCGGGTCGACAGTAATTGTTGTTTTGAAAAAGGTGACCAGACATGAAAGAGGGCCTTAAAGGAACAAACGTAACTCCTAGTGGATTGTGTTTAAAGAGCAGCTCCACAGGGATCTGTTACTGCTCTCAAACTAAGAGTGTCACTACTGATGATGACCTTTGGCACATTTTCCCTGTAGAATTATGCAAGACATGTTTGTTTCTACCTTTCTTCCTATTAAACAAACATGACACACTTTAACAATAGTTTTACAAAAAGTTATAAGATATGAAAGTTGGGCTGCAACAGAGTAAGAGGCAAAGCAACGAGTTAGCGTTGCCCTGGTTCCCTCCACAAACAACCAATGAGATATTTACATTGGATTTTGCTTTATTGTAGAAAACAATCTCAGTGACAAATGTTTAAGATACTGAGCGGTTTCACACTAAACTAAATGAAACAACAACAAACTTTCTGGACTGAAAAGTTATCTTTTAAATTGACAAACATCAAATGTGGAATTCATGGAACAATTCAATCAGGATCAAAACAATATTTGTCCCTTTCTATTGACTACGTACATACAGCCTGTTCACACTCCCATTTTGTCAAATACTGTATGTTCAGTGGTGGACTTTACAGCTCTATCTAGTGGCCCACAGTGGTACTGCAAAATCTTAAGATTAAATGAAAAGTTAAAGTTTTGTTCTGTTTTGCAGCAAAAATAAAAACAACAACAAAAAAACTCCTCCTGTGGATCTAAATATTTTCCTCATAGACCATTAATATAAGAGACGTCTGTAAACGTGATAACAGGATACCTCAAACAAGTTCATTCATGACTTTCTGTTATACATTTTAAACACAGTCTCAAGGCAGTTGACAAACAGATGCATGTTTCTTGTGAGGGACTACACGGTGAAACACTGTGGCCTCACAGCAAGGAGGGCTTCAAATCTGGATTGGGCAGCCTTTGCATGTTAACGTGGGTTCTCTCTGAGTATTACGACTTCTTCCCACAGTCCAGACATGGCGTTTAGGTTCATTCATGAATGTGAGTGTGAGTGGTTGTCCATCTCTATGTATCAGCCCATTTGGCGACCTGTCCAGGTGAACTCTGCCTTCATAATAATAATAATGGATGGATGTGTTTTAGTAAAAATGTTTCCTGTGAGTTGTTAGATAATGAATGTCAAGTTAAGGAAAAATGATGAAGAATTAGGCAACAAAACTAACGTTACACTCTCCAACTGTCCACAATAATTAGTCTTTCTCAATATGTAATTCTATGTCACTAGATCTGGACGTTGCAGAGTCATGTGGATGCGTTAAATGTGTCCACCATGAAAATGGATCCTAATCGACTGTCCATTGACATTGTTTTAGTGCTGAGAGACAAAAACCAAATGGGCAATTTGTGTCCCTTTACAGTAAATCAATACATTGCATTTCAGGACTATTGTACTACCTGCCATGGTTGTATGTTTTGATCCATGGAGGTGTTATAACAAATCAGTGGTGTCATCATAATATAAAGCCTACGGGCCAGCAGTAGAAACACAACTGGACATATTCATTGGCCTCAATGCCCCAGATGTCAACCAGGAAGTATGGACCAGGTGAGCAGTTGTCAATGGACTGAATTGGTGCCTTCTTGGGGTCTGGTATCCAGTTCTTATATACATTCATGGTTTTGCTATTGGAGGGTTTTTTTAACAAAGAAAGAGTTACAAATGTTTGAGACCCGCTTATCTAGATGGGGTCACTGTTAAAAAAATGGATATTTGCATAATAAACAGTAAAGTCTTTTATTCCATCAGTTCTGTGATTCATGTCTTCCTTCTATCTCCGTTACTCATAGGTCCACCTGTGTTCAAGCTTTTATATGTTTAAGGGTTAAAAAACAAGAGTTACTGAACTCAAAACATTTCTCTAAACTTTTCTTTGTCAGACTTTTAATGTTGAGTATTTCTTCCAAACTCAAGTTGCATTTGAAAGGTGACGAGTACCCTGGTGGCCAGAGTTTGTTGTCAGCGGGTCGACAGTAATTGTTGTTTTGAAAAAGGTGACCAGACATGAAAGAGGGCCTTAAAGGAACAAATGTAACTCCTAGTGGATTGAGTTTAAAGAGCAGCTCCACAGGGATCTGTTACTGCTCTCAAACTAAGAGTGTCACTACTGATGATGACCTTTGACACATTTTCTCTGTAGAATGATGCAAGACATGTTTGTTTCTGCCTTTCTTCCTATTAAACAAACATGACACACTTTAACGATAGTTTTACGAAAAGTTATAAGATATTAAAGTTGGGCTGCAACAGAGTAAGAGGCAAAGCAACAAGTTAGCATTGCCCTGGTTCCCTCCACAAACAACCAATGAGATATTTACATTGGAATTTGCTTTATTGTAGAAAACAATCTCAGTGACAAACGTTTAAGATACTGAGCGGTTTCACACTAAACTAAATGAAACAACAACAAACTTTCTGGACTGAAAAGTTATCTTTTAAATTGACAAACATCAAACGTGGAATTCATGGAACAATTCAATCAGGATCAAAACAATATTTGTCCCTTTCTATTGACTACGTACATACAGCCTGTTCACACTCCCATTTTGTCAAATACTGTATGTTCAGTGGTGGACTTTACAGCTCTATCTAGTGGCCCACAGTGGTACTGCAAAATCTTAAGATTAAATGAAAAGTTAAAGTTTTGTTCTGTTTTGCAGCAAAAATAAAAACAACAACAAAAAAACTCCTCCTGTGGATCTAAATATTTTCCTCATAGACCATTAATATAAGAGACGTCTGTAAACGTGATAACAGGATACCTCAAACAAGTTCATTCATGACTTTCTGTTATACATTTTAAACACAGTCTCAAGGCAGTTGACAAACAGATGCATGTTTCTTGTGAGGGACTACACGGTGAAACACTGTGGCCTCACAGCAAGGAGGGCTTCAAATCTGGATTGGGCAGCCTTTGCATGTTAACGTGGGTTCTCTCTGAGTATTACGACTTCTTCCCACAGTCCAGACATGGCGTTAAGGTTCATTCATGAATGTGAGTGTGAGTGGTTGTCCATCTCTATGTATCAGCCCATTTGGCGACCTGTCCAGGTGAACTCTGCCTTCATAATAATAATAATGGATGGATGTGTTTTAGTAAAAATGTTTCCTGTGAGTTGTTAGATAATGAATGTCAAGTTAAGGAAAAATGATGAAGAATTAGGCAACAAAACTAACGTTACACTCTCCAACTGTCCACAATAATTAGTCTTTCTCAATATGTAATTCTATGTCACTAGATCTGGACGTT
The DNA here is from genome assembly GCF_963514095.1 of Eutrigla gurnardus. Taxonomy (NCBI): domain Eukaryota; kingdom Metazoa; phylum Chordata; class Actinopteri; order Perciformes; family Triglidae; genus Eutrigla; species Eutrigla gurnardus. The sequence goes on along the minus strand of NC_139916.1, from coordinate 27,174,891 downwards.
GCAGAGTCATGTGGATGCGTTAAATGTGTCCACCATGAAAATGGATCCTAATCGACTGTCCATTGACATTGTTTTAGTGCTGAGAGACAAAAACCAAATGGGCAATTTGTGTCCCTTTACAGTAAATCAATACATTGCATTTCAGGACTATTGTACTACCTGCCATGGTTGTATGTTTTGATCCATGGAGGTGTTATAACAAATCAGTGGTGTCATCATAATATAAAGCCTACGGGCCAGCAGTAGAAACACAACTGGACATATTCATTGGCCTCAATGCCCCAGATGTCAACCAGGAAGTATGGACCAGGTGAGCAGTTGTCAATGGACTGAATTGGTGCCTTCTTGGGGTCTGGTATCCAGTTCTTATATACATTCATGGTTTTGCTATTGGAGGGTTTTTTTAACAAAGAAAGAGTTACAAATGTTTGAGACCCACTTATCTAGATGGGGTCACTGTTAAAAAAATGGATATTTGCATAATAAACAGTAAAGTCTTTTATTCCATCAGTTCTGTGATTCATGTCTTCCTTCTATCTCCGTTACTCATAGGTCCACCTGTGTTCAAGCTTTTATATGTTTAAGGGTTAAAAAACAAGAGTTACTGAACTCAAAACATTTCTCTAAACTTTTCTTTGTCAGACTTTTAATGTTGAGTATTTCTTCCAAACTCAAGTTGCATTTGAAAGGTGACGAGTACCCTGGTGGCCAGAGTTTGTTGTCAGCGGGTCGACAGTAATTGTTGTTTTGAAAAAGGTGACCAGACATGAAAGAGGGCCTTAAAGGAACAAATGTAACTCCTAGTGGATTGAGTTTAAAGAGCAGCTCCACAGGGATCTGTTACTGCTCTCAAACTAAGAGTGTCACTACTGATGATGACCTTTGACACATTTTCTCTGTAGAATGATGCAAGACATGTTTGTTTCTGCCTTTCTTCCTATTAAACAAACATGACACACTTTAACGATAGTTTTACAAAAAGTTATAAGATATGAAAGTTGGGCTGCAACAGAGTAAGAGGCAAAGCAACAAGTTAGCATTGCCCTGGTTCCCTCCACAAACAACCAATGAGATATTTACGTTGGATTTTGCTTTATTGTAGAAAACAATCTCAGTGACAAACGTTTAAGATACTGAGCGGTTTCACACTAAACTAAATGAAACAACAACAAACTTTCTGGACTGAAAAGTTATCTTTTAAATTGACAAACATCAAACGTGGAATTCATAGAACAATTCAATCAGGATCAAAACAATATTTGTCCCTTTCTATTGACTACGTACATACAGCCTGTTCACACTCCCAACTTGTCAAATACTGTATGTTCAGTGGTGGACTTTACAGCTCTATCTAGTGGCCCACAGTGGTACTGCAAAATCTTAAGATTAAATGAAAAGTCAAAGTTTTGTTCTGTTTTGCAGCAAAAAAAAACAACAAAAAAAAGCTCCTCCTGTGGATCTAAATATTTTCCTAGACCATCAAAATAAGAGACGTCTGTAAACGTGATAACAGGATCCCTCAAACAAGTTCATTCATGACTTTCTGTTATACATTTTAAACACAGTCTCAAGGCAGTTTACAAACAGACATGCATGTTTCTTGTGAGGGACTACACGGTGAAACACTGTGGCCTCACAGCAAGGAGGGCTTCAAATCTGGATTGGGCAGTCTTCTGTGTGGAGTTTGCATGTTAACGTGGGTTCTCTCTGAGTATTATGACTTCTTCCCACAGTCCAGACATGGCGTTTAGGTTCATTCGTGAATGTGAGGGGTTGTCTGTCTCTATGTATAAGACAACAATAGCACTGGCCTTCAAGGCCATCAATGGAACGGCACCCATCTACCTTCAAACACTGGTCAAACCACACGCCCCGACGAGAGCACTTCGCTCCTCTACTTCAGGTGGCCAGCTGGTACCACCATCGCTGAAATCAAACAAATGTCGCTCAGCAAAGTCCAGACTCTTGTCTGTTCTGAACCACAGTGGTGGAACGAACTCCCGACCAATGTCAGGACAGCAGAGTCGCTCGCCATCTTCGGCAAAAGACTCAAGACTCACCTGGTCAGACTTCACCTCGACTCTGCATAGCATGACCCACTAACAACCCCCCCCCCTCCCCCCCAAAAAATAGCACTTCTATGTTCTTACCTAAAGCACTTTGATCATAGCGCTGTTGTTCCTAAGGTATGTTTGCTGAACAGCTACTACTTTACAAAGACGAGGACCTAATGTATGTGTTGATCCATGAAGGTTTATACTGGTCAAGAAAATCAGTGGTGTCATCATGATATAAAGCCTACGGGCCAGCGGTAGAAACACAACTGGACATATTCATTGGCTTTAGTGCCCCAGATGTCAACCAGGAAGTATGGACAAGGTGAGCAGTTGTCAATGGACTGAATTGGTGCCTTCTTGGGGTCTGGTATCCAGTTCTTATATACATTCATGGTTTTGCTATTGGAGGGTTTTTTTTAACAAAGAGAAAGTTACAAATGTTTGAGACCCACTTATCTAGATGGGGTCACTGTTAAAAAAATTGATATTTGCATAATAAACAGTAACGTTTTTTATTCCATCAGTTCTGTGATTCATGTCTTCCTTCTATCTCCGTTACTCATAGGTCCACCTGTGTTCAAGCTTTTATATGTTTAAGGGTTAAAAAACAAGAGTTACTGAACTCAAAACATTTCTCTAAACTTTTCTTTGTCAGACTTTTAATGTTGAGTATTTCTTCCAAACTCAAGTTGCATTTGAAAGGTGACGAGTACCCTGGTGGCCAGAGTTTGTTGTCAGCGGGTCGACAGTAATTGTTGTTTTGAAAAAGGTGACCAGACATGAAAGAGGGCCTTAAAGGAACAAATGTAACTCCTAGTGGATTGAGTTTAAAGAGCAGCTCCACAGGGATCTGTTACTGCTCTCAAACTAAGAGTGTCACTACTGATGATGACCTTTGACACATTTTCTCTGTAGAATGATGCAAGACATGTTTGTTTCTGCCTTTCTTCCTATTAAACAAACATGACACACTTTAACGATAGTTTTACAAAAAGTTATAAGATATGAAAGTTGGGCTGCAACAGAGTAAGAGGCAAAGCAACAAGTTAGCATTGCCCTGGTTCCCTCCACAAACAACCAATGAGATATTTACGTTGGATTTTGCTTTATTGTAGAAAACAATCTCAGTGACAAACGTTTAAGATACTGAGCGGTTTCACACTAAACTAAATGAAACAACAACAAACTTTCTGGACTGAAAAGTTATCTTTTAAATTGACAAACATCAAACGTGGAATTCATAGAACAATTCAATCAGGATCAAAACAATATTTGTCCCTTTCTATTGACTACGTACATACAGCCTGTTCACACTCCCAACTTGTCAAATACTGTATGTTCAGTGGTGGACTTTACAGCTCTATCTAGTGGCCCACAGTGGTACTGCAAAATCTTAAGATTAAATGAAAAGTCAAAGTTTTGTTCTGTTTTGCAGCAAAAAAAAACAACAAAAAAAAGCTCCTCCTGTGGATCTAAATATTTTCCTAGACCATCAAAATAAGAGACGTCTGTAAACGTGATAACAGGATCCCTCAAACAAGTTCATTCATGACTTTCTGTTATACATTTTAAACACAGTCTCAAGGCAGTTTACAAACAGACATGCATGTTTCTTGTGAGGGACTACACGGTGAAACACTGTGGCCTCACAGCAAGGAGGGCTTCAAATCTGGATTGGGCAGCCTTCTGTGTGGAGTTTGCATGTTAACGTGGGTTCTCTCTGAGTATTACGACTTCTTCCCACAGTCCAGACATGGCGTTTAGGTTCATTCGTGAATGTGAGGGGTTGTCTGTCTCTATGTATAAGACAACAATAGCACTGGCCTTCAAGGCCATCAATGGAACGGCACCCATCTACCTTCAAACACTGGTCAAACCACACGCCCCGACGAGAGCACTTCGCTCCTCTACTTCAGGTGGCCAGCTGGTACCACCATCGCTGAAATCAAACAAATGTCGCTCAGCAAAGTCCAGACTCTTGTCTGTTCTGAACCACAGTGGTGGAACGAACTCCCGACCAATGTCAGGACAGCAGAGTCGCTCGCCATCTTCGGCAAAAGACTCAAGACTCACCTGGTCAGACTTCACCTCGACTCTGCATAGCATGACCCACTAACAACCCCCCCCCCTCCCCCCCAAAAAATAGCACTTCTATGTTCTTACCTAAAGCACTTTGATCATAGCGCTGTTGTTCCTAAGGTATGTTTGCTGAACAGCTACTACTTTACAAAGACGAGGACCTAATGTATGTGTTGATCCATGAAGGTTTATACTGGTCAAGAAAATCAGTGGTGTCATCATGATATAAAGCCTACGGGCCAGCGGTAGAAACACAACTGGACATATTCATTGGCTTTAGTGCCCCAGATGTCAACCAGGAAGTATGGACAAGGTGAGCAGTTGTCAATGGACTGAATTGGTGCCTTCTTGGGGTCTGGTATCCAGTTCTTATATACATTCATGGTTTTGCTATTGGAGGGTTTTTTTTAACAAAGAGAAAGTTACAAATGTTTGAGACCCACTTATCTAGATGGGGTCACTGTTAAAAAAATTGATATTTGCATAATAAACAGTAACGTTTTTTATTCCATCAGTTCTGTGATTCATGTCTTCCTTCTATCTCCGTTACTCATAGGTCCACCTGTGTTCAAGCTTTTATATGTTTAAGGGGTTAAAAAACAAGAGTTACTGAACTCAAAACATTTCTCTAAACTTTTCTTTGTCAGACTTTTAATGTTGAGTATTTCTTCCAAACTCAAGTTGCATTTGAAAGGTGACGAGTACCCTGGTGGCCAGAGTTTGTTGTCAGCGGGTCGACAGTAATTGTTGTTTTGAAAAAGGTGACCAGACATGAAAGAGGGCCTTAAAGGAACAAACGTAACTCCTAGTGGATTGTGTTTAAAGAGCAGCTCCACAGGGATCTGTTACTGCTCTCAAACTAAGAGTGTCACTACTGATGATGACCTTTGGCACATTTTCCCTGTAGAATTATGCAAGACATGTTTGTTTCTACCTTTCTTCCTATTAAACAAACATGACACACTTTAACGATAGTTTTACGAAAAGTTATAAGATATGAAAGTTGGGCTGCAACAGAGTAAGAGGCAAAGCAACGAGTTAGCGTTGCCCTGGTTCCCTCCACAAACAACCAATGAGATATTTACATTGGATTTTGCTTTATTGTAGAAAACAATCTCAGTGACAAACATTTAAGATATTGAGCGGTTTCACACTAAACTAAATGAAACAACAACAAACTTTCTGGACTGAAAAGTTATCTTTTAAATTGACAAACATCAAATGTGGAATTCATGGAACAATTCAATCAGGATCAAAACAATATTTGTCCCTTTCTATTGACTACGTACATACAGCCTGTTCACACTCCCATTTTGTCAAATACTGTATGTTCAGTGGTGGACTTTACAGCTCTATCTAGTGGCCCACAGTGGTACTGCAAAATCTTAAGATTAAATGAAAAGTTAAAGTTTTGTTCTGTTTTGCAGCAAAAATAAAAACAACAACAAAAAAACTCCTCCTGTGGATCTAAATATTTTCCTCATAGACCATTAATATAAGAGACGTCTGTAAACGTGATAACAGGATACCTCAAACAAGTTCATTCATGACTTTCTGTTATACATTTTAAACACAGTCTCAAGGCAGTTGACAAACAGATGCATGTTTCTTGTGAGGGATTACACGGTGAAACACTGTGGCCTCACAGCAAGGAGGGCTTCAAATCTGGATTGGGCAGCCTTTGCATGTTAACGTGGGTTCTCTCTGAGTATTACGACTTCTTCCCACAGTCCAGACATGGCGTTTAGGTTCATTCATGAATGTGAGTGTGAGTGGTTGTCCATCTCTATGTATCAGCCCATTTGGCGACCTGTCCAGGTGAACTCTGCCTTCATAATAATAATAATGGATGGATGTGTTTTAGTAAAAATGTTTCCTGTGAGTTGTTAGATAATGAATGTCAAGTTAAGGAAAAATGATGAAGAATTAGGCAAAAAAACTAACGTTACACTCTCCAACTGTCCACAATAATTAGTCTTTCTCAATATGTAATTCTATGTCACTAGATCTGGACGTTGCAGAGTCATGTGGATGCGTTAAATGTGTCCACCATGAAAATGGATCCTAATCGACTGTCCATTGACATTGTTTTAGTGCTGAGAGACAAAAACCAAATGGGCAATTTGTGTCCCTTTACAGTAAATCAATACATTGCATTTCAGGACTATTGTACAACCTGCCATGGTTGTATGTTTTGATCCATGGAGGTGTTATAACAAATCAGTGGTGTCATCATAATATAAAGCCTACGGGCCAGCAGTAGAAACACAACTGGACATATTCATTGGCCTCAATGCCCCAGATGTCAACCAGGAAGTATGGACCAGGTGAGCAGTTGTCAATGGACTGAATTGGTGCCTTCTTGGGGTCTGGTATCCAGTTCTTATATACATTCATGGTTTTGCTATTGGAGGGTTTTTTTAACAAAGAAAGAGTTACAAATGTTTGAGACCCGCTTATCTAGATGGGGTCACTGTTAAAAAAATGGATATTTGCATAATAAACAGTAAAGTCTTTTATTCCATCAGTTCTGTGATTCATGTCTTCCTTCTATCTCCGTTACTCATAGGTCCACCTGTGTTCAAGCTTTTATATGTTTAAGGGTTAAAAAACAAGAGTTACTGAACTCAAAACATTTCTCTAAACTTTTCTTTGTCAGACTTTTAATGTTGAGTATTTCTTCCAAACTCAAGTTGCATTTGAAAGGTGACGAGTACCCTGGTGGCCAGAGTTTGTTGTCAGCGGGTCGACAGTAATTGTTGTTTTGAAAAAGGTGACCAGACATGAAAGAGGGCCTTAAAGGAACAAACGTAACTCCTAGTGGATTGTGTTTAAAGAGCAGCTCCACAGGGATCTGTTACTGCTCTCAAACTAAGAGTGTCACTACTGATGATGACCTTTGGCACATTTTCCCTGTAGAATTATGCAAGACATGTTTGTTTCTACCTTTCTTCCTATTAAACAAACATGACACACTTTAACGATAGTTTTACGAAAAGTTATAAGATATGAAAGTTGGGCTGCAACAGAGTAAGAGGCAAAGCAACGAGTTAGCGTTGCCCTGGTTCCCTCCACAAACAACCAATGAGATATTTACATTGGATTTTGCTTTATTGTAGAAAGCAATCTCAGTGACAAACATTTAAGATATTGAGCGGTTTCACACTAAACTAAATGAAACAACAACAAACTTTCTGGACTGAAAAGTTATCTTTTAAATTGACAAACATCAAATGTGGAATTCATGGAACAATTCAATCAGGATCAAAACAATATTTGTCCCTTTCTATTGACTACGTACATACAGCCTGTTCACACTCCCATTTTGTCAAATACTGTATGTTCAGTGGTGGACTTTACAGCTCTATCTAGTGGCCCACAGTGGTACTGCAAAATCTTAAGATTAAATGAAAAGTTAAAGTTTTGTTCTGTTTTGCAGCAAAAATAAAAACAACAACAAAAAAACTCCTCCTGTGGATCTAAATATTTTCCTCATAGACCATTAATATAAGAGACGTCTGTAAACGTGATAACAGGATACCTCAAACAAGTTCATTCATGACTTTCTGTTATACATTTTAAACACAGTCTCAAGGCAGTTGACAAACAGATGCATGTTTCTTGTGAGGGATTACACGGTGAAACACTGTGGCCTCACAGCAAGGAGGGCTTCAAATCTGGATTGGGCAGCCTTTGCATGTTAACGTGGGTTCTCTCTGAGTATTACGACTTCTTCCCACAGTCCAGACATGGCGTTTAGGTTCATTCATGAATGTGAGTGTGAGTGGTTGTCCATCTCTATGTATCAGCCCATTTGGCGACCTGTCCAGGTGAACTCTGCCTTCATAATAATAATAATGGATGGATGTGTTTTAGTAAAAATGTTTCCTGTGAGTTGTTAGATAATGAATGTCAAGTTAAGGAAAAATGATGAAGAATTAGGCAACAAAACTAACGTTACACTCTCCAACTGTCCACAATAATTAGTCTTTCTCAATATGTAATTCTATGTCACTAGATCTGGACGTTGCAGAGTCATGTGGATGCGTTAAATGTGTCCACCATGAAAATGGATCCTAATCGACTGTCCATTGACATTGTTTTAGTGCTGAGAGACAAAAACCAAATGGGCAATTTGTGTCCCTTTACAGTAAATCAATACATTGCATTTCAGGACTATTGTACAACCTGCCATGGTTGTATGTTTTGATCCATGGAGGTGTTATAACAAATCAGTGGTGTCATCATAATATAAAGCCTACGGGCCAGCAGTAGAAACACAACTGGACATATTCATTGGCCTCAATGCCCCAGATGTCAACCAGGAAGTATGGACCAGGTGAGCAGTTGTCAATGGACTGAATTGGTGCCTTCTTGGGGTCTGGTATCCAGTTCTTATATACATTCATGGTTTTGCTATTGGAGGGTTTTTTTAACAAAGAAAGAGTTACAAATGTTTGAGACCCGCTTATCTAGATGGGGTCACTGTTAAAAAAATGGATATTTGCATAATAAACAGTAAAGTCTTTTATTCCATCAGTTCTGTGATTCATGTCTTCCTTCTATCTCCGTTACTCATAGGTCCACCTGTGTTCAAGCTTTTATATGTTTAAGGGTTAAAAAACAAGAGTTACTGAACTCAAAACATTTCTCTAAACTTTTCTTTGTCAGACTTTTAATGTTGAGTATTTCTTCCAAACTCAAGTTGCATTTGAAAGGTGACGAGTACCCTGGTGGCCAGAGTTTGTTGTCAGCGGGTCGACAGTAATTGTTGTTTTGAAAAAGGTGACCAGACATGAAAGAGGGCCTTAAAGGAACAAATGTAACTCCTAGTGGATTGAGTTTAAAGAGCAGCTCCACAGGGATCTGTTACTGCTCTCAAACTAAGAGTGTCACTACTGATGATGACCTTTGGCACATTTTCTCTGTAGAATGATGCAAGACATGTTTGTTTCTGCCTTTCTTCCTATTAAACAAACATGACACACTTTAACGATAGTTTTACAAAAAGTTATAAGATATGAAAGTTGGGCTGCAACAGAGTAAGAGGCAAAGCAACAAGTTAGCATTGCCCTGGTTCCCTCCACAAACAACCAATGAGATATTTACATTGGATTTTGCTTTATTGTAGAAAACAATCTCAGTGACAAACGTTTAAGATACTGAGCGGTTTCACACTAAACTAAATGAAACAACAACAAACTTTCTGGACTGAAAAGTTATCTTTTAAATTGACAAACATCAAACGTGGAATTCATGGAACAATTCAATCAGGATCAAAACAATATTTGTCCTTTTCTATTGACTACGTACATACAGCCTGTTCACACTCCCAACTTGTCAAATACTGTATGTTCAGTGGTGGACTTTACAGCTCTATCTAGTGGCCCACAGTGGTACTGCAAAATCTTAAGATTAAATGAAAAGTCAAAGTTTTGTTCTGTTTTGCAGCAAAAAAAAACAACAAAAAGAAGCTCCTACTGTGGATCTAAATATTTTCCTAGACCATCAAAATAAGAGACATCTGTAAACACTGCATGAAAAGTGGGATTTTCGTCAGTTAGCGGCCCTGTAAATTGACGTGGAAGTTCAGGTTTACGACTGCAAACGGCAATTTGCAGGAAACACCGAAAACTGACGTAAATTGCCGGGAATTGACGTGGGCCTTGCTTGGCAGTTGTCCCCCCATGACCCCCCTCCCCGTAATCCTAGGGGAGGCTTTAACATGTAAATGAAAATGCTGTGAGCTATACAAATGCAAATCAGGGTAGCAGGGGGAGTTTTCCCCCAGGTGACATTTTTCTGAAAGGTGTTAACTTAATTTCATCTTCATTCAAAGATATAACTTCATTTCATCTTCATTCAAAGATACACAAAACAATTTGCTTCAACAATTACTTTTAATCAGGCTTTGCCACAAAGGTAAAATGTACATTCATGCAAACAACATCACAGTCTCCTAGAGCTCAACCACTCGCGAGCGAGAAATGCCCGGATGTATAGTGCATTGGCAAGAATTTCTGAGTACAGCGGACCTTGCTAAATCTACTCAACTTCCCAAAATGCATTGCGGCTCGTCTGACTTCACAAGTTTTGGATAATGGCGGACGACTGCGGTGATTCTGGCGAGGAGCCCGACACAAACCGCGTACACATGTAAGTATACTGTAACATGACTTTTATGTTTCCAGCTGACTTATAAATCGTATTTATAATGAACGTCACTTTATTGTTGTTGGCATTGTACGTTAACGTTACGAATCGAAGGTCCTGGCAGCCGGCTAGCCTACTGACGCTAATTTACCACAGAGGTTAGCGAGCGCAAGCGAAGCGGAAAATGTGCCGTTTTTACCGACGTTAACTAATAATATAGTGCTTATGTTAAACCGTGGTTATATATTTACTAACGGTGATTAATAACGCCGTGCACCGTTGTCCGTTAAAGGGACGGCAGACACCGGGCGCCTCATTCAGTGGAGGGAACGATGACGAGACGTTCACGTTCACCGGCAGCAGGGATGCTGCTCTGAGAGGCTTCACTTAAGAAAATGTGGTTTAAATGTTATAATTCTTATATCCAGGACTGCTGGAGACTCTCAGGATGTCCCAGGACTGCTGGAGACTCTCAGGATGATTGCGGTAAGAATATGTTCGGTGACTGCTAGCTAAGCTAAAATTAGCAAAGCAAGCCCAAGCTAAAAGTAGCTTAAAAGCTAATAGTCCAAGCTAAAAGTAGCATAGTAGCCTTGTAAAAGAACAAGAGAGAGGAACCCGTGTAACGTTAAGTTGCTTTGTTAAGTGTATGTTGTTGGTCTTTTACAGGAAGCAGTACGCCGTCTTCACAACTCGGAGACGAATTGTAGGCGCTACGAACCGGAGCAAGGGTAAGATTTAAAAGAATATGCTTTCATTCTGCTGTATAAGGAAATAGATGCGTTAACAGTAGATACCGATCTTAACTGTTCATTTTGTTTTCCCAGACGAACCTCGCCTCATAACGAAGCTGTGACCTCTTACTTGTTCGGAGCTTTGTCCGCAAGTCCGGATTTCTATGACGCTGATAGTGACGCCATTGTGTGTAAGTAACTTTTACTGTTTTCTTCTTCCTTGTTTTAATTTTACTGTGACTTAAGTTTTCTTATTCATACCACTCATTTAATTGTTTTCCAGCTGCCTGTAAGACATACTATGAAACGGTACGCAGGAGCTTCAAACACACACAGCCTGATCTCGCATCGCAGGCGGAAGCTGTGAAGAGGTCAGCTCGGAGTCGTTCCAGGAGAAAGAGGGTAAGACTTATTAGATTTATTAGATCCGTTTTTGGTCAATGTGACCAAACCTACCTAAACCTATTTTCAGGTGCATTAATAGATGTGTTGTGTCCATGCGCAGTACTGATTGTCTTTATTGATTGTTTTACAGCTGCTGGAAGCGAGACGGAGTGTGCTTGCTGGCGATGAGGTGGACTGTTGGAAGTGCGCCACCACAGACATGATGTCTGATGAGGAGGACGGCGTCGTTGGCGGGGTGTCTGGATGGATTGTGCGACCTCCATCCTCTCGTAGCCAGGAGCTCACCGAGCTCTGTGCGACTCTACAGTCGCGATTAGAGAAGACTCCCAAGTACAGGGCCACGCACCGCAGGCGGCTGTAAAATTGCCCAAATTCGGACAGAATATCACCAGTTCATTTGTTTGTTGTGTGGGCAAATTTGTACAGTTGTGTTGTCAATAAAGCTGTTTCTTTGAATACTTCCTCCTGGCAATTTTTCCTTTCCTCAATAAATTCATTCATATTTATATTTATAAATATATAAATATGTGTGTATATATATGTATAAATATACATATATTTAAAAGACCCAGTGTGACCAATAGTAACACATCTGCCAACGGGGGTGGGGTTTACATTAATGACTCATCAGGTTGACCAATAGTGACAGATCTGCAAACGTGGGTTGGCTTTACATTTATAATGACCAGATCTGCCAACCAATCACGAGCGATTATACTTGTTTAAAACTAGTGGTTTCATCCAATCCTGAGTGAGGATATTCAAGCCATCTCTGGCCAGGCGGGGTTTCGCTGCTATTCATATGCTAATTAGAGCCTTCGCTGTGGTTCGTTTCCGACAATTTTCGGCACGGACGAACGCGGCGTTCGCAGCCTGTAAATTGTCGTTAACTCCCGAAAATTAGGGAGATTTTCGGGCGTTTACAGGGACGAAAATCCGACTTTTCATGCAGTGAAACGTGTTAACAGGATCCCTCAAACAAGTTCATTCATGACTTTCTGTTATACATTTTAAACACAGTCTCAAGGCAGTTTACAAACAGACATGCATGTTTCTTGTGAGGGACTACACGGTGAAACACTGTGGCCTCACAGCAAGGAGGGCTTCAAATCTGGATTGGGCAGCCTTCTGTGTGGAGTTCGCATGTTAACGTGGGTTCTCTCTGAGTATTACGACTTCTTCCCACAGTCCAGACATGGCGTTTAGGTTCATTCGTGAATGTGAGTGGTTGTCTGTCTCTATGTATAAGACAACAATAGCACTGGCCTTCAAGGCCATCAATGGAACGGCACCCATCTACCTTCAAACACTGGTCAAACCACACGCCCCGACGAGAGCACTTCGCTCCTCTACTTCAGGTGGCCAGCTGGTACCACCATCGCTGAAATCAAACAAATGTCGCTCAGCAAAGTCCAGACTCTTGTCTGTTCTGAACCACAGTGGTGGAACGAACTCCCGACCAATGTCAGGACAGCAGAGTCGCTCGCCATCTTCGGCAAAAGACTCAAGACTCACCTGGTCAGACTTCACCTCGACTCTGCATAGCATGACCCACTAACAACCCCCCCCCCCTCCCCCCCCAAAAATAGCACTTCTATGTTCTTACCTAAAGCACTTTGATCATAGCGCTGTTGTTCCTAAGGTATGTTTGCTGAACAGCTACTACTTTACAAAGACGAGGACCTAATGTATGTGTTGATCCATGAAGGTTTATACTGGTCAAGAAAATCAGTGGTGTCATCATGATATAAAGCCTATGGGCCAGCGGTAGAAACACAACTGGACATATTCATTGGCTTTAGTGCCCCAGATGTCAACCAGGAAGTATGGACCAGGTGAGCAGTTGTCAATGGACTGAATTGGTGCCTTCTTGGGGTCTGGTATCCAGTTCTTATATACATTCATGGTTTTGCTATTGGAGGGTTTTTTTTAACAAAGAGAAAGTTACAAATGTTTGAGACCCACTTATCTAGATGGGGTCACTGTTAAAAAAATTGATATTTGCATAATAAACAGTAACGTTTTTTATTCCATCAGTTCTGTGATTCATGTCTTCCTTCTATCTCCGTTACTCATAGGTCCACCTGTGTTCAAGCTTTTATATGTTTAAGGGGTTAAAAAACAAGAGTTACTGAACTCAAAACATTTCTCTAAACTTTTCTTTGTCAGACTTTTAATGTTGAGTATTTCTTCCAAACTCAAGTTGCATTTGAAAGGTGACGAGTACCCTGGTGGCCAGAGTTTGTTGTCAGCGGGTCGACAGTAATTGTTGTTTTGAAAAAGGTGACCAGACATGAAAGAGGGCCTTAAAGGAACAAACGTAACTCCTAGTGGATTGTGTTTAAAGAGCAGCTCCACAGGGATCTGTTACTGCTCTCAAACTAAGAGTGTCACTACTGACGATGACCTTTGGCACATTTTCCCTGTAGAATTATGCAAGACATGTTTGTTTCTACCTTTCTTCCTATTAAACAAACATGACACACTTTAACGATAGTTTTACAAAAAGTTATAAGATATGAAAGTTGGGCTGCAACAGAGTAAGAGGCAAAGCAACGAGTTAGCGTTGCCCTGGTTCCCTCCACAAACAACCAATGAGATATTTACATTGGATTTTGCTTTATTGTAGAAAACAATCTCAGTGACAAACATTTAAGATACTGAGCGGTTTCACACTAAACCAAATGAAACAACAACAAACTTTCTGGACTGAAAAGTTATCTTTTAAATTGACAAACATCAAATGTGGAATTCATGGAACAATTCAATCAGGATCAAAACAATATTTGTCCCTTTCTATTGACTACGTACATACAGCCTGTTCACACTCCCATTTTGTCAAATACTGTATGTTCAGTGGTGGACTTTACAGCTCTATCTAGTGGCCCACAGTGGTACTGCAAAATCTTAAGATTAAATGAAAAGTTAAAGTTTTGTTCTGTTTTGCAGCAAAAATAAAAACAACAACAAAAAAACTCCTCCTGTGGATCTAAATATTTTCCTCATAGACCATTAATATAAGAGACGTCTGTAAACGTGATAACAGGATACCTCAAACAAGTTCATTCATGACTTTCTGTTATACATTTTAAACACAGTCTCAAGGCAGTTGACAAACAGACGCATGTTTCTTGTGAGGGACTACACGGTGAAACACTGTGGCCTCACAGCAAGGAGGGCTTCAAATCTGGATTGGGCAGCCTTCTGTGTGGAGTTTGCATGTTAACGTGGGTTCTCTCTGAGTATTACGACTTCTTCCCACAGTCCAGACATGGCGTTTAGGTTCATTCGTGAATGTGAGTGGTTGTCTGTCTCTATGTATAAGACAATGATAGCACTGGCCTTCAAGGCCATCAATGGAACGGCACCCATCTACCTTCAAACACTGGTCAAACCACACGCCCCGACGAGAGCACTTCGCTCCTCTACTTCAGGTGGCCAGCTGGTACCACCATCGCTGAAATCAAACAAATGTCGCTCAGCAAAGTCCAGACTCTTGTCTGTTCTGGTCCTCAGTGGTGGAACGAACTCCCGACCAATGTCAGGACAGCAGAGTCGCTCGCCATCTTCGGCAAAAGACTCAAGACTCACCTGGTCAGACTTCACCTGAATCACCAGATGTCAACCAGGAAGTATGGACCAGGTGAGCAGTTGTCAATGGACTGAATTGGTGCTTTCTTGGGGTCTGGTATCCAGTTCTTATATACATTCATGGTTTTGCTATTGCAGGGTTTTTTTAACAAAGAGAAAGTTACAAATGTTTGAGACCCGCTTATCTAGATGGGGTCACTGTTAAAAAAATGGATATTTGCATAATAAACTGTGAAGTATTTCATTCCATCAGTTCTGTGATTCATGTCTTCCTTCTATCTCCGTTACTCATAGGTCCACCTGTGTTCAAGCTTTTATATGTTTAAGGGGTTAAAAAACAAGAGTTACTGAACTCAAAACATTTCTCTAAACTTTTCTTTGTCAGACTTTTAATGTTGAGTATTTCTTCCAAACTCAAGTTGCATTTGAAAGGTGACGAGTACCCTGGTGGCCAGAGTTTGTTGTCAGCGGGTCGACAGTAATTGTTGTTTTGAAAAAGGTGACCAGACATGAAAGAGGGCCTTAAAGGAACAAACGTAACTCCTAGTGGATTGTGTTTAAAGAGCAGCTCCACAGGGATCTGTTACTGCTCTCAAACTAAGAGTGTCACTACTGATGATGACCTTTGACACATTTTCTCTATAGAATGATGCAAGACATGTTTGTTCCTGCCTTCCTTTCCATCAAACAAACATGACACACTTTAACGATACTTTTACAAAAAGTTTGAAGATATGAAAGTTGGGCTGCAACGGAGTAAGAGGCAATGCAACAAGTTAGCGTTGCCCTGGTTCCCTCCACAAACAACCAATAAGATATTTACATTGGATTTTGGTTTATTGCAGAAAATAATCTCAGTGACACACAAACGTTTAAGATACTTCCATGTTTTGGTCAGCAAGATTATTTTCACAAATGTATACCAACTATGATTTTTTTAAGCATGAATGCAATAATCAGCCAAGTTAACAGAAATCCCTCCATGGTCGCATGACTTCACATCACCACCACTAATTGAAAGGCAGACTAGTGTTCTAGTGATGATGTATAGTCAAAAGGGCTAAAGGACTTCAGTCGGGACTAAATATTGGACTAATCCAGACTACATATTGGACCAAACCGAGAATTAATTTTGGACCGAACCAAGACAAAATATTGGACTGAGCCAGGAATACAAGTACAAGTTGATAAATTCCAAACTTTGCATAGGAATGATAATGATCGCAAGCACCCATTACGCACAGAACTGTGCGTACGCACTGTTGATAAATGAGGACCCGGGACTAAATATTGGAGCAAACAAAGACTAAATATTGGACAAATCTAGTGCGAACCAAGAGAAAATATTTGATATTGATATATAAGGATCAAACCAACGATAGCTATTATACCAAACCAAAATGAACAAATGCATATCACTTTAAGGATTTTTGAAGCTAAATGTAATCAGCAAAAGTTATATTGTAGTAATATTGGACCGAACCAGGATTGAATATCATGACGTTTAGTAGTCTCATTTATAATTCCACAGAGCAAATTTACTGACAATGTTGAAATTTCTTCAAGTCTAGAAGTCAGATAATACTGGAGCAAACCAGGTCAAAATAGTGGATGAGACCAGGACCATTGGCCCGAACCAGGAATAAACATTCTGATATATAATATCTTCACCATGTCAGATTAATTGTGGGAAGCCAACATCATGATATCAATTTATATTTGATTAATTGTGCAGCCCCAATCATACAGTTTGTCACAAATGAATAAAAAGTGCCCGTCACAATCTGGACGGTCCAGCAGTCACATATTCAGTGTACGATCACAGAAGACATTTAAGGAACTGGAAAAAGGCAATTTGGGGTAATTTTGCCTAACAAATTACTTCATCTAAATCACTTTCTATCAACTGAATAATCGACATATAAGTTAACCAACTCTCAATAATGGATACATTTACAGGATACAAAAAAATCATTAAATAGAAAGTTGGTGAAATTGCTAGAATCCTTTCAGAAACACAAATCTTTGTAAAGTGTGAAAAGTTCACAGGAAAGTTGTGATCATCACAAACAAAGTGTCCTGAAGGAGAGTTTCTGTTAATTAAAAGTTCACAAGAGTCAGAGATGTGAGGAACAAAGATGTTGTTGATAAAGAGTCCACAGGGAATATTTTTTGTTTTTAATGTCAGTGAACTGAATCAGCTGTTCTCCGTTGAGAAAACGGCAACTTGTTTTTAATGAGTAAAGAAGCCATTGAAAGTAAATCATGTTAAATATCACAGCTAATTAACTGCAGACTCTTCTATGACATTGATGAAAGTCTCTCAGAAGACATATCTAATAAATCCCGTAGATGCCGTGTGTTTGCTCTGCATAGCCCCAGTGACTGTGACCTTTACTGATAATGAGGCCTGCAGCTTGACTCACTTCCTGAATACACTGAGGACGAGTGGAAATGTCAGGAGGTCCCAGAAGTCTTTGCTGCAGATCGTGCACTAAAGTTGACTCAGTGCAATGCGAGGAGTTGTACTGCTAACAGACGTAACAATGTAGAACAGAAAAGAAGTTGTGATTTCAAAGCAAAATGTGAGAGGAATATGTTCTGGAGGCACAATAATATCCCTTTAACCTACAAGGTCATTATAATTCAACACAGTCTCACGGCTTGAAATAGTCACAAAAAAGAAATCTACACATTGGTGTACACAAATGTTCCTTTTCTTAAAAGTCTCTAGGACGACAATATCGATTCACATTCCTAACGACTGGCAAAATATAAATGTTTCCTTTTAAATTGACACAGGACACAAACAGCAGTATTTTGATAGAGTTGGGTGGTTAGATTTATAAAAGATTTTGTGTTCTAGTAAAAAATGTTTTTATAAACTTACTGGTTATATAGATATAAAACACCCACAAAGCAGGTTAACTAGACCTACAGGGAGCGGTGGCGGCCCAGCACCCTCTACAATGAGCCCTGGTCTAGCTACAGGAGGCACTTAGCCTCCCCTCCTAGCCCATACACGGCTAACTCCACTGGCTACCTGTCTTCATCGCCTACAGTTCTAAATCACTGCAAACGCCACCCTCCCCCTCCTAGCAGAGTGCCGTGCCGCCGTACGTATTGCTCCAACCAACCCATGTTGCATCTGAGAGTCCTTTTGTAGCTCCTCTGTCTCTGCCTTGCTAATCAGCCACACCTGCATCACGCCAATAATTGGGGAGTCCTTGCTCCTGACGTCACTCACTGGTGAGTCCCACCACGTCTCACCACAATATACTATCCTGATTAATAGTTGCCTTTATTAACCACTATTTTATATTTTCATCAGAGCATGCCATACATTTGCAGATCTACAAGCTTAAAACTCACATGTTGCAATGTGGTGTGGTTTGAGCATGTAGATCTGCTATTTTCACAATTTCTGACCTATAATTACATCCCCCAAATCCGGTCACCAGAGTTAAAGTGTTTTAAGTATCAATACATTTTCTTCGTGCCTACTGTCCAATTTGTTCAAATATGCTTTACATATTTTTTTCCAGTCAGAGTTAAATAAACAACACCCTTGAATCTTAAATCCTTTCTCCAGTATCCTTCTTAAGAGCAAATGAGCAACATACTGTGTAGTCATCATTTATTTTATTCAAGGCTACAGAATATAAAGGAATATTATTCAGTGTAGTGTTATTAAGGGCTTGTGTGATTATATGTACAGTACATCAATGGGCCGAGTTGGCACAGTATCTGCGCACGGATTGTGGTGGGCCAGTCTGGACCAAAAAGTCCAGGGACGAATTTTTGTCCCAGTCCAGGCCTGCTGCTGAGACATAAGTCCTTTAATCCTTGATATATTCTTTAGGTGATAGTAGGCTGACTTTGTAACTGTTTTAATGTGGCTGTTGAAGTACAGGTAAGTCCATGACTACACCTAAGTTTCTGGCTTTGTTTGTGGTTTTTTGAAACTGGGTGCTAACATTTGATTATTCTTCCTTGGCTCCAAAAACTATTATTTCAGTTTTGTCTTTGTTTAATTGGAGAAAATTGTGCTCTATCCAATCATTGATTTGCTCAATACATCTATTCATTAATGGTACTGGACTATAGTCCCCTGGCAATATTGTTATGTAAACTTGTGTGTCGTCTGCGTAATTATGGTTACATATTTAGTTGTTTTTCATGACCTGAGCCAGTGGAAGCATGTAGGTATTGAACAGAAGAGGCCCCAGAATGGAGCCTGGGGGAATTCCACATGTAATGTTTGCAGATGTGTAATTATCTATAGACACATAGTAGTCACGCTCCTTCAAGTAGGATTCAAGCACGTTGTTAAAATAATTTTTCCGTAAACGAATAAATTCACCCAAGGAGGAGATCGGAGACATAAGTAAAGTCGACGTCTGACTTTAATCTTGTACAAGAGGAGCAGTTACAGTGCAACAACGTGTGAGGATGCTACAGAGGAAGTGCTCAAATCATTGTTGTGACTTGAGTCTTTTAAAGGCACAGGAGATAACGCGTCATTGAAAACATGTAATACGAGACATCATGTGCACAGGGCCCCTGATAACAGTTAGCTGTTCTGCAGGATAGCTTTAGGCCCTGTTTAGGTCATCAGTGGAAATACTAAAGCCATTAAAACACTAAAATCATGTGGTTATACAAAATTATTATAACACACACGTCTCAGTCTTGGAGACACAAAACTCGCAAAATATTTTTGTGAATTGGCCCCTAAAATTCATACTGAGGTAATTTTGCAAGGTTGTACACACACACACACGCACGCACACACACACACACACACACACACACACACACACACACTGTCACACACACACACACACACGTAGGCTACATTAAGTACCTGAATTTGCATACGCCAGATCCCGAATCCTTTGATGATTGCCAGCCAAACCACATATAAAATCGTAGCTTTTCTGAAGCAACATTGTTGGTGCATCAATGACTCAGGTGAGTACTGTGCAGTGATATTAAAACTGTTTGTCTGCTCATCCATGTTGCTTTGAACTTGGTACATTTACTGTATACAAGCATGTTGGCTGGATGTGTATTGTTCATATCTACAGACAACTTACAGATTTACCTGCAGAGGCATGTTTGTGTACAGGTGTATTTTTGGATTGCCAGAACTTCTGAATGCAGAGACACATTTGACCTGAAGTGAGTGCTTTTTTTTTTTCCTCTTGGATATACATTAATGTTCACAACGTTAGGCTCATAACATAACAATGTGCAAATGTTGCTTCACTTGTTTTGGTCGTAAAAATGTGGAATTTGATAGAAATCTCGTAGCTGAGTAAAATGAGAACTGCAGGAATTCAAACTGTTTGTGTTGTGCTTGCATTTTAGTAAATAATTAATGATTCTTCTCTATTAATTGGGAAGACATTCAAGTAAAACCTTTTCTTCAGTTCAATGATCATGCAATTTGTCAAACATGTATACCGATGACTGAAAGAATAGTTCATTTTCATGTCTCACATGTGTCCTGTTTTGTGTTTTGCTAGAGATGAACGTGTCATCTGTCAACGTAACCATGGTTTTACAGTATCGAGACTCCTTCTCTAAAGCTTTGACTAAGAATGTGATTGTTGTGGTTCTTGGCATCTCTATCAACTACATCAACTCGGGCCTCCTCCAAACATTTCGGAAACACCGGGTATGATAGTCCTTTCATAACTGAAGAAATACATATTTTAATTAGTGAGTCTGTTAGCAGCAGCAGAAAGTATTCAACGTTGATTATATATATGTGACACATTGAACTAACAGGGAGCCTACTATCTATTTAAGTCAGAAATGTATGACAGTTTCCCTGTCTTGTAGTCCTCTACAACTCTAGTTTATTGTTACAACTTTTGAAAAAAGCCAGCAACAACCTTTCAATATTATTAATATATGTGCAACATATATTGATAAAAGCTTTCGTACATTACAGTCTAGAATTATGAAGTAAAACATTCACATTATCTAGTTCCTAACTCCCCAATGTCAATATATCATTTAACAGTTTGTAAACAATAAATACGTACGTTACGTTGTGTACAAGCAGTTTGGCAATGGATGTATGACAGAAAGCAACTATAGAAATTTAATTTTAAAAAATGGTGAATGCAATCAAAACAAATCGACTTTTATAATTTGTGAATGGGTAGAATGCATTAATAATTAAACTTTAATTAATAATTAAATTAGTGTCCACATATACAGTATATGTTGCATAATGGTAAACCAATGAGACATGACGAGCATCAAGTCACGTCAAGTGATCCAACGACATTCATGTACAGAATGTCAAACACCAGGAATCAAGGCTTGTACTACGAAGCAGGATTTGGGCTTATGGAGGTAACTTCAGGGTTAACTCTGGGTTTTCAGTCCTACGACGATAGTTCACTTCTTACCGGGGCAGGGTTATGTTCCAGATAAGAGATCAACGTGTATAAAAGCATCACCTACTGACCAATCAGTTCCCTTTGAGCTCGGTGCATGGATAGTGAGGAGGTCTCTTAGGAGAGCTAGAATATTCACAGACCGGCAAAACCCTTTTTCTTCCCTGATGATGTTTTATATGATAGATGCAGATTCTCATCGGAGGGAATGACTTATCTGTGTCAGCTGCTCGACCCATATGTTGCCGGTGACTCGTCGAAGTCGAGCGCTTACAGTGCTGCAGACTGTATGCATCGCACTGCGGTACTTTGCCATGGGTACTTTTATGTATGCTGTGAATTATGTTTTTATTTGCTCCCAAGTCCATTTTACAATGCCGGGATTGCAATGCGGTTGATATTGTCATACACCACGGCATAAGAATACATCTAAGCAACACATACATTTTTTTAACTTCATTTTTTGGGCTTTTTTGAAAGAGGACAGCGTGAAAAGGGCCGCGGGACAGATTCAAACCCGGGGCCGCTGCAGCAAGGACTTTAGCCTCAGTACGCGCCAATTCTACCACTGAGCTATCACCCACAACTCATTAATTCAAATGTAGTTACAGTCAGATCTACTCTTGCCCTTATGATGGGGCAGTGATATTCTAATAATAATGAACGCATTCACACAGTCGGTGAGTTTTCGCCAGCTGTCCTTCCTGTATTTTGCAGATGAAACTGTTGCCTTTTGCCTGTATTATATGTTTAACTTCTTCTTATTTCTGTAAGATAATTGTTTGCTCCTCTTACGTGAAATATGCCACTCTGCTGTCCGTAGCTGATCCATGTTTTTGATTGGTCAATTGCTGCAAGGCCCGCCTCTTTCATGTGCACGCGCTCATAGCTGGAAAGGGAAACCCTGGTTGACTTACTGAAGTGATAACCATCTTCGTGTGACCGCTTATCTCCAATTGCCTTTGTTAGGGTTACTTAAGCTGGATCTCTGAAAGATACCCTGGGTATGTTGAACTCGCTTCGTAGTACAGGCCTCTAGACTCAGTGGTTTTACCTTGTTGTGTTTTACAAACAATCCAGCGGTAGTCAACCTGTCTAAAGATTCCACTGTTATTTGGGTTTAACCAGTGACCATGACTGGTGACTCTCTGCCGAATATGTCCGTTGTTGCTGGTAGTGACAACAGCTGTTGAAAACACCAACAGAACATGTAGGAGTCTCGTAAAAGCCTTCAATTAATTTTATACATCTGTGTTTATTACATAAAAGTGGACAAAGTCATCGTGACGTCACCCATTGGTTTGTTGACTACAGTTTTAAAGCCTCAAGTTCGGCATTTTGGCCATTGCCATCGTGGATTTTTACAACCACTGAATGGAAGCAACCATATTTGGACTGTGGAGGAGTGCAGATAGATCTAACAAACACAAAGGACATAGCCGCACCCTGAGCATCAACCTTACTGGATCTGGCTCCATCTGGCTTCTGGTGTGAAGCTGCTAACAAACTTAGCTTATTAATAAGTGTTAAAGGAATCTTAGCTAATTGCATTGGTAGCGTGGTAATGACGGTAGTGACGGTAGAAAATCCTGAAGAGCGGCGGTGTGGTAAGCAACCTGTCAATCACAAGCATCCCCTGTTTTATTTGACTCTACTGGACACCATTATTTGATAAATGAACATCATGCTTTATTGAAGAAGACTAGAGATTGAGACCATAAACCCATGTTTACAATGTTTACTGAGACATTTCATCAAGTGAGAATTAGGGTCATTTGGGTCATCCCCCTGATGGCCATTAGAGAGAATGCATTTCAGATATGGCTTCATTTTTAAGAAACAAAGGTTGCCTGCTGCATTTATGTAAATTACTACAAGCAAGGACATACAGCTGAAATTCACCAGTTAACAAAGTCTCACATTAAACTAAAACACCTTGTCTGAATTCTCTCGAACTTGAGTCTGTTTAAAAATCAATTCTGACAACCGAACATGTAACAACCAGACATTTTAATGCTGGTAACCGTTTTAATTCAATGTTTATAGTGAAGTCGACAACCTAAAATTACAATCTATGCTGGACTTAAAAGTAACAGATTAAACATGAAACACAAACATGAAGTTATAATGTTGTTAAAATGTTGAAAAAACCTTTACTTCCCTCCTGTGTTCTTGTTTTCCCAACCTCCAGATCTTCTATATGAATCCACGTTACATCCTTTTTATCCACCTGGTGGTCAATGACATGATCCAAGTGACGCTGACTGTCATCCTGTTTGTCATCAGCTATATCTTTTACAAAATAAATGTCTCCATATGTTGCATCATCATCCTGCTCGCTCTTTTCACCACTGAAAACACCCCTCTGAACCTGGCTTGCATGGCGGTGGAGTGCTACATCGCCGTCTGCATCCCCCTACGCCACGTGCAGATCTGTACTGTCAAAAGAACATTAATGCTGATTGGTTTAATCTGGGTGACAAGCATGTTGTCTGTTCTTCCTGATCTGTTTATCACTTTGGCCACAGAGCCGCTGGACTTCTTTCATTCCAGAGTTTTCTGTCTCAGACACACTGTCTTTCCAAATCCCCTCCTCAGCAAGAAGACAGATATGACATATATAGTGTTTCTACTCATAGTTTGGATCACCATCTTTTACACTTATTTCAGAATTCTGTTCACTGCACAAACAGCTAGCAAAGATGCAAAAAAGGCCAGAAATACAATCCTCCTCCATGGGTTTCAGGTAATGCTGTGTATGGCAACATATGCAGTACCCCTGTTAAAAAAGGCTCTGTTACAATGGTTCCCGAAGAATTATTCAGACTCCTTGTTTGCTTGTTATATTATTGTACAGGTCCTGCCACGATCCATTAGCCCAATCATCTACGGCATACGAGACAGTGCTTTCAGGAAGTACTTGAAAAGGTATCTTTTGTGTAAATTAAGCCCACAGTAGGAATCAGTTCACTGATTATAATATAATGATAATGATAATATGGAGGGATTTCAAAAACATTCAATGTTAATTTTTGTTTTACTTTTGACATTGAAAAACTGTTGTGTAAATAATGGTGTGTCAAAATAAATTATTACTACAATACTTTTGTGATACAGATTTTTTACAGATCTACAGATCCAATAGGTGGCAGTAAACGCGTTTTAGTTCAAAGCATCCATTGTGGAAGCGGCTACTATGAGTTGTAGTCAGGAGGTCATCGATGCCTGCCATGGCAACTTAGGAAACGGAGGAGACCTTTCGGTCTTGGCTGGCGTCTCCCGACAGATACTGTTTGGCCAGAAAGGCTGCAGCGAAATGGAAGGAGTTTGGGGAGACTATGGAGAAGGGCTTGTCTCAGGCTGCATTCAACCGAGGGGAATGTTACATTGGACTGGGAATATTGTTGAGCGATGGATAAGAACACTTTGAGTAACTCTTGAACCCAACCAACATGTCTTCCATGGAGGAGGCAGAGGTTGAAGACTTGGGGGAAGACTCAGCCATATCCCTGACAGCGGTCGCTCCGGTGGGAAGGATGCCAAAGATGAATGAGATTCGTGCTGAGATGCTGAAGGCTCTGGGCCCGGTTTCCCGATAATGTCCACTCTTAGTGCACTACAAAGTTTCCTACGTTATGACTTACCAAAGTTGTTTACCTCGATAGTCGTGGTTCCCGAACGGTCTCTTAGGAGTCTTCTTAAGAAATACTCCTTACGTCGTACGTACACGGCGCTGTCCAGAAAGAAAGTGCTGAAATCGATTGCTCAGAGTTCGATTTTCCATTTCATGCAGCATGTCATGCGCAGGTGCATGACAGCACTTTATTATAAAATGCAGGCTAATGCAGTGTTTGAAGTGTTATAGAAACATCGGAGGAGATTGAGCCAATTACATCCTTAATTCCGTGCTTAATTCAAACATTCAAACATGCCGTTTCAAGTGGCTACAGATGTGAACAATTAAACAGCTTAGCCTATCCTGCTATCCTGCATGTCTACACTGATACGCCACCCATCACTTCCTTCCATTAACTGTTAAAACAGTATAGGCTATCAGGGAAAATGTTGTAGCCTACCGTAGGCTATGTTTTCATAATAGTGTGTAATTGCTTTGCAATCAGCACTGATTGACCAGCAGCCCCGTGAAATTAGGCGTGGTGTAATTCTAGTGTGCCATTACATCACCTATGAGAGGAACCCCCACACACACTAAACATTGTTGTAGATTATGATGGTGGACAAAAAGACGCGTAAAAAAAGAGCACCTAGCTACACGGTGGAGGAGACCGAGGTCCTTTTAGAGGAGGTCAGTGTTAACAAGGCTATCCTCTTTTCAGCTTTCCGAACAACTGTTAATAAGATAAAACAGGAATTATGGGTTGAAATAACCCGAAAGATGGCTGCATCCGGTTCTGTTGCACCGAGGGAGTGGCAAGAGGTCCGCAAGAAGTGGCAGGATGTCGCCAGCAGTGCAAAAAACCACAATGCCGGAGAGACAGGCTCCAAACGGGTGCTGGCCACAGCACAGTACCAGCTTTGACTCTGATGGAGGAGAAGGCCCTTGCTGTGATAGGAGAGACCTCCTGTGATGAGATCGTGGGGGGCACCGACCTGAGAGGTGATGCTGGACGCACGCAGGCCAGACGAGCCCCAGCTACCAGGATCTCTCCAGACAGAACATCCCCATCCCCAGCCGCGATGCGGTCTCCTGCAAGGTGATCACCATCCCCAGCTGCGACGCGGCCTCTGGCAAGGCGATCACCATCCCCAGCTTTGATGGTAACCGGGCAAGGACCGGGCGGCAGCAACCTCCTCCCCCGCCAGCAGCACCATCTCACGAGGCACAGGCACACCACCCCCTTCGAGACGCCGGCTGACATCCTGCCGGTGCCGCGAGGAGCTAATCCAAATCAAGAAGGAGAAGTTGGTGGTGCTGAACGCAATTGACCAAAAATGTTAAATTGCGAATGACATCTCACGCCAGGCGCTACAACTAAAGAGGGCCAAGCTGGACTTGGCGATGAAGCAGCATGCGCTGGCTGAGGCCCAGTTCCAGAGACCCGCCATCTCTGTCCCTGTCTACCTGGCACCTGAAGGTAAGCCTGTTGTTGGTTTATTCATTCTGATGTGCTTGAGTTCATCCCAGTTGGCAAACAATCTAATTTTGGATTTTTATCTTTTACAGACACTGAACAGCCATAGTCCGTCACAATGTGTGTGCGTGTGTGGGGGAGTGGAGGAGACAATAAAAACCCATGCACATCAATTACATTGTTTGTCATGTTTGGTCAGATCAGCTGATTGCTTGTTTGTAGGGAAAACCACTGTATTATATTTGTCTTGCATGTGTATGGCACTTCATTTTTAAGAACAGAAGGTTGCACAAATGCAGGGACAAAGTGCCGTATGAAATCTCATTCAAAATAATGCATTTTTAAAAATGTTTTTGTAAAGACATAGGCTAGGCTCAGGTATTAAGGAAACGTAATACTTTACAATAAATCAATACATGCAATCACAAGAGAGAGGTTTGCCACTTGAAAGTGTATTAAGAACAAAATGAGAATATTTTCCATAACAAACAAAGGAAAAACGTGTCAACGAACACGGCAAAAAAGCAAACAAGTTAAAAAAAGTTAACCAAAAACATTTGCAATCAATAACTGAGGCAAACCCGGCAGCGTGTAGTGTAGCCCGGTGAGGATTGGGGACCCCTATTTCCTCGTCTCCCTCTTCTTCCTCATCGTCGTCCTCCTCCTCCTCCGGCAAAAGTGCGCCTCCACGAATTGCCATGTTGTGGAGCATGGCGGTCACCACCATTACTGCGCAACAGCTGTGGGGCTTCATGCGCAGTCCTCCTGCGGACCTATGGAGGCACCGAAAGCGCAGCTTCCATATGCCAATTGTCCGCTCAACAATTAGGCGGGTTTGAATATGCGCGGCATTAAAAGCTTCCTCAGCCTGCGTGCGCGGATTTGCACCGGTCGCTGCGTCCATACCCACCGCAGATTTGGCCCAGACAAAACAGTCATGGGTGCTGCCAGGCCACTTCACCACCAGGTCGAGGATGAGCCCTCTGTGGTCCACCCACACCTGTGCATTGATGGCCGCGTAACCTTTTCTTGAAATGAAGGCCTGGTCGAGCACGGATGGATTGGCTATAGGGAGCAGTGTTCTGTCCACCACGCCTATGACCCTCGGGATTCCAGCGAGCGCATGGAAGCCCTGGTGCACCTCCTGGACCTCCTGGCGAGTGGCAGGTATTTTTATGAAATCCCTGGCGTGGCGCAAAAGGGCGTTGGTGACTTCATGGACACATCCCCACACTGAAGCCTTACTCAGACCAAAGCCATCCCCCACAACTTCAATAAAGCTACCTACTGCGTAAAAACGCAGCGCTGCCAGCAGCTGGACTTCAGGAGTCAGTGCAAAGTTCAGAGGCGTTGGTCTGGCAAGCGTGGGCCCGATCAGGTCAAGCAACTGGCGTATTTGTTGCCGTTGTAGTCGGAACTTCTGCAATATAGCCGCGTCAGTCAATATATCCATGGGATTGAAGTTTATCCTTATGAAATTATGTATTCCAACAAAACGGCTGCGAGGACGCCGACGTCTTTGGTTCAGCACTAGGATGCGTTGTACTTCTGCCATAGTTTTGCCACCGTTCACAACCGGCACCGTGTCTATTTATGACATTTCAGCCGCTCACACATTTTTTTTAAATGTCTGATAAATGCTTACTTCCTGATTTCACGCACTAATGCTGCTAATCTCAAGCACTCGTTGGGGCGTTCTGGGGCGGGACTTTTTCAGTTCTGGATGCGTTCAAAGTCAAAGTCTCTTTCAAATTACCTACTATGCCTTTAATGTAACCTCAATATGTCTTGAAATGTAAAAAATGTTGATATCATCTTTTGATTATATGGTTGTGGCTTTAACATCTTGAATATTAAAGGGGACATATACTGTTTTTCATCAATTTCACACAGCTGTCAGAGGTCCAACAACACTGTTTTCGATATGCATTGCCCCAAACCCATCCGTGGTCCTGAATTTCAGCT
Organism: Eutrigla gurnardus; assembly: GCF_963514095.1. Lineage (NCBI taxonomy): Eukaryota > Metazoa > Chordata > Actinopteri > Perciformes > Triglidae > Eutrigla > Eutrigla gurnardus. The sequence goes on along the minus strand of NC_139916.1, from coordinate 27,146,398 downwards.
GTCTAAAAGTTGCTCAAATGAGCTCTGCTGAGAACAGGCTGCTTCTGTCTGCACCTTTAAATGCTAATGAGCTCCGTCTGTCATCGCCTATCATGTTTATGGTGGTTGTATCGCTATTGCTCGCCTATGTGGCTCAGGTGAAGTTGCTGGGTCCCGTATGGTTGGGACAGATCCTTTTAGGAGGGTCAGTGTCAAGGCAAAGCCAGCTTTGTACTGACCCTCGTTACTGAAGCAGTCCGACAGCAGTCTCAGCTGTCTCTCCGCTGTCGGCCTGCGCTGGCTCTCCGCTGTTCTCCAGTTTATAGGTGTAGAGACCACAGAAAACCTGTTTTTCATAATATGGCCCCTTTAAGAATTTCTAAAGATGTCACTGACTTAATGTGACATATGATTGACCACAAGAAAAAATCATTTTTAATGACACCTAAGCTCTGTTTAAAGTGAAGCCTGTGAAGATGTAATAGACGCTGACATCTCACTCAAGCAGTAAGTTACTATCCTCTTCAGCATTCATTGGAGTTGTATTTTCAAGTCCCAGCACTGAACATGGAAATATAACCCTTAATTTTCTAAATTGTTTCATTATTAAAACTGAAGCAAATAGTAATAATAATTTGGAGAACACATACAGACACATACCTCCTACCCACACGTGTACATGGAACACACCAAGGAATCGTGGGACGTTCGCCATCATGCCACATATAAAGTTTGAGATTTCCTGGAGCCATGTTGTTGGTGTCCAGGTCTACATGCAAACGTAAGTAGCACCATGATGGCTCTGACTGATATTTTATCACTGGTAGCCAGCAATGGGTGAAGGCAGGCTACAACTGAGCCATCATCATGGGGCTGACACTTACAGACAGACACCATTCACACGTAGGACATTTAGAGTCAATAATTAACCTGCATGTCTATGGACTGTGGGAGGAGGAGAACCTGGAAAATCTGCTTTATGCAGCACTAGCCATAGAAATTGACTAACTCACAGCAGTTTTGAATGTCCAACTGTGTCTAGATCCATCAAACAATCAGAGAGGGGGAAAAAATCATGGAACTACCTTTAGCTGTAATATGTCATTTTGGATTTATCTCCTTTCCTGTCTCCTGTTGATGATGATATAATTATATTCCGATAAAGAAGTTGATTGTTAAAAACAGCAATCCACCAGTTAGTGCTGATGCTCTTTAAGATTGGAAAATTTACTGAGATAGAGTAGCTTAAAGGTTATGAAATTTACTGCATGTTAGTTACATAACTACATTGTTAAAAGCTATAATTCTCACATATTGATTTCATGTTTTTAGTGACTGGCTCTAAACATTCAAATGTGTTTCTTGTTTTTTGTTACATTGGTATTTGAACCGTGGCGCACGGTGATGTGGTGGTTAACACTGTCCCTGACCCTGAACAGGATAAGAGGCTGATGATGAATGGATGGATGGATGGATGGATTGTATTTGAAACTAGAGTAATTCTTCTAAGCTCTGTGTTTTTTGATTGCAAATATAATTTATCTGAAGAGAAGATTAACCTTCACAGGGTCGCTATTTTGCAATTCAATACATGAATTGATAATGAAAATGAATCACAATGCATTCTGATGATGTCCATCTCTTAGCAAATGGACCATTCTGAAATAATTCTTGATTTACTCAAGTCCTTGCTTTAACTGAAAATGTCAGATGTGTCATATTGCTGTTCTCTCTCTCTCTCTGTCTGTCTCTCTCTCTCTCTCTCTCTCTCTCTCTCTCTCTGTCTCTCTTTCTCTCCACTAAGGAAAATATCTAAAAGTGAAGTAAAAATGATGTTTTACAGCATTTAATTAAACATGTTTGAAGGCAGTTAGTTGTGTTATGGTACATTTTTATTTTTCCTGCCCTGCAATGTCGAAAATATTGGTTGCAAATGTCGGTTATATCTAGATATTTTATCCACCTGAATGTGGTGGAGAGGTATATGAGCTGCAGCTATTCAAAAAGGGAAACCGGGGCCCCGTTCTGGAGCAAGGCCTGGAAGGGGAGTGGGTCCTGGAAGTGGGTCCAACTATATCATATAATAAAATATTTAATCTCAAATGCAAGGAGTGCTATTGTTACAACCTACCCCACTACCGGGGTAGGTTGTAACACAACCCGGGGTGAATTGTAACAATAAGGTTAAAGAATTAAAAACTGAGACCAAACCACAAAATAAATTACAACCCTCCCCACCCCTATCATCCATTGTTTAGCTAGTTGTACTAGCATGATAGCTTAAAATTAGTGTAGTGTAGAAATGACTCATATTTTAGCTTAGAACCTACTCTTCAATCTAATATAAGTTTCATAATTCAAACTTCAACAGTGTTAGTACTAATCAAAATATAAACTTGGTCCAAAATATTAGTTTCTTACCTGATTTTTTGGGGGGGTCTTTAAAACTGTTGGGACCTAACCGTTAGGACTACAGAATGCGGCCTACAAAGCCTACACAATGCAGCCAGACAATGGGACAAAGGAGATAAAAAACTACAACCACCATTTTAGTGTCACCTCCACCTGGTCACGAGATCTGACGTCACACCGCTGGCGCTCTATTGGATGGCCACTGCATGGGACTCCAGGGGGTCCCCCGGACCAGCCGTGAGCTATAAATCCCGCGGCCACCAGAAAATTACCTCTCTCCAAAGTAACTCGCGTTACGCCAGGAGGTGAAGATTACGTCTGCAGCGTTTCCCTTTGTCCTAGGCCGCAGTCTTTCCCCCAAACTCGCTGGACGAGCAACAGACTGTTTTCCCCTCTTTTTCTCTACTCGTTTTATTTTTCTTTTGTTTATCATTTTGGATCCCGAGGAGACCACCGCGACAGCGCGACTCTCCCGTTCCCCGCGGTAAGAAGAAAAACTTTCTTCGTCCCAGCTGCCAGCAGAACGGATAACTCGACCCGTCTTTGTCTGAAATCAGCTGTCTAAATCGCCGAGCCCCGCGATTGTTCATCATCTCCCTGCAGAAGGAAGAATAACTAACGGTTTTCTTCAACCAATTGGATCCGGCGCTGAAAGAGCGCCCCACGAACTACTGTCCGTTGCCGGCGTCAAGGAAAGCCATCGCCGCACGGGACGGAAACCCTCACATCGACGCATCTCACATCGACAAAGTAAGAGGCTATTTGTCTGGGCAGAAGCAGAGATTCGATAGTGTAGGACATGCTTGTAATTCTTGTTAATGTGTTTTAAGTTCTGATCGCGGATCGCCGAGTCCGTTTTGTTCATGTGCTGCTGTATGTGAATGCTGATCGTGTACCCACGCAGCTGGGTTGATTTCTGTAACAGTGTTTTCGACTAACCTCCGCCATATTCGTGAGCTCAGAAAGCCTCTACTATCAGTTAAAAGACCGGTCTCGCGGAATAAACGCCAGTTCATTCACGCGAGCCCGTGTGATAGTGGCACGGCTTCTGGGCCTCGGAATATCGCTCGCGCATTTTCTCTATCTTTGTTCGTGTCCCGCTAACACACACACACATACACGCCGCACACACGTGTCCTAAGCCAGCTGTTCCCGGCGGACGCTAGGGACATAGCTACATCTGGTGGCTACATACGGCTATCTCTCTCTCTCTCTCTCTCTCGCTACTCCATCGGACGCCAGTGGCTCCGCCCCTGAACGCTGCGAGGAATAGTTAGGAATTTAATAATATATTAAATATAATTATTAATACCGATAATCATATTGATATTGATAGTTAACTGTTGATAACCAAATCTGCTCCTGCTACAACCCCAACAAAACCCACACACTTTTTTCCACAGCAAATCCACATGCAAGGTCAGTGAGGAAGTAGTTACACATGGAATTGATTAAATGGCTCTAATGACATCCCTTATGGGTGAAAGTGGTATTGTTACAACCATGCCCTTGTTACAACCATCCCCGGTCTCCCCTACATGGAAATGCCTACCCGTGGGCCCATCACTCACAGGAATAGACACTGGGGTTGGGTACGGTGTGAGTTGGGTGGTTGGCAAAGGCAGAGACCTCAGCATACTGATCCCAGCCATCTCATAATGGCTCTCTGGACCTACCTCTCTGGCACAGAAGGAAAGGGGGCTGGTGCGGGAGATGGGGCAATACCACCTATATATAGTTCAGTTCACTTCCATTCATAGCACTGGTTCTGGAATCAAACTCCTGGAGAGGGGATAGGCTCCTTTTCTCGAGCTACACAGAGAGGCACCGAGCAGGTGTGAGTGCCAACATGTTTTGGTCGGCTGCCTCTATGCAACTGCAGGTCGCTGACACTAAGGGCTATATTAACTAACGCATTTGTGCCCAATTGAAGCTCAATCTGTTTGCAATGAGCGTATAAAAACATGGAAAAGTATTTACAAACAGGGTGCACTTGGGTAAAAGTGCAGATTGCCTGACACATGAGCGGAAAGAGGCAAGTAGTGCTTTCAATATGCGCTCGTGGGAGGGTCATGGGGAAAGTGGGAGTTCCCTGCAAAAAGATGGGAGGATAAGCATTAATTGCGCCTAATCATATATTCCCCGGTATTTACAAAAACTGCCGGTAAGAGCACACCTCTATTTTGCAGCATAAATTCTTGCCTCTCAAAAGCAGGTCTAAACCAGGAAGCACCACACAAATCATACTTTTTCAATCATGCAAACCAGAAATGATCCAGCGTTTCAGATCAAGCAGCCATGCAATAATACAGTTACTGTACTTGATCTACATTATGTTGAAATTAATTGTAAATAAAAGTGAGAAAATAAATAATCAACGCAACCTGGAACAATTCCGTTTTTGTGTTCTTTATTATTTTTTAGTGAATGGTTAATCTGAGGGGCTGCACGGTGGTGTAGTGGGTAGCACTCTCGCCTCACAGCAAGAGGGTCCTGGGTTCGATTCCCGGGTCGGCCCGGGTTCCTTCTGTGTGGAGTTTGCATGTGTAAGTGTGGGTTCTCTCTGGGTTCTCCGGCTTCCTCCCACAGTCCAAAGACATGCATGGGGATAGGTTAATTGGTGACTCTAAATTGCCCGTAGGTGTTGTGATGGGAATTTTTCATTTAGTAGTTCATTATAGTATAATTAGTAGTTTGAGTAGTTTTAACTCATATTATTCCATGTGTGTCATGAGGTAACCTGTATTCTGCACTTATGTCATGTCATGTGTTACATGAGTTGTGAAATGCATCTTGTGACACCAGCACAGCTGGCAAGTCAATATGGATCTTTAGACGCTGATGAGTGGTTCAAACACCACATGCTGGACAAAGTTCTCCGTCTACACAAACAACGGAACAATGCTTCTCTGATGACACATCACAAACAACTGTATAAAAAGCCCTTCTCAAGACGGAAGACTTGGTCAGAATCTTAAGGAGTCTGCCCCTATCTGGCCAGATAGTTTGCTCTGAAGCTGTATGTCGGTGATGCGGTCTGCTTGGACACCCTGTTTGCGAGGGCTTTGACTTATTAGACTTTGTCTGTTTACAGTCTGTCTGTAGCGACTGCTAGCCTGTTTTGGACTCTTTATAGAATAAATTACTAAAAGCGCTGTTAGGAGTTGTATTCTTATTTCTCATCAAGTGATCATAAACTGATTTCCACCACAGGTGTGAATGTGAGAGTGAATGGTTGTCTGTCTCTACATGTCGGCCCTGCGATAGACTGGCGGCCTGTCCAGGGTGTACCCTGCCTTCGCCCAATGATAGCTGGGATCGGCTCCAGCCCCCCCGCGACCCTAAATACAGGATAAGCGGTAGAAAATGGATGGATGGGTTTATCTGGGACTGTTTGCTCAGGTATTTTTATTTTCCTGAGAACATGTGTGGTCGTGGACGTGGATGTCTCAGGTCTGGTTGTCGCAGGTCTGGATGTCTCAGGTCTGCATGTGTCAGGTCTGGATGTCTCAGGTCTGGATTTCGCAGGTCTGGATGTGTCAGGTCTGGATGTCTCAGGTCTGGGTGTGTCAGGTCTGGATGTCTCAGGTCTGGATGTCTCAGGTCTGGGTGGAACGTTGGAGGTTCCCTGCAGAACACCGACCATGCCTGCAGCGATTGTCTGTAGTCGTTTGTCTCTTGCTGGTGGTGACATCATTATTTCGATTCATTTCAAGGTTTTGCTGCACATTACTAGACATTAATTTTTGGTGGAATCAACCGGTTATCCTCAGTTGTGCCCCGTTGTACTGTACCTTTTCCTTGATCCGCTGCTTTATGTGTGTTAAAAGAATTAGTCCGTAAACGAATAAATTCACCCAAGGAGGAGATCGGAGACATAAGTAAAGTCGACGTCTGACTTTAATCTTGTACAAGAGGAGCAGTAACAATGCAACAACGTGTGAGGATGCTACAGAGAAAGTGCTCAAATCAGTGTTGTGACTTGAGTCTTTTAAAGGCACAGGAGATGATGCGTCATTGACAGTAAACATTCGTGTAGACCAAGACATCATGTTCACAAGGTCCCAGACAATAGTTTGGCATACCTAAGACATGAGGTTATTCATACCTAAGACACAAGGTTATACAAAATTCTTAACAGTAGTCATCGTCACGTAGTCCTTGTCTGTGTAGTCATCACAAAATTCACAAAATTCTTATAACAATGTGCTTTTTTAACGCATTTTTGTCTTTTTTCTAATTTGCATTTATTGGGTACAATTTCTGATATACACTGACAATTTCTGACACACAGATATTACGCATATTTTTCTTCAAAATATAGATTAGAAAGAGCTTCTTTCCCTGGACCCCTGGTTATGTTTTAAAAAGGTGGACTAAATATGAGGGACACTGAAAAAATATTGTAATTAAAAAAAAAAAATCTCTGCAATTCTGCAGCACCTTAATTTGGATTAAACAGCCACCTGGATCTTGATTAGTTAGATTTGGGGTGCTATGAAAACAGAAAGTGTCTTTGTGACCATGGGCTTTGTAACAGGCCTTCATACTAGTGCTGGGCGGTATACCGGTTCATACCGAATACCGGTGTTTCTTTTGTTTATGATATGCATTTTTCATATACCCCAATACCGGTGAGTGTGTAGCGTATGAACGTCGGGAACGCAGAGCGGCGGAACGTCGCGCCGCCGGACATTGTTTGAGAGGGGGCTGTTTAGCAGCTGCACCAAACAAGCAGCATGCGAGAGCACAGCCTGTGTTGAGCGTAAGATGCGGTGAAAAAATAGATAAACACGGCGAAAGTTTCTTTTTGCCGAAACTTTCTTTTTGCCGAAACTTTCGCCGTGTTTATCCATTTCTTTTTTTCGCCGAAACTTTCGCCGAAAGTTCCGAACGAGCAAGCAATGAAACAGAAGAACTTGTGCCGAAAAGAGGAGCCGTGTCTGTTGTTTGGAAATTCTTCGGCTTTAAAAAATCGACGTCGAACAAACAACAATATTCTGCAAATGCCGTCGGGCTAAAGTTGTAGCCGCTGTTCGCACTGCGGGAGAAGAGACGAGTCAAATGTCACTCAAAGACGCGTTTGCTAGGGGGACTGCCTACGACAAGAAAAGCAAACTGTGGAACTATTTATTTTTTTAATTTATTTGTTTCAATATTATTTATGGATGTTGCCTTAATTGATGTCCAGTGGATAAAGAAGTCTTCATATTGCAGTTACAGGAGACGTATTGTTTACATTGTGTAGCCAGTTGGTTTACAAAAGATGTTTTTTCAAGTTGCAAAACAATAAAGGGTTCTGTATTTTGACTGCAACAGTCATGCATTCTGATTCCTTCACATCATTAATGCTAGTGTGGACATTAATGTTTTTCTACAATATTCACTCCTTATGACATTAAAATATGTCAGTCCAAGCCAATTTACTGCAGTAATTATTCTCTAAATTATTAGAAAATTAGGTTAACACCCAGTCGTGCTTGAAAAAAAAAATACCGTCAAATACCGTGAAACCGATATCATTTTGAAAAATACCGTGATATACATTTTTGGTCATACCGCCCAGCACTACTTCATACATCTGACTGCAAAAAGACCAGCCTCAGTATTGTGGACCGTTTTAGTAAGATGGCCCATTTTGTGTCCCTGCCTAAACTCCCCTCGGCCAAAGAGAATGCTAGCCTGATCCTCCTCCATGTCTTCCATCTCCATGGTCTCCCTGTTGACGTGGTCTTAGACCGAGGACCACAGTTCAAGTTCTGCACTCAGCTCGGGGCCACTGTAAGTCTGTCCTCCTGGTTCCACCCCCAATAGCCAGGCGGAGGAGATAATAATAATAATAATACATTTTATTTTAGAAAGCGCCTTTCACGCCACTCAAGGACACTGTACAGCAGTTAAAATCATCAAGCACCAAAAACACAAAATAAATCATCAATAAATAAATACCAAAACACAAGAGCACAGAATAAACAAAAAAGAATTAAAAAAAAAAACATCAGTAAAAATGAATAATGAAAAGAACAAATAAATAAAACTGTGCAGAATAAAATGTTAGGGTGAGAGGTGGTGGAGTGGATAAGCAATTTTAAACAGGTGGGTTTTGAGTTTTGTTTTGAAAAGAGGGAGAGAGTCAATGTGAGATGTGAGATTACGGATGTGAGATGGTAAAGAATTCCAGAGTCGGGGAGCAGAGCGACTGAAAGCTCTGCTCCCCATGGTGCTGAGGAGAGCAGGGGGCACAGTGAGGTGGAGAGAGGAGGAAGATCTGAGGGAACGTGCTGGAGTGGCAACGTGGAGAAGGTCAGACAGGTACGGAGGGGCGAGGTTGTGGATAGTCTTGAAAGTATACAGAAGGATTTTGAATTGTATTCGGAGTGCAACTGGAAGCCAGTGAAGTTGCTGTAGGATGGGGGTGATATGGTGGGAAGAAGGAGTTTTGGTAATGACACGTGCAGCAGAGTTTTGAACCAGTTGAAGCTTATGGAGAGACTTGTGAGGGAGACCGAAGAGGAGAGAGTTGCAGTAATCGAGACGGAGATGGAGATGCTCCGTCTCGATTACTGCAATCGAGACGGAGATGGAGATGCTTCTCTGTTGTAAGGCTTTGCAGAACCCCTCATCCTGGTACAACCTGCCCCTTCCAGTGCGCCTATGAATACCAACCTCTCTTCACCACCGCAGAAGAAGAGGTCACCTGTCCACCCCTTCAGGCCTTCATTCGCAGCTGCTGAACCTGGACTAAGGCACAAGCTTCCTCGGCCCTGTTGAATGCTACACCACCTCTGCCATCCAACATCGTTCCCATGCTACCCCTTACCAAGTTGGCCAGAAAAATGTGGTTGTCCACCCCAAGAAATCCCTCTATGGTTCGACTCCAAGAAATTGTCACCTCGACTCACCATCATGAGAAACATCGATCCGATGGTGGTGAGACTCGGATAGGTTAAAAGATAGGCTGTGGAGCTCAGGCACCTGGAAGGTAAGGGGCCAGTTGAGGTGGGTCAGGCAACCTGATAAAGATATCCGCTGGACGCTTCCCTTTACAGGTTTTCTGGGCAAGTCCAACTTGGAAGACGCCCTGGAGAAGACCAAAAATACATTGGAGGGATTATACTTTAGATCTCATGTAGCCTGGGAAGGCTTCAGGGTCCCCCAAGAGGAAAGTGTTGCTGGGGAGGAGGACATCTGGAATGCTCTCCCTGATACCTGGCCTTAGACAGGAAACCGAATGAATTATTTTTTTATTGGGACTGAAAAGAACATATCAGTCAACCCTTAAATATTTGTTTGTTATTTAATCATGATAATAATATTTTTTTATTTTCAGTTTCAAGAGATGAATGCATCATCTGCCAATGTCACAGTGGTTTTACTGTATCGATGGATGGATGGATATTTGTTATTGCCCCGAAAAGAAGATATCAGTGGATCCTTGAATATCTACTTATAGCTTATAATCATCATAATAATATCAATAACTATTTTTCTTTTCATTTTCTAGAGATGATTGTGTCATCTGCCAATGTGACGGTGGTTTTACCATATCGAGACTCCCTTGCTAAAGCTGTGACCAAGAATGTGATTGTTGTGGTTCTCGGGATCTTCATCAACTACATCAATGCCGGTCTCATTTACGCCTTCTCCAAACACCAGGTCTAGTATTCTTTGATATGTAGGCACTAATGAAACCTTTACTGAAGAAGTGAGCAGAAACTGTATTGGAAGCTGTCGACAAACAAAAAAGATAGATCCCTAAGCAACCAGTCTATGAGGTGCTGTGCCACATTTTTGAGGTCAAAGAGAGTGATCAGTGCACTCTTGGGGAGGTCCAACGGACAAGAAGATGACATTGTCGGAGCGTTGGAAGCATTAAAGCCCACTGCTACTTACCATTAGCAGCTCAGAGCTGATCACTGTGATTATCACCACAACCCCACAAGTCCTAGCAAATTATATACTTAATTAACCTCAATGAAGAGTCCACTACATCATCAATAATAGATTGGTTGATTAGCTTTCCAAATTTAGGGCATTTAGCAGATGCAAATACTTTTCCAACTTTGTCAGCAATACATGAGCACAACTACAGATCTTTATGAAACACTGCACAATTCAGAAGTCTTGAACCAGGCAAGAAGCTGATCTTGTCTCTAAATGAAAATCACAATGTGAATGAGTTCAAGGTATTTAGCAGCGGTTGATGTTAGAAAGTTGTCAAATGTAAATGACTGATAATTGACAAACACAGAGCAGTTTGAATCCACTGTTTAACTTTTTAACATATAATGTCTATTTTTCAAGTGCTCTGACCTCAGACTTCTGGGTTTTTCAAATATTTTCTCCCTTCCTCTGTGTTTTTCTTCCCACTCTCCAGATCTTCTACATGAATCCACGTTACATCCTTTTTATCCACCTGGTGGTCAATGATATGATCCAAGTGACGCTTACTTGCATCCTGTTTATCATCAGCTACATCGTACACAAAATAAATGTCTCCAGTTGTTGCATCATCATCCTGCTCGCTCTTTTCACCACTGAAAACACCCCTCTAAACCTGGCTTGCATGGCGGTGGAGTGCTACATCGCCGTCTGCATCCCCCTACGTCACGTGCAGATCTGTACCGTCAAAAGAACATTAATGCTGATTCGTTTAATCTGGGTGACAAGCATGACGTCTGTTATTCCTGACCTATTTATCACCTTAGCCACAGAACCGCTGGACTTCTTTCATTCCAGAGTTTTCTGTCTCAGACAAAACGTCTTCCCACATCCCCTCATCATCAAGAAGAGAGATATCACATACATAGTGTTTTTACTCATAGATTGGATCACTATCTTTTACACTTACTTCAGAATTCTGTTCATTGCACAAACAGCTAGCAAAGATGCAAAAAAGGCCAGAAATACAATCCTCCTCCATGGGTTTCAACTGCTGCTGTGTATGGCAACGTACGCAGTACCCCTGTTAAAAAAGGCACTGTTACAATGGTTCCTGAAGAATTATCCAGACTCCCTGTTTGCTTGTTATATTATTGTACAGGTCCTGCCACGATCCATTAGTCCAATCATCTACGGCATACGAGACAATACTTTCAGGAAGTACCTGAAAAGGTATCTGTTGTGTAAATTAAGCCCACAGTAGGAATCAGTTCAGAGATACGGAAGGCATTCAAAAGACATTCAGGGCTAGATTTACTAACACAATTGTGGCCACTTGAGGCGCAATCCTTTCGCAAGAAGTGTGTAAAAACATGAAACAGAAACATGAAATAGATTTTACTGGCAGCCAGTGCAGAGAAGCTAATACAGGAGAAATGTGATCCCTTCTTCTGGCTTTAGTCAGAACACGAGCTGCAGCATTCTGGACCACACTGCATGAAAAGTCGGATTTTCGTCCCTGTAAACGCCCGGAAATCTCCCTAATTTTCGGGAGGTAACGACAATTTACAGGCTGCGAACGCCGCGTTCGTCTGTGCCGAAAATTGTCGGAAACGAACCACAGCGAAGGCTCTAATTAGCATATGAATAGCAGCGAAACCGCGCCTGGCCAGAGATGGCTTGAATATCCTCACTCAGGATTGGATGAAACCACTAGTTTTAAACAAGTATAATCGCTCGTGATTGGTTGGCAGATCTGGTCATTATAAATGTAAAGCCAACCCCCGTTGGCAGATGTGTTACTATTGGTCACACTGGGTCTTTTAAACAAGAATAATCACTAGTGATTGGTTAGCAGATCTATCACTGTATATATATATATATATATATACATATATATATACATATATACACATATATATATACACATATATATATATATGTTTATATATGTATATACATATATGTATATTTATACATATATATATATACACACACATATTTATTTTGATTTATTTATATATTTATAAATATAAATATGAATGAATTTATTGAGGAAAGGAAAAATTGCCAGGAGGAAGTATTCAAAGAAAGAGCTTTATTGACAACACAACACACAACTTTACAAATTTGCCCACACAACAAACAAATGAACTGGCGACATTCTGTCCGAATTTGGTCAATTTTACAGCCGCCTGCGGTGCGTGGCCCTGTACTTGGGAGTCTTCTCTAATCGCGACTGTAGAGTCGCACAGAGCTCGGTGAGCTCCTGGCTGTCGCACAATACATCCAGACGCCCCGCCAACGACGCCGTCCTCCTCATCAGTCTGTGGTGGCGCACTTCCAACGGTCCGCCTCATCGCCAGCAAGCACACTCCGTCTCGCTTCCAGCAGCTGTAAAACAATCAATAAAGACAATCAGTACTGCGCGATGCACTGCGCATGGACACAACACATCTATTAATGCACCTGAAAAATAGGTTTAGGTAGGTTTGGTCACATTGACCAAAAACGGATCTAATAAATCTAATAAGTCTTACCCTCTTTCTCCTGGAACGACACTAAGCTGACGTCTTCACAGCTTCCGCCTGCGATGCGAGATCAGGCTGTGTGTGTCTGAAGCTCTTGCGTACCGTTTCATAGTATGTCTTACAGGCAGCTGGAAAACAATTAAATGAGTGGTATGAATAAGAAAACTTAAGTCACAGTAAAATTAAAACAAGGAAGAAGAAAACAGTAAAAGTTACTTACACACAATGGCGTCACTATCAGCGTCATAGAAATCCGGACTTGCGGACAAAGCTCCGAGCAAGTAAGAGGTCACAGCTTCGTTATGAGGCGAGGTTCGTCTGTGAAAACAAAATGAACAGTTAAGATCGGTATCTACTGTTAACGCATCTATTTCCTTATACAGCAGAATGAAAGCATATTCTTTAAATCGTACCCTTGCTCCGGTTCGTAGCGCCTACAATTTGTCTCCGAGTTGTGAAGCCGGCGTACTGCTTCCTGTAAAAGACCAACAACGTACACTTAACAAAGCAACTTAACGTTACACTGGTTCCTCTCTCTTGTTCTTTTACAAGGCTACTATGCTACTTTTAGCTTGGACTATTAGCTTTTAAGCTACTTTTAGCTTGGGCTTGCTTTGCTAATTTTAGCTTAGCTAGCAGTCACCGAACATATTCTTACCGCAATCATCCTGAGAGTCTCCAGCAGTCCTGGGACATCCTGAGAGTCTCCAGCAGTCCTGGATATAAGAATTATAACATTTAAACCACATTTTCTTAAGTGAAGCCTCTCAGAGCAGCATTCCTGCTGCCGGTGAACGTGAACGTCTCCTCATCGTTCCCTCCACTGAATGAGGCGCCCGGTGTCTGCATCCGCCCCTTTAACGGACAACGGTGCACGGCGTTATTAATCACCGTTAGTAAATATATAACCACGGTTTAACATAAGCACTATATTATTAGTTAACGTCGGTAAAAACGGCACATTTTCCGCTTCGCTTGCGCTCGCTAACCTCTGTGGTAAATAAGCGTCAGTAGGCTAGCCGGCTGCCAGGACCTTCGATTCGTAACGTTAACGTACAATGCCAACAACAATAAAGTAAGGTGCATTATCAATACGATTTAAAAGTCAGCTGGAAACATAAAAGTCATGTTACAGTATACTTACATGTGTACGCGGTTTGTGTCGGGCTGTCGCCAGAATCACCGCAGTCGTCCGCCATTATCCAAAACTTGTGAAGTCAGACGAGCCGCAATGCATTTTGGGAAGTTGAGTAGATTTAGCAAGGTCCGCTGTATACTCTGAAATTCTTGCCAATGCAGTATACATCCGGGCATTTCTCGCGTACACAAATTCACATACTATTGTATGTGAACGCATTACGTAGTCAAATTTACGTCACAATTAAGTACGAGTAGGACGTTAGTATGGCATTTCTAACACAGCCGAGATCTATGATCTATGAACCCATCCTTGACCCTCTAGCAGAACTACGACCAGCCATTATAAAGCAGTTTATAGTTGTTAATGTTGTGTCAAAAGGTACTGCATTTAAACATGTTATTGCGCAAGTTTCCTGGCTTCATCCCCATCCGGACAGACATTTTTATGGAAAGCCAATAGAAGTTTGGAGCTTGCAGGGAACAGACACGTCATACCCAGCATCATTTCTGCCTGTTGAGCGCATTGCTGGGAGATGTGTGGTTAACACATCCACTGTGCATTTAAGCAAGACCAAAGAAAGGGTCACTGTAGTCATACCACTATGCACAGTGGTTGAGCTCTAGGAGACTGTGATGTTGTTTGCATGAATGTACATTTTACCTTTGTGGCAAAGCCTGATTAAAAGTAATTGTTGAAGCAAATTGTTTTGTGTATCTTTGAATGAAGATGAAATGAAGTTATATCTTTGAATGAAGATGAAATGAAGTTAACACCTTTCAGAAAAATGTCGCCTGGGGGAAAACTCCCCCTGCTACCCTGATTTGCATTTGTATAGCTCACAGCATTTTCATTTACATGTTAAAGCCTCCCCTAGGATTACGGGGAGGGGGGGGGGGCATGGGGGGACAACTGCCAAGCAAGGCCCACGTCAATTCCCGGCAATTTACGTCAGTTTTCGGTGTTTCCTGCAAATTGCCGTTTGCAGTCGTAAACCTGAACTTCCACGGGAATTTACAGGGCCGCTAACTGACGAAAATCCCACTTTTCATGCAGTGCCAGCTGGAGAGATTTAAGAGATTTATTAGAGCAGCCTGATAATAAAGAATTACAATAGTCCAGCCCTGAGGTAACAAATGCATGGACGAGTTTTTCTGCATCTTTTTGAGACAGCATTGGCCTAATTTTAGTAATGTTAAGCACATGACAAGTAGGCTGTCCTCGTGGTTTGTTTAATATGCGAGTCAAAGGACAGGTCCTGATCAAAGATAACTCCAAGGTTTCTTACAGTAGTATTTGAAGGCGATGGCAATCCCATCAATAGTCGCTATATCTTTAGACAGCGAGCTTCGGAGAGGTTTAGGCCCAAGTACAATAACTTCCGTTTTATCTGAGTTTAACATCAGGAAATTGCAGGTCATCCAGGATTTTATGTCATCCACACATGCCTGGAGTTTAACTAGCTGATTGGTTTCTTCAGGCTTGATAGATAGATATAATTGAGTATCATCAGCATAACAATGGAAGTTTATAGAGTGTCCTCTAATAATGTTGCCTAAAGGAAGCATATATAAGTTGAAAAGAATTGGCCCGAGCACAGAACCTTGAGGAACACCGTATTTAACTTCAGTGTGCCTGGAGGATTTTTCATTGACATGCACAAACTGAGATCGATTGGATAAATAGGACTTAAACCAGCTTAATGTGTTTCCTTTGATGCCAATTCATTTTTCCAGTCTACATATTAGAATCTTATGGTTAATGGTGTCAAATGCAGCACTAAGATCTAGCAGAACAAGTACAGAAACCAGTCCTTTGTCAGAAGCAATAAGAAGGTCATTTGTAATTTTTCCAGAGCTGTCTCTGTGCTATGATGTACTCTAAATCCTGACTGGAAGTCCTCGAGTAGACTGTTATTGTTGAGAAAGTCACACAGTTGATTGGCGACTACTTTCTCAAGGATCTTAGAGAGAAAAGGAAGATTTGATATTGGTCTGTAGTTTGATAAAAACCCCTGGATCTAGAGTAGGCTTCTTAAGAAGAGGTTTAATTCGAAAGTTACAAATGTAACTACGGTTCTATGAATCCTGGATGACCGCCAGAGGCGGTGCTTAAAGCACTGGATATCTCCACCTCGCGCATGCGCATTTCGAGTACCAATAAAAACATAGTCACCTGTGACCCCCACGTGACACCGGGAAGGCTATATCTTCCGGTGTCGTAAGAGGATCTGTTCCCAGAATCTTCTCGCGAAAACACACGGATTCTGAGTGACAAGACGCTCTGGCGGTCATCCAGGATTCATAGAACCGTAGTTACATTTGTAACTTTCGTTCTATTTCATCCTTACTGACCGCCAGAGGCGGTGCTTAAAGCACTGGATGACCCATACCAACAAGGTCACAAAGAATCCAACACCCACCTCACTCATCGGGGGCAGCAGCGCTTGGACACAGGACCACACCCATCGGATGGGGAGCGGCGACATTGACGCGATAAAAACGTGCAAATGTGCCAGGTGACGTCCATGATGCCGCAGCACAGATCGCCTCCAGGGGCACCCCTCTTAGTGCCGCCCATGATGTTGAAACACTCCTGGTGGAGTGACACCTTACCCCGGATGGCGGGGGGCAGCCACTGGCCCCATAGGCATGCGTGATCGCATCCACAACCCAGTGGGACAGCCGCTGCTTGGAAAGCGCACGGCCTCTGTAAGGGCCACTATGACACACAAACAGCAGTTCCGACTGCCGCACGTTGCAGAGCTGCTGTGCCCGGTACGGGCACAGCAGCTCTGACTGACCATCCTCAGACAGGGGGTCAAAGCGTGCGAGCTGGATAGGCTGGTTAAGATGGGCACGTGAAAGCACCTTGGGTAGGAACGCCACATTCGGCCACAGGACCACCCCTGAGCCATCAGGGTTCCACCGCAGGCAGGTATCAGCCACGGAGAGGGCATGCAACTCCCCGACCCGCTTCGCAGAGGTAATGGCGAGCAGAAAAGCCGTCTTCATAGAAAACCATTTCAACCCTACCTGGGTCAAAGGCTCAAAGGGAGCAGCGGACACGGCCTCCAGCACCAGGGGCAGGTCCCATGCTGGAGCCCTCAGGGTCCTCAGAGCCCCTCTAAGGAAGAGGGACACCAACCTGTGGCACCCCACTGTGGCTCCGTCGACCATCTCGTGTTGGGAAGAAATAGCAGCCACATAGACTCTTAAGGTGGAAGGAGCGCGACCACCATCCAGCAGGGACTGCAGAAACTCCAGAACAGTGGCCACAGAGCAACTGCCCGCAGGCTGGCCAGACGGGGATACGCCCAAGTCAACAGGCTCCGAGCTACCTGGAGAAGCTGTGTAGACCGGGTGCCCCCTTGGTGGTTGATCTGGGCAACAGTGGACATGTTGTCCGATCGAACCAGCACATGCTTGCCCCACAGGTGAGGCAGAAAGTGAACAAGCGCCAGATGCACAGCACGGAGCTCTAGCGCGTTGATATGAATGTGGTGCTGGGCCGGCCACTGCCCCTGGGCAGTCCTGCCCTGCCATACCGCGCCCCACCCCGAGAGGCAAGCGTCGGTCGTGACCATCTCCCGGCGGGATGGAATGGCGCCCAGGGGTACACCCACAGACAGAAACGACCTCTGTCTCCATGGGGACAGAGAAAAGAGGAACCGCCGAGACACCCTGACCTTCCGGTAGCCGTGCCACTTGGGGTCCAAGTGGAGGCTGTTCAGCCACATCTGTAGTGGGCGCAGAGACAGCAAGCCCATCGGCACCACAGCTGAAGCAGCTGTCAGTTTGCCCAGGAGCTGGAGGAACTGAAGGAATGGCACCATCCTGCCACCCCTGAAGAGGGGAAGGCGGAGGAGGATGTCGTTTACACGCCGAGGCGACAGATACGCCCTCATAGTGACCGAGTCCAGACCCATCCCCAGGTATACTACCCGTTGGGATGGGTCCAGGACACTCTTTGAAAAATGTACTGTCAGGCCCAGCCGGGCCACGTGCTGAAGCAGCCGAGCCGTATCCTGGGCCACCAGACACCGGGATGGTGCACAGACCAGCCAGTCGTCTAAATATGGCAGAACCTTCATGCCCTGCTTCTGCAGGGGTGCCAGAGCTGCCAAAACAACCCTGGTGAACACCCGCGGGGAGAGGGAGAGGCCAAAGGGAAGAACCCTGAACTGAAAATGCCGGCCGCGAAAAGCAAATCTCAGGAAGCATCGATGGTGCAACGCAATTGGGACATGGAAGTACGCATCCTTTAGATCTACAGTGGTGAACCACTCCCCCCCTGGTCACCACACGAATTGTGTCTGACGCGGTCAGCATGTGAAATGGAAGCACCTTCAGGAACCTGTTGAGTCCCCTCAGGTCGAGAATGGGGCGAAATCCGCCACCTTTCTTTGTTACCAGAAAGTACCTGGAGTAGAACCCCCTGGGGTGTAGCAGAGGGTCCACTGGCTCGATTGCACCCTTGGCCAGGAGGGCGGACAACTCCTGGCTCAGAGCTAAGGCCTTCGCCGGATCGTTGACAACAGTCATTTTGACCCGGCTGAAGGCCAGGGGCCGGCGTCGGAACTGCAATTCGTACCCCTGGGTTAAGGTGGAAACCACCCAGGGGTCTGAAGTACAGGCAGCCCAGTAACTGAGCTGCTGTTGGAAAAAACATCCGACGACCGGCCCCGTGGCCCTAGCGCCTGCCCCCCCCGCTTCTCGAGGCTCTGGGGGGGGGGGGGGGGGGGGATGGTCAGGCTGCGGGGCACGAGGCTGCCGGGAAGGTAGGCGCCCGGGGGGCCGAAAGTCATCAACAGGCTGCTGAGCAGGCCGCTGAGACCTCCGCAGGCCACCAGGGTAACCAGGTGGCTGAGAGCCCTGCCGGGGGACAGCCGAGGGGCCCCTGGGCCTGCTAGGAGCGGACACACTCCTGCGTAGACCGGATAGCCGCTGCCTGGTCTGAGTAGCCTGGGCAGCTCTCTCCAGCGCCTCCAGGGCAGCAGAACCAAAGAGCTCCCCAGGTTCTACCGGTACAGCACGATGAACCTTCCTACATGACTCCGACAGGGGCGACTGAGCGAGCCAAACCTGGCGTGGAGCCTGGACAATGGTGGACATTGTGCGCCCCAACTCCCTCGACATGAGGGCAAATGCCTGTAACGAGGCATCACTCAGACTCTGCAGCAACAGATCAATCTGCGCCTGCTGCAGAGAGGTAGAAAGGCCCAGCAGTAGGTGGGAAAGGGAATTGCCAATCCGACCCATGCGTGCCGCAGCATCATAGGCCTTTGTCAGAAGGTCGTCCGTGACCCTGCACTGAGGCCGGGGACACCTGGCATCCGGCCTCAAAGCCTCATCAGGAGCCAAAATGAGGGCCGCAATGGCAGGCTCAACTGGTGGCATACGGCCTAGCCCAACCTGTGCCGCATCATGCATGGCAGCCAAGGTCCGGGCGTCTGAGGACGGATGGGAAAAGGCCCTGGTGTCCCTCCAACACGCATGAAGCTCCTTCAAGTACTCCTCTGAAGGAGGAACAGTGAGTGCGGTCGGGGCAGGGCTGCGCCTGAAAAAGGCGCTAGCCTGAGCCGCGTCTGTCTGTGGCACATCCAGCTGTAGGCGAGCAAGAGCCATACACATGATGGCCCCGATAGAGGTGTCTGCTGCCCCCTGCAGAGAGCTCCGAGCAGAGGAGCAGGAGGCCTCCCCAAATGTGTGGGAGGTGTCATCCTCCGTAACAGCCTCACGGAACAGGCCAGACGAAGCCGCCAGCGACAGGGCATCGTCCAGCACAGGCGCATCCTCCGAGGGGGGGTCAGGCTGTAGCCCAGCCGGCCCCCGACCAGCCCCAGGCTGAAGGGCCAGGAGGAGCGCCTTCATCTGCTCCATGTCGGCCGCCAAACCGTCCACCTTGGGAGGACAGCCCGCCCCTCCCCTTTTTCTTGGGGGGGGCACCCATGGCCGCAGCTCCCTCATGTCGAGGCCGACAACGGCGGGACTGATGTGGAGGGAGACCCGTCAAAGCAGAGGGGTCGTCAGCTGTTGCCCGACGCTCCAACTCTGCACTGTCAGTGAGGCCCTCTCTCAAATGTTCGAGGCCGAGGCAAGGAGGGCAGCGGTCATGACCGTCCTCAGACTCAAGAGGAGCCGCACAGGCGACACATGGATGGGCCATCACAGAGGTAGCCAATAATAGTGTTACTGGGAGCGGGCGTCACCAGCAAATAATCAATAATCAGACAGTAATTAGCTGTGAGCGTAAGCGCTGCTGCTAACAGAAGTCAAATAATAGCGTTACCGGGAGCGGGACCGAGAGCACTGCCTTCACCAGTAAGCAATCAACAACGGACAATTAGCTGTGAGCGTAAGCGCTGCTGCTAAACAAAAGTCAAATAATAGCGTTACCGGGAGCGGGAGCGAGAGCACTGCCTTCACCAGTAAGCAATCAACAACGGACAATTAGCTGTGAGCGTAAGCGCTGCTGCTAAACAAAAGTCAAATAATAGCGTTACCGGGAGCGGGGGCGAGAGCACTGCCTCCACCGGTAAGATACCCCAAACAGCAATGAGGCAAACAAGAGCTGGGAGCGGGAGCGAACACACTGCCTTCACCAGTAAATAATAAACAACAGATAATTAGCTTCGAGCGTAAGCGCTGCTGCCAAACAGAAGTCGAATAAAAGCGTCACTACTTTCACCGGCAAGCCACACAAAAACAAATTGGTTAGACACCAATAACATTGAGAGCAAGGAGGCCAACGAGTGCTAGGATCGGGAGCGAAAACACTGCCTCAACCAACAAACGCCGACACAAACCTGACTCCACGCTGGTCTGGTCTCAGACGAAGATCAGCTAGCCACAGCCTCTGGAGGACGGGTTGCCCACGGCTCCGACTGTCGTCACGAGGCTGCACGCAGCCAGCTGTAAACAAAAGTTTCCAACTTCCTTCTCAGCACAAAGTGCAACACGGTACATGCGCAGCGAGAAGATGAAAAGGAACAGATCTTCTTACGACACCGGAAGATATAGCCTTCCCGGTGTCACGTGGGGGTCACAGGTGACTATGTTGTTATTGGTACTCGAAATGCGCATGCGCGGGGTGGAGATATCCAGTGCTTTAAGCACCGCCTCTGGCGGTCAGTAAGGATGAAATAGAAACAGCTACTTTAAATGACTGTGGCACATAGCCTGTTAAAGGAGAAATCCGGTCATTTTTGACCCCATTTCCGTTATCCTCAGGGTCATCCCGACTTATTAGAAGCAAAAAACCCGACAAAAATTGACGTTGCCTAGCCCGAGATCTGTACCTGCCTGGCAGCCTTCCAGACTCGCTCCAATGCTAACCCATTGGGGCACGTTATATCTGCTTTCCTGGGCCTCAGAAAACAATTCCAAGACCTATGCAACACAGGTTGGGTCCGTACGAGACACCATGGCGCTCGTTTAGCTCAAATAGTGTTGCAAAACGACATAAATGTGTGTTTTAGCATGAAGTTACTCACCTCAAATCACCCCGTAGACATTAGCAGTAGATAGCCGAGCGCCTGTCGTCCCTCCCAGTCACCGCAGAAACAAAAACGTTTTCCTCGTAGTTTTGATTTTGTATCCATAAAGAAACGACCGAGCAGTGCAGTCGTCCTGTCCGTAATAAATCCAGGAAGCTGTTATGTTCATATGTATGACTATGTTACAACATAGCAACGATAGCTTCAGCTAGTAACGTGCCGGGCGCTCGTCCCTCCTACTCACCACAGAAACGAAAACGTTTTCCTCGTAGTTTTGATTTTGTATCCATAAAGAAACGACCGAGCAGTGCAGTCGTCCTGTCCGTAATAAATCCATGAAGCTGTTATGTCCATATGTATGACTATGTTACAACATAGCAAAGACTGCTTACAGCTAAACAGTAGCCGAGAGCCAAAACAATGCAAGTCTCGCGCAAGTTCCCGTCTCCCGACGTCCTCACTCTGGAGCTGTTTTCAAGCCAATACAGTGACAAACTTCTTTCCATCGAGCAGTGCCGTCATGTCCATATGACAGTGTCACTAGCGCTAGCCTACATAGCTTGCTTAGCCTGTGTGACAGTTGAACCTGCTACAAAGACAACAAATCTCGCGCAGTCTCAGTAGGCTAGTTGTGTTGACAGCACGAGTGGGAGTCGCGTGTCGCGTGTGCAGACTGCAGTCTCTCATCAACAGAGTGAGATCAAAGTGACCCTCGCGCGACTGTCCAAGATTTTTCACTGTACTGGCTTGAAAACAGCTCCAGAGTGAGGACGGCAGACGGGAACTTGCGCGAGACTTGCATTGTTTTGGCTCCAGGCTACTGTTTAGCTGTAAGCAGTCGTTGCTATGTTGTAACATAGTCATACATATGGACATAACAGCTTCATGGATTTATTACGGACAGGACGACTGCGCAGCTCGATCGTTTCTTTATGGATACAAAATCTACGAGGAAAACGTTTTCGTTTCTGCGGTGAGTGGGATGGACGAGCGCCCGGCTCGTTACTAGCTGAAGCTATCGTTGCTATGTTGTAACATAGTCATACATATGGACATAACAGCTTCCTGGATTTATTACGGACATGACGACTGCACTGCTTGATCAATTCTTTATGGATACAAAATCAAAACTACGTGGAAAACGTTTTCGTTTCTGTGGTGACTGGGAGGGACGACAGGCGCTCGGCTGTCTACTGCTAATGTCTACGGGGTGATTTGAGGTGAGTAACTTCATGCTAAAACACACATATTTATTTCGTTTTGCAACACTATTTGAGCTAAACGAGCACCGTGGTGTCTCGTACGGACCCAACCTGTGTTGCATAGGTCTTGGAATTGTTTTCTGAGGCCCAGGAAAGCAGATATAACGTGCCCCAATGGGTTAGCATTGGAGCGAGTCTGGAAGGCTGCCAGGCAGGTACAGATCTCGGGCTAGGCAACTTCAATTTTTGTCGGGTTTTTTGCTTCTCACAAGTCGGGATGACCCTGAGGACAACGGAAATGGGGTCAAAAATGACCGGATTTCTCCTTTAATAAAGACACATTGATCATATCTAATAGCGACGCGCTAACTAAGGGTAAGACTTCTTTCAGTAGCCTGGTTGGTATCGGGTCTAGGAGACAGGTTGAAGGTTTAGAAGAAGAGATCGTTGACGTTAGTTGGTTTAGGTTGATTGGAGAAAAGCAGTCTAAATATATATCAGGTCTTAATGCTAGTTCTAAAACTCCTGAGTTTGAGGGTAACGCGGTTCCAATTGAAGGCAATATGCAAGTAATTTTGTCGCGGATTGCTAGAATTTTATCATTAAAAAAGTTCATAAAGTCGTTACTACTAAGATCTCTAGGAATGCATGGCTCAGTAGAGCTGTGACTCTTTGTCAGCCTGGCTACAGTACTGAAAAGAAATCTAGGGTTGTTTTTATTTTCCTCTATTAAAGATGAAAAAATCCTAGAGAAGCTATTCAACAATAGGCTCGACAACTTCATCAACAAACATAAATTGTTATATGACAGCCAATACGGCTTCAGAAGGAACCATTCGACTGCTCAAGCTTTAGCAGAGTCTGTGGAAATCATTACGACGCTATTGACCAAAAACAATATTCCATAGGAATTTTCATAGACCTGAAAAAAGCATTTGACCATCTTAATCATGATATTTTAATAGCTAAACTGGAGAGATATGGCCTTAGAGGTGTAGCACTGCAGTGGATCAAGAGCTATCTACACAAGAGATCCCAATATGTTAAAATAGGTGATAACACATCGACTAGCTTGGACATAGTCTGTGGGGTCCCACAAGGGTCAGTTCTGGGTCCAAAGCTGTTTATATTATACATAATGATATATGTAAAGTGTCAGATACTCTGAAATTAATAGTATTCGCGGATGACACAAATATTTTCTGCTCGGGGAGTGACTTGAACCAACTTGTGGAAACAGTAAATCAGGAAATGGCCAAACTTCAAGTGTGGTTTAACATAAATAAATTATCATTAAATCTTGGAAAAACTAAATACATGCTATATGGGAAAAGAGGCTGCAACAACAGTCCCAACATTCAAGTAAACAGAGTTAATATTGAGAGGGTCCGTGAGAATAAGGTTCTGGGAGTGATTATCGATGACATGTTAAGTTGGAAGCCACACATAGCACAATTAAAAAGGAAGTTGGCCAGGAGTGTGTCCATACTTTGGAAAGTACAAAAAATACTAAATCAAAAAGCACTTCATCTGTTATACTGCGCACTAGTCTCTCCGCACCTGCAATACTGTGCAGAGGTGTGGGGACACACATATAAAGGCTCCACACAGCCCTTGTTAATTCTCCAAAAAAGAGCCTTGAGAATCTTACACTACGCCAACTACAGGGCACACACAAATCACTTATTTATCGAATCGAGAATACTCAAACTATATGATTTAATAAACTATCGCACAGCACAAATGATGTACAAAGCATCAAACAGAACTCTCCCCCAGAACCTGCAAAAATTCTTCATACACAGAGAGAGACACAATCTCAGAGGGGACATGATTTTCAGGCAAAGGAAGGTACGAACTACGTTAAAATCCTTTTCCTTATCGGTCACAGGTGTTAGACAATGGAATGTGTTAGAAGAAGAAGTAAAAAAAACAGCAACACTGAGTGGCTTTAAGAAGAAGTATGTATATTCAACACTTGACCGGTACAGATTATTGCATGTGAGTTGATAAGGGTCTGGGGCACGAATCAGCAGGCATGGTGTTGTGACGGGATGGGAGCATAACAAATGAACATTCTGTACCCAAACAATAAGTTGGACCTGAGAAACTTGTATGGTATGATGTCAGTTGTACGTGGTAGGGAGTATCAACAATGTGGAGATAAATTAGGTATGAATACCAAGCGCAACTGTTACTCCTACAGTTCACGATGGAGTTGCTGAACTGGTCACTGAATGCTGTCGACAGAGTGTTCTCAACGCAGCGTGCGGGTTCTGGTGAACCTGCGTGCCCGGATGGGACCTTCATGTCCGGCTACATCATGGATGGTTGGGGAAAGTGGAGAGTCATCTGCCTTGCCACTCTGGATGTGGAAGACGTCGAGGACGTGTACGTGTTCGCGTTCATGACAACTGGAATGATCGCCTTGGGATGTGGAATCTTCATGCTATATCGGAAAATGAGAAAGATCGCCACTGAGCTGACCAGTGTGAGGGCGGACAACGCCACCACTCGGTCTGCTGTGGTCGGGATGTGCTCTGACATCTCTGCAGTTCGCGAGTCCACGGCACTGATGCGAGCTGAAGTGGCCACTAACCGGGAAGAAATAGTGACCAATCGGTCAGCCATGGTCGGGATGCACTCTGACCTCTCCGCAGTTCGCGAGTTCCCGTCACGGAAGCGAGCTGAAGTGGCCACTAACCGGGAGGAAATGGCGAAGTTAAGGGCAGCGAAAGCTGCAGAGGACAGTGATGATTAATAAAAAAAATAAAAATAAAATCAATTTAAAAAAAAGGGCTCCCACACCATCCCAACAAATAGTAGCTACACTGGACTTTTTTGTTCTCTGTCGATTGGACCCCCTTCAGACTTTGTTACATGATGAGACTGCTGTTCACTCGTGATGAACAAATATAGACACGTGTGCAGACACACACGTAATCTGTATGCACTGGACCTCAGCTCTCTGTACCACCTACTGCTGTAACGTAGTATGTCAAGCGAAAAATGCAAAAGACAAGAAAAGACTATGATGTTGATTTTTTATTTTTTATTTTTATTTTCTATTTTTTTTTTTTTTCTTTCTTTTCCCCCCTGTGGGTAATGGGGGCGGGACTAGATAAGCCTCGGCTTCTCCCCTTTCCCTTTCGGCCATGTGTATTCATTTTTACTGTGTGAGCAAGATGTGTGATGATGATAACGGACATGCCCGAAATAAACAAATAAATAAATAAATAAACCTCGAGCAGCCGGGAGGCTGGGTGAATGTCCGGAGGAGGCATAGTTCTAAACCGAAGCCCACGGTTAACCACCATGTTCACGTGTCTAAACGATTTCCCCCACTCAGCGACACACCCGCTGAGAAGCCAACTATGGTATTTGGCAGCTCCATAGTGAGACGTGAAAATAGTGACACCAGCGACTTTACTCAAATGTGTCCCAGGGGCCAGAGAGGGCAACATTAAAGCTCAATTGAAACTGCTGGCTAAGGATAAACGTAAATACAGTAAGATTGTTATTCACGTCGGCATTAATGACACCCAATTACGCCAATCAGAGGTCATTAAAATGAATGTTGGCTCGGTGTGTGAATATGCAAAAACGATTTCGGACTCTGTAGTTTTCTCTGGTCTCCTGCCAAACTTTACTAGTGATGACATGTATAGCCGCATGTCATTTTTCCACCACTGGCTGGTCAGGGTGGTGTCCAGATAACGATGTGGGCTTTGTTGATAATTGGCAGCCTTTCTGGGGAAAACCTGGTCTGATCAGGAGAGATGGCACCCACCCCACTTTGGATTGAGCCACTCTCCTATCTAGAAACATCGCTGATATCATTGGTAGTCCTAAAACATGACAAACCAGTGTTGAGACCAGAAAGCAGAGTTGCAGTCTTACACACTTTTCTGCACCTCCATTAGAGCAGTCACCCACCCAAACCCAAAACCACATAAGAACCGTGTCTGTCCCCTGACCACCTAAATTAATTTGGTCCAAGAGAAAAGGGATTTCACATGAAAACCTATGTTACGTCCTGTTTTGTTTGTTAAACATAAAAGTAAAGATTATGACACTGTGGAATTTGGTATCCTGTGTGCCTATGAGCTAGTGCCAGAAGCACAGTGTATTCATTGCTCCTCCAAGGTTGACGTCAAACCTATGTGGAATTTGCCAGAGAAAAGGAGCCTTTGTTTGATCGTTGGTGCACCTCTGTGTAGTAGTGACCTCAAGAATGAACCATGTGATCCAGATGATTCTGAACTCTCAGGTTTTGAACCGTTTATCATTGATGGTTTTGTAAGAATGTCTGAGGCTGGTCATAAAACACCTATTCGTATCTTGAGGGATACTGGAGCATCTAAATCGATACTATTGCAGGGAGTGTTACCACTGTCTGAAAAGACTTTCCTTCGTGGTGATTCATTGATTCGAGGTTGTGAAATGTTGTATCTCAGGGCACCTCTGCATACTGTGTATTTAAGATGTGGGTTGGTCAGTGTTTCCCACACACTGACGAGACTATGGTGCACCGGCATAGTCTAATTTAGAGAAAAAAAACTATAAGACATAGGAAGTTGACATCTTGCCCTGGTATAACTCCCAAACTCGTAAATTAAAACAAAAATTGCATAATTTTGAAATCATCTGGTTTGCAGAGGTTCGGACAGCCAGGGAGGGGAGGGAGATGGTCACGCTGGTCGTGAGATGGGGGGACAGAGAGTGTCCAAAGAAGAGGACAGTGAGGACATCAGGATGGTGGAGGCTTCCTCGGTAGGCATTAGGGAGAATTGTTCTGTGGATGGTAATGAGAAAAGAACAGTTGAGGAGAGAGCGGAGGGAGAGGGATTTCAGGTTGTGGCGGCTGGTGACAGTTTGAGGCGTAGAGGGAAGGGATGTGGTGGACTTCATGGGGAGGGAGAAAGTCACAAAGTGGTGGTCGGACACCGTGAGTGGGGGAACAGAGAATGCGGAGATGCCACAGGATCTTGTGAAGACAAGGTCAAGTTGTTTCCCGGCCCGGTGAGTGGGTGGAGAGGGGGAGAGTGTGAGGTCAAATGTGAAGAAGAAGTCAATTAATTCAGATGAGTGCAGCTTTCCTGGGTGGATGTTGAAGTCACCAAGGACGACGAGTGGTGTGCCATCATCAGGGGAACAGCTTAGGAGGGCATCCATCTCATCTAAAAAGTCACAAAGAGGGCCGGGTGGGCGATAGATCACTATGATGTTGAGCTTGAAAGGAAGGGTGACAGAGACGGCGTGGAATTCAAGTGCAGATCGGGGTAGGTGGTCCAGAGGAAGGACCTGGTAGGACCACCTGGGTGAGATGAAGAGCCCAGTTCCTCCTCCTCGACCTGTTCATCTTGGGGAGTGTAAAAACAAGTAGGCAGTTGAGAGGGCAGCTGGAGTGGCAGTGTTTTCTGGGGTGATCCAGGTCTTTGTAAGAGCCAGGAAGTGGACAGTCTGCAGGGAGGCATACGCTGAAATGGTGTCCGCATTCTTGACTGCCGACTGGCAGTTTCATAACCCCCCCTAGTACTGCAAGTTCTGTGCCGGTGGAGAATGATGGGTAGCAGAGATTGGATGGGTTACAGCCTCGACCGTTGGGTCTCTGGTGAAATCTTCTCTGGTTTGATGTCCTGACTGGAATAGGACACATGGCTGTGATGGGAGTTGGTTGAGATGTTATGCCTACCTCAATGGAGACCCCCTTGTCTTTGTTCAGCTGTCTTCGTTCGGCTGTCCTGACGCTGCAGCTGACAAGCTCTTAAGTGCTTGGTTTACCTCATGCAGGTTTAGCCCCTCCCCCAATCAAGTATATTGACTACAGCTGAGCTGGCTGAAACTAGGTAATTGCCCACTCAGTAAGATCAGCTTCACAAGAATTTAAACAACAAGCTATCTAGACAAGACTAAATGTTACAACTAGCTGTACTCACAGAATGCCTAAACCCAAATTTACAATAAGTTTCTGACTTATCAACAAGATACAATGCAACTTCCTTTCTTTCGCCACACAAAAATGTAGTTGAACTGAAGTTTCACTGGCTGCCCTTCATGTGCAGGCTGAGCCCCTCCCTCCAATCAAGTCTATTGACCACAGCTGAGCTGGCTGAAACTAGGTAGTTGCCTACTCAGTAAGATCAGCTTCACAATAATTTGAATGAACAGAATGCCTAAACCCAAATCTACAATAAGATTCTGACTTATCAACAAGATCGAAAGCAGCTTCCTTCCTTTCTCCAGACAAAAATGTAGTTAGGGCCACGGGGCAATCGCACCGAGCACAATTGTTATTCATAGGATTTTTTCCTAGTTAGGGCCACGGTGCAATCGCACCGATCACTGGCCCCTACAGCTATAAGCTGAAGGGACCAGTGCTCGGGGCGTAAGTCGCGAAAAACCACTGAAATTTTCCCATTGACTTGAATGGGACGAGCGAAAAAAAAAAAGCAGAAATCGTAGCTTTTCAAACGCCTGCTGCTCAGGCTGCTTTCACCATTTAAACTTTAAAACGTAGACACAAGTCTTGTGTCCTGGTGTGTCAATCCACGTTTCAATAGGTCATATAGTTTTTGATCAATCACTGTTCAATGACCATGATCGTTTTGGGAGAAATCATGAGATTATAATGGGTGTGTATTGCGCGGAACCTTCTGGGCTAGAGTGGATGACATCATCGCTTAGAGTGTGAGGGCTTCTCAGATTTTTTTCCTTTCCAAACTCCTCCCGGCCACAATCTTCACTCTACAGACGTGATATTTTCCAATTTTGTAGACAAACTTGTCCTGTCTCTCACAATGTGCTCAAAAACTCTGTGAGATTTACAGAATTTGAACTAGCAACGTCTAAGCGCGGCCACGTCGGTTTTTCTCCCCATTGACTCACAATACAAAACTAGGAAAAAATCCTATGAATAACAATAGTGCTCGGGGCTATTTCATAGCTGTAGGGGCCAGTGCTCGGTGCGATTGCACCGTGGCCCTAATGAGAAACAGATTTTCAAAGAAACCTGAAATGAGCAGCATTTCTAACTCGCCCTAGCGTCCAGATTTCTGACACTAGGAAAAAATAAAAGTGATCAGTGTCTTCAGCAGAGTCTTGTGGCGCTAACGGTGCGAAAATTTTGGCGATAGGAGTTTCGGTGTGAGCGTGGCAGGCTTTTGTTCTGAGCCTCCGCAAAGGGGGAATGGAGCGATAGAAAGAAGCAGAGAGAGGCTCCAAAGCAGTCTTACACACGCACCAAGGGCCGTTGCTATGGTGACAGCACTGTGGGGCTCTGATCTTCATAACTGACAGCAGGTGTGCTCTGATTGGTGGACAGGAAGGAGCAGTCCGTGGGAAATGTAGTCCATCGTCAACTCAGCCATACTTTCACCTAGAAACTACATTTAAACTTTAAAATGGAGTCTATCTGTCTCCGTCTCACTCAGAAGTGATAGCAGGTGCGCTCTGATTGGCAGAGTTGTAGTTTTTCAAACAATACATAGTACCTAGTAGTTCTCAGTACTTGAGTCTCAGTAGTAGTCGGTAGTACTCGGTAGTACTTGATAGTACTTGAGTGACAGCTGAGCTCGGTGACATAGTACCTAGTAGTATTTCGAAATGGAATACTACTTTAAACTTTAAAATGGGAATGTAGATTTTTTAGTCAAACGTCTTCTGCTCGGGCAGACTTTCACCTAGAAACTCCATTTAAACTTTAAAATGGAGACACGAGTGGTGGGCTCTGATTGGTGGACAGGAATGTACTAAAAACTACATTTAGTAGTGGGAAATGTAGTTTTTTTAGTCAAACGTCTTCTGCTCGGACATACTTTCACCTAGAAACTCCATTTAAACTTCAAAATGGAGACACGAGTGGTGTGCTTTGATTGGTGGACAGTTTTTGAAGTACATCACAATACTCAAAACGGACTACTCTGACAGCTCAGTCAGCAAGCAGTCTCTGTATTTGCCTCTAAAACAACTCCGTCTCGTTTGAAATCTCGAAGAATCTCATCGTAATGTATATACACTCCGGCAGTAGCCCCCGTGGCCCTTTCAAAATTTCCCGGCGGGGGAATTTTCTAGTTCCTTATTATCAGGCTGTTCTAAAAAATCTCTTAAAGCTCTCCAGCTGGTCCAGTAAGCTGGAGCGTGTGTTCTGACGCTAGAACTAGAAGAAGGGATCACATTTCTCCTGTATGAGCTTCTCTGCACTGGCTCCCAGTAAAATCTAGAATAGAATTTAAAATCCTTCTCCTCACTTACATGGCTCTTAATGGTCAGGCACCATCATATCTTAAAGAGCTCATTAAACCCTACTGTCCTGCTAGAGCACTACACTCTCAGAATAAAGGGTTACTTTTAGTTCCTAATTACTCCCGGGAGTCTGGCTATGGTTTCTGGTCCAGCAGAGGCCGCTGAGCTCCTGACTGATCAAGACTGCTAACTGGCCTGACGCTGGAAACACCATATTGTAGCGCCACCTGCCCGCTGTGTGACTGCTCAACTACTCCTGCTTTTTGGTCTACGGTGACATGGTTGGGATGGATCCATCTCGGCGTCACTGTGCCTGCTGCCATGGACTACTACTGTTGAAACTATTGCTTCTGTAAATGCCACCACTACTGTTAATGCTACTACTACTGTACTACTAACAACACCAAATGCAGTTGGAACCCAAGGGCCTGGGCTGCACAAGATTTCTGCCTAAAAGACTATTAAGGCAGTTTTTTTCTCACCACTGTCGCTGTAACGCTTGCCCCTGGGTGATGTTGGAACTTTGAAATTGTATTGACCTGAGAGGACTTCTGTTGTGATATGACACTATAAATAGTATTGAATTTAATATTTTAATTTTTTTTTTAATTTCACATTTGAACTCAAAGATAAACAACTACCAATCAATACACACAGACACACATCTCCTACCCACAAGTGCATGGAACACACCAAGGCATCCTGGGACATTTGCCATCATGCCACATATAAGATTTGAGATTTCCTAGAGCCATGTTGTTGGTGTCCTGGTCTACATGCAAAGGTAAGTAGCACCATGGTGGCTTTAAACTGTGTTCTGACTTGACTGATATTCTCTGTGGTATACAGAAACAAACGTGGGATAACATAGCCTGTTAGTGGTGAATTTCTTTGTGCTTTTTTATGTATGTTTTTGTACAAAGTCAATCTTTTTTACCTGCTGGTCCTTTATATTTTCAGTTCCGTGATTCCCAGAGCATTGTTTTAAATCTCTTCAATGTGAAAACAAAGAGAAACAGGGGCCCTTTGAAGAAAAGAGTGTTCACCTTATCCTACAAACAATATTGATAAAAAAAAAAAAGTAGGCTAATGCTCTTTAAAGAATATTTCTTATCCTGGATTTTTATCGGAGCTTTAACGTGATCATTTAATGAGTGTTTGGGAAAATCTATGGCCTGTATAGAAGCCTGTACTACACACTAACTTTTTTTAAAATTAATTTTCATACTTTAATTTTATGATTTTGAATGCGTTCACTTCATCGACTTTTAGAGTCAACAGTTAACCTGCATGTGTTTGGACTGTGGGAGGAAGTGCTGTGAGACAATAGTACTAACCAGGACACAAATGTGTCACCTGCATTCAATTCAAAATGATATTAAAGAGTAATATTTTAAAATTGCTGAAGAATTGAGTACCTCTTCTTATGTTGTTATTGATTTGGTTCATGCAGCATTAGCCATACAAATGTTTAACTCAGAGCAGTTCTGAATGTCCAGCAGTGTCTAGATCATTTTAACAAAATCTATTTATTATTATTTATTGTTATCTTTTGATGAATTAGTTGATTGTGAAAAACACCAATCCACCAGTTAGTGCTGATAATCTTTAAGATTGGAAAATTGACTGAAAAATATGAGTGGTTTACAGGTTATCAAGTTTACTGAATGTTTTTTTTTTATATATATATAGAACTACATTATGAAATGTTATGAGTCTCACCAATTTATTTTATGTTTTTGATTTGGAGTGTGGCTAGTTTGAAATATTCAAATATGTTTTGGCTTTTTGTTACATTGGTATTTAAAGCTTGCGTATTTCTTCAAAGCTCTCTGTGTTTTAGTATTGTTGATATAATTATCTTAAGAAGATTAACCTATGTAGGATCTCTGTTTTGCAACTCAGTATTCACTGAACAAAAATATAAACAAAATACTTTTCCTTTTGCACCAATTTTTTTATGAGCTGATGTCAAAGATGTAGGACTTTTTCTACGTACTCAAAAGGCTTATTTCTCTCAAATTGTCTTCACAAATTTTTATAAATTATTAGCATTATTACTGCACGGGTGCCTTTGGCTGGCAACAGCAAAATTCCACTCTAAAATGTGCAGTTTTATAAAACAGCAAAATGCCACATACGTCGCAAGTTTTGAGGAAGCATGCACATTACATGCTGACTGTAGCAATGTATACCAGAACTGTTGCCTGTGAAATTAATGTTAATTTTTCTACCATAAGCAGTCTCCAAATTTGTTTCAGAGAAGTTGGCAGAGAAAGGCCTTCTGTGGACATAGAAAAAGTCTTAGCTAATTAAAAATTTGAGTGAAAACATAAGTATTGTATTTATAATTTTGTTCAGTGTATAAAGTGATAATGACAATTAATCACAATGCATTTTGATTATGTCTTGATTATGCAAATGAACAATTCTAAAGTCACTGCTTTAACTGAAAATGTCATTTTGCTCTACTCTCTCACTCTATCTCTCCCTCTCTCTCTGAAGTGGAGTAAAATATATTTCAGTCAGGATCACTTTGTCAAAAAGAATCTTTATTTATTTGCACAAGTTTCATTTGGCGGTATGGTACTGTTCTGGGACTCCCTGCTCTTCCACGCGCTTGCGTGGAAAGCCTGAGGCAGGAAGAGCACCTTCCTGCCCTTCATGAGCCATCATGAACGGCATAAGCAGGGAGCGTAGCAGCAAAGAAAAACCCCAGACAAACCAACAAGAACAATTGTAAGGTACATAACAGATGACGGGAGGAGCTGGGGTGGAGGTGGGTTGAAAACGCCGGCAGAGGAAGCAACGAGGGAGGTCAGGCTAGAGCAGTTTAAATAGTGCGCACTGAATGCAATTTTCCCAATAGGAAGCAAGCACGGGGAGTCAGCTGAGCCGTCAGCTGATCTCCTCGGTTTTGACAGCTACGCTGTTGCTGCTGATTTAGAGCTTGACGTCGTGGCCTGCCAGAACTAACGCTACGCTTGATATTTTTTGGAAGGATTTAATTAGACATGCTTAAAGACTCTTCGAAGTTTGCAGTTGGAGTGTTTGACAATTTGACTAATTCCAGTAACTTAAATATTAATAATAAATAAACACAAGTTGCATATTAAGAATATTATCATTGATTTGTGTCATTCATAAACCTCATAGATTGAATTATTTCACATTACAACAAATAACAAGATAATCATTGTTCATTCATATATTTTCAAACAGTCTCATGGCCATACACATTCACCAAAAACTCTCAAACCACCCCCAGTCCAGATACCCAAAAGTCTTTGTCACCAATGTGAGAAACCGCGTTACTAATAAGCGGCCTCAGGGTGCGCGCCCGTTGTTCTTTCCAAATAGTTTCAAAACACGGCAAAAATATCCAAAATTCTTTCTTTCAAAATTGTTCTTAACGACGTTGTCGAGACATAAAGATCTGACAAGCGGAGTTTGTTTCTTCAGCATGTTTGTTTTGTGGTTTGTAGCTATTTCCACTATTAGCTTTTTAATTGAGTGCATTGTTTGAGGTCTCTCGTAGTCTCCCTCCAGCCTTTCCGCCACTGGCTTTTTACTTCCTTGTTTTTTAAAAGCTCCCCAAAACGTCCCCCGTCAGATGACAGGCATGTCAAACAGCTGATTTGAAGAACACAGCAGATCCGCGGTAAGACAACAACATCCATAATAATAACAATACAGAATATCAGGCCAAAGGTACATTTGGGCAGGAACATAATATTTATGGATAAACATATTAAACCTGTTAATGTTAACATTTAGCAACCAGAATTTATTTTAACAGTTTCTCCTAAAATTTCAACATAATATGTGGCCTGGTGTCACAGTGTGAGTCAGGTAGCAGGCAAAGGTGGGAACCTAGTGCTGCTGATCCCTGGCATCACATACCATTTATAGGGACATGGAATGTCATATCCCTGGCAGGGAAGGAACCGGAGCTGTTGTGGGAGATATATCAGTACTAGATATATTTGTGGTCACCCCCATGGATAGCACAGGTTCGAGCACCAAACACCTGGTGAGGGTCTGGATTCCAGCCTATTCGAGAGTTGCCCAGGGTAAGTGCTGTAGGACAGGTGTGAGGATACACACAAGCCCGGCCTGAGTACTAAAATGCTGGTGTTTTCCCCAGGAAAATACAGGGGCGCCTCTATGCAGTTGCAAGTCGTTGAGATTAAGTGAAGTGATAAACAGCTCGGAGCACCCAAACTCCTTGTTGTCTCTGGGTGATGCACTGGAAAGGGCATAATTCTTCTGGGGGACTTAAACACTCATGTGGGGAACAATGAAGAAATCTGGAGGGACGAGATTGGGAGGCCTGTAGGAACAGTGCTTTGTTGCTGGACGTCTGTGCTAGTCATGGATTCGAACAAACATCATGTTCGAGAATAGAATGGTTCATAAGTGTTCTGGGCCAGAACACTCTAGGCCAAAAGATTAATGATCAACCTGGTGCTTGTATCATCAGATCTCGGGTCATCTTTCTTGGACACTTGGAGTGAGAGAGGTGCAGAGATGTCAACTGATCACCCAGTGGTGTTGAGTTGGATCAGATGACGGAGAGACTGCTTGACAGACTTGATAAACCCAAAAGTGAAGTGACCATTAGATGAAAGCATCTGTCTGGGGTGGGGACATGGAATCCGAGTGGGCCATGTTCAAAGCCTCTATCCATTGTGTGATGTGGCTGCTAAGAGTTGTGTCCGGAAGGTCATTGGTGTCTAAGGTTAAACAAAGAACACACTGGTCACTAGCAGGAAAAGGGGCAGCAAGCAAGCAGGCTTGGCTGCATCGGTTGCCGAAGCAAAAACCTGGTGTGGTAGAAGTTTGGCGGGTCAGAAATGCAGAAAGATTGCCGGTTGGGTCCCAAGGAAGTACTGGACAACTGTTTGACGACTCAGTTGTGCTGTTTAGCAGGGGAGGAAACTGCAAATCAAGACTGGAGATATTGTTGAGCAATAGAAAGAACAATTTGAGCAACTTCTGATATCATCAATTAATAATAATACAAGGCTTTCATTTGTATTAAATCATTCTTGTGCCACCACTCTTTTAGAAAGGGAAAAATAGCCAATTCACAATCTAACTCATCCATCCATCCATCCATTGTCATCCGCTTTATCCTGTATTCAGGGTCACGGGGGGCTCGATCCCAGCTGTCATTGGGCGAAGGCTGGGTACACCCTGGACAGGTCGCTAGTCCATCGCAGGGCCAACATATAGAGACAGACGATCATTCACGCTCACATTCACACCTACGGGCAATTTAGAGTCATCAATGAACCTATCCCCATCCTGCATGTCTTTGGACTGTGGGAGGAAGCCGGAGAACCTGGAGAGAACCCACGCTTACACGGGGAGAACGTGCAAACTCCACACAGGAACCCCGGCCCGACCCTCTCGCTGTGAGGCGAAAGTGCTACCCACTACACCACCGTGCAGCCCCAATCTAACTCATTCAATAAACTAACTACCAATTTGGAACTTTAATAATGTATTATTATTTTTTATAATTATTTGCAGTCAAGAGGTCGATAGCATTCATTCTTATGCAATATCAATAAGGACAGCAGCATGCTATAAAATAATTAACAATAAAGCACACCAAATATGTGTGTGTGTGTGTGTATATGTGTGTGTGAAAAAGATCTTTCACAAGATGCCAGCTGTGGGTGTTGACGAATCGCCATCTCAAATAACCTTTTTGAAACGAAAACCAAGATGGCCAATGCTGGGGTGTGTTATTTGTGTGGTTGAGGACAAAGGGAAAGTAGCAGAGGTTCAGGCCTTGAGACCATGGGATAAGCCGTGTTGCTTTGTCTGAGACCCGATTTCCCGTAATTAATGTAAGTTATGTAGTGTGCATAGTTCGATTGGTGAGCATGCAAAGCTGTGTTTGTTTCATAGATAACTAACAACTGACTAAGGGTACAGCACTTTAATAAACACATCAAAAAGTAATCACATCACAGTAAGATCAATGTTAAACATTTAGTCCTGGCGCCCAGGTGGCGGAGTGGTTAGAGCGCATGCCATGTACGAACGTACACATATACGCAGCCGTCCCTGGTTCGAATCCCGGCCAGAGGTGCTTTGCTGCATGTCGCACCCCCTCTCTCTCCTATGTTTCCGATCTGTCCACTGCTAATAAAAGGTGTCTATGCCACAAAGAAATTCAGTCCCGTGTTGTCACACATTTATATGCTTAGCTGTGCCAGATGTTTACCAATCCTTGAAGAAAGTTTGATCCCTTGTCAATCCTTATGTAGTCTTGCCTTGGTAGAAGAAGGCTTCAATGGGAGACCAGGATGAACTGGGCCTTAGTAGTAGTTGATAACAGGTCTAGTCAGGCTTCAGCAGCCGGTTGAGCGTGTCTGCTTGGAGGGAGGTCAACCTTCCAGGCTGTCAAGTTTTCAGGAGTGAGGGGGGGGACCTGCTATCTGGTTGAAGTCATCGGAGGAAAAGAGAAGGATTTCAGAGACAGGTGTCCTTTTACTAAGAGGGAAAGAGTGAACTTAGCAAATCACAACTTTTCAAATTCAAATACAGTTTGATCAACCAAGATTGGAGTCATGAGTTACAGATCAGTCAGAGATAGTGGAGCTATCACACACATATACAAGTCACACTCAGCCGCTCCAGTCCCAGCTCTCCTTGTGTGGCCTCCCTCTGGCCTCCTGATCACCAAATCACCTGGGCCCAGTATTTCAAAAGTGATCCGACTGGATTATCCTGGTCGGATTGGATTAAATCTTGATCTGAACTGAAAACTGGGCATTTCAACACAGATCCAGAGAATCCTGATCCTGAAGATCAGGATTCAGCTTTGGTAATCCAATCCTCCCTTGAATCCAGATAAAAGGCTGGATTTGGGTATTTCAAAATGTAAGGCAGAGATCCGGATCAGCTTGACACCAAAATTTCAGGATAATTTGGATCCCACCTCAGAGGTGGATTTGACTTGGATTGACAATGTCTCAGCTCCGCTTCTCCTAGATATTGTTACTCAAGATGTTCATTACACTTAATCTAATTTGTCAGTGCATTACTTGAAACAAATTGGAGTAATTTAAGAACATTTAAGGTGTTGCAAAATTGTTTTGGCTATATTTCCTGAAACTGCTAAAAATAAGAGTGACAAATACAGACCTATTTCTCACAGTCTAGTGAGAAACATTTTAACATATGTACCAAAACACACAACATACATTTAGTCAGACAAAGACGGGAATGCAGGGTCCAAACAAACCAAATCAATTATAACAAAACAAAGACATCTCAAATAATGTGCCCACTAACTAAAACTGGACCTAAATAAGCTCAGAGGTGAGACGTTTTTCCAGCAGCTTTATCTTCAGCTCGGCTTGTCTTTGCTGAAGCAGCGTTAGTTTGATTTTTTCATTGGCAAGTTCAATTTGTTTGACCGCCCTCTCGGTCTCCATTTTGAGGAGCTTCTCATAAGCGTCCTCACTACTGGCATGCCTCTTCCGTCTCCGTCTTTCTGGCTCTGGAACGCGAACCTCTTGACGAGGATCAGGTGGCGTAATGCTGGTGCTCGTTGATGGTTCACCCTCTGGAGCCTCCACAGGTGTGAGGAACACAGACTCACTTGACAGGTTGAGTAGCTCGTTAGCTGGCTCCACAACACTGGCTGGCAAAATCCCATGGAGGGCCTGGGAACTCTCCCCTCCAAGGATGTTGAGGACAGCCTCTGAGAATTCACCACCTAAGACATTTAGAATTAGACTTTTATTGTCATTGTACAAAAAAACAGCAGTGAGTTTTGACAACGAAATGTCGTTTCTTGGCTTCCAGAATACCACAGAATTGGAAATTGTGAGGGGGCTTTAAATAAATCTGTAAGATTTCCTGTATGAATATTAATATAATCTATGTAACTAGTGCACATTTCATATAAGACATGTAGTTCCGACATAAAATGAGTACATTTAACACATGGGACATAAAAAAGTGCACTATAAAAAAATTGTACTACTCAATTCACTCATTTCACTGTGTGCACATAAATCTAGAAAACAGGTCTCACCTTTGAAGGGCTTGTTCCCAGTTTGGGGGTTCTTTGCTTCTGCCTGGTCCTTGGTGGCTTTTGGTTTTAAGTTCTTCCACCAAAGTTTTACTTGGTCCACCGTCCTTAGTTGGCACTGCCAGTGGCATTTACTTCTTCTGTTATGGCAGCCCAAACTTCCGCTTTAATTTTTGCACACACATTGATCTGGCCAGGGTTGCTGAAAGTGCCAAACAAGGTGTGATAGTTTAGTCGCACCCCCTCCAGTAATACATGGGTTTCAGCAGCCATGAAATTCAACCCCTTACTCCTTTGGGCCTCAATGTTGTCTGTAGATTGGTCAACCAGTCACTCTTTTATACCATGCTAGCGAAATTACAGTCAGGTGTGAGAGTATCCCAGGTTAAGTGGGAGGGACTTAAATTGGGTTTTCTGAGCAAGAACGGTTCCCTTTAGCCTGAGGAGGAGAGACAGACAATGACTTCAATTGTACACAGACACACATCAAAGGAGAAGATATAAGCCACGACACTATGCTGAACGCCCCAACCTGCTTGAGAATTACTCCAATGATGAGCTTAATGCACGATACAGATTTGGGCGAGATGATATTGCTTTCATCTGCAATATTCTTCATCCTCACCTTGAACGTGCCACTCTGAGGAGCCATGCCTTGACTGTGGAGGAGCAAGTGCCCATAGCTCTACGCTTCTATGCATGTGGTTCCTTCTATGAAGTCATCGGGGATGGACTGGCGGTGACAAAGGCAACAGTAGGCCATGTGGTGCACTCGGTGTCATCTGCCCTTACGAGTCTTCTGGGTCAATTTGTGAAATGGCCTGAAAATGAAGAAATGGCAAGGACCAAGAGGAGGTTTTTCTCATTGGGGGGGATGCCCAATACTATTGGTGTTATTGACTGTACGCATGTGCATATCCAGGCACCTCATGCCAGGGAATGGGAGTATGTCAACAGAAAGGGCTGGCACAGCATTAATGTGCAGCTTGTGGGAAATGCTGACCTCGTTATCACCAACTGCATTGTGAGATGGCCTGGGTCTGTACACGATGCCCGTATTTTGAGAGCAAACCCCCTCTTCCAAAGGTTCCAGCAGACCGCCCCAGATGGCATTCTCCTCGGTGACAGCGGTTACCCCCTTCTACCCTGGCTGATGACCCCTTTTGCTACTGTCACCAATGACTCCCAGCAGAGGTACAACACTGTCCATGCCACAACAAGAGGGACAATTGAGCGCCTGAATGGTGTGATAAAACGCAGATTTGCCTGCCTGAACTATCTCCGTGTGGAGCCACAGAAAGCCTGTCGCATCATCTGTGCCTGCATTGTGCTCCACAACATAGCACAAACAAGAAGAGTGCCACTTCAGGAGGCTCCCATCGATGGACCTCTTCCCTACGCAGAAATCCCTGACCTGCTGCCTCCACCACCACCACAGCCTGATGGACCTGCTGGAAGAGCCATACGCAATACAGTGGTTAACCTTTATTTTTCCAATTAAATGGTTAAACAATGTGATGGGTGTTCTTGCATTTTTTTTAAGTGTCAGTTTATATCATGCTGCACATTGAAGCACTTTCCATTTTCATGCTTCTGATTTAACAAAGACTAATTTGACTTAATTCAAAACCTTAAAAATGCCCTTTTAAAATGTTTGGAACTTTCTTCAATGGGATTTTAAAACATGCAGCAATGTATTTGGTAAGTGTTTGTGTACAAATTGATTATTTCACTTAACCAAATCAGAAGCTATTTTGCTTTAAATTACCACAATTATGTTTAGTGAGAGCCTTCTACATAAAGGGAGACAAATTAGGATGAAAAAATGTATCTAATTGTGTCACTGATCAAGCTATAATACATGAAAATAATGCAACTACAATTTCAAACACTTTATTCAAAATCCAACAACTTATCACTGCAATTGAAGCATTTCCAAGGATTTCCAGCACTCCTACAGACCCTGTCCTTAATAGCTGAGTGGGCTCTGAAAGTAGAAGAACGGGAAGGAGTATGAGTAATATCTTTGTCTTCATTTGGACTCCACAATACTCACAGAAATTGTGTGCATGATGACAACAGCATGATTTTCCCAGCATTACTGTAGCATTCTGACACTTCTGAATGAACTGCATAGTTCATACACAACACACATAGTGTGTGGTCTGTACACATGTAGCCTATTTTCAGTCTGCTGTGTTGCCAATGACGTAACGCTAATAAACTCTGAACAGGTTGATGTTAGTTTAAACAGTTATGGTATAATGTAGGTCAGATTAATTACCTTGTAAATCAAACCACGGACCGCAAAATTCGTAAACAAAGCCAGCTACCGCTAGCCCGCTAGCTGCTTTACACGCAAGTCAATGGAGCAGAGTTAGCTACCGTTAGCACGGCCGCGGCTCAATTAGAGATCGCTACAGCCTGGTTTTCAGTACGTGACAATTCATATAGTTAGCTAGCACGATATGTTGGTTGGCGTTCATATGGTCCTTAAACCGCTAAACATTAGACGACGGTAAACTTACATTTTTGACGTGAAAGTCGCGCTCCCAGCTGCTCCTTCCGTGAAGTAGTCCGCCATGTTTCAGATCTGGAGGCGGAGACTTGAGACTTGGTAATCCGTATCCAGCCAGGTCGGGATCACGATGATCCACCCGGCCAGTGTTTTAAAATACTCAGATAAAGTCAGCAGGATCACCTTGATCCATGACTGAGAAAAAGGAGGATTTCACTATCCGGATTATTCTGATCCGGATTACAAGTTTTGAAATACTGGGCCCTAATCAGCTGACACTACTCCCGTGAGCCAGCTCCACGCACCCATCTCTCCTGTAGCCAGACGCTGTATCATGCCCACCTCCAGAAGAACAAATCCCCCCATGGGAGCTAGAGAGGAAGTCAGCCACAACCCTCTATAATCTGTCCCTAACAAATGAAAAGTCGTAATGAGGTCCAGTAGAAAATCTTCTATAGAGGGACTCACAGGAGCCGTAGCCTTTATCATTTGCTATTTACCTTGGTAGTTATTTTGCACTACCGGGTATCATCATGTTCACACATTATTTCCACCCAAGATGCCTCCACCAAAGCCCAGGGCGAACCAGACTCTCTGGAACTGTACCCTGGGCGGCAATGGTCCATGCCACAGTGAGGAACACAGTTACTGTATTTCATAGATACCAAACCTTGAGTTCTAACAGTGAGGCAGTCAGGATAAGAGTCAGTACCTCCAAGTCTGAGGCCATGGTTCCCTGCAGGAAAACTGATGGTTGCACCCTCCAGGTGGGGAATGAA
The DNA here is from genome assembly GCF_963514095.1 of Eutrigla gurnardus. Classification (NCBI taxonomy): domain Eukaryota; kingdom Metazoa; phylum Chordata; class Actinopteri; order Perciformes; family Triglidae; genus Eutrigla; species Eutrigla gurnardus. Next base: position 27,104,157 of record NC_139916.1, on the reverse strand, counting down.
TCACTACCCCAATCAGGGAGTATCTCAGGGTTTTGTTCACCAGTGAGTGTAAAATGAGTTGAACAGGCATAAACAGAAATATTACAAATGTTTTTCTTTTCTTCTCAGTTTCAAGAGATGAATACATCATCTGCCAATGTGACGGTGGTTGCACGGTATCGAGACTCCTTCTCTAAAGCCGTGACCAAGAATTTGATTGTTGTGGTTCTCGGGATCTTCATCAACTACATCAATGCAGGTCTCATTTACACCTTCTTCAAACACCAGGTCTGATATTCCATTGACATGTAGGCACTAATGATGCATATACTGAAGAAGAGAGCACCAGCTCTATTAGAAGCTATATACAGGTTTTGTTAAAATCAGTTTAAAAACAGACGCTTTCTGTGTAGGTCAACAGTTTTGAGTTTGGTTCAATCAGAAATCTGGATGCGAACAGTGCTTCAAATCTGGCTGGATGTCTGTAGCCTGCAAGTAAAAACTGCAATTTACTTACACTCCAGCAATTTTTATACTGCAGCTTTACATCATGTTCATCTTAGGAATTTCTTCGTGTGGGAATATATTTGTAGTTCTGTCCCAACCAAGAGCAACTGACATGTCTATCATGCCATTTTCAGTCAAATGGAAGCTACAGTAGCAGATGCTAAGATAAGTTAATTCAGGGGTCAATACCTTTTTGAAATGTAGTGCTATTTTAAAATGTTGCCATATCAACAATTAGGTTAACATTAAGATTAATGATGATACCACATCAAAATTTTAATCTCTGGATTTGTAATTTTATTTCATTCATATAGGCTAAATTAATAGCAAGATTTATTTTTTCCCCCATATCAAGAAAATCGTTAAATATAAGAACTATACAAGAAGACTTCTCTCCTTGTTAAAACATCCACATGTGACTTGGAATCATTAACCTATCAACCTTACACTACTCTTGTTCATCAACCATGAACTAAAACTTTGTGTGTTGAACCTTCACGTCAACAACATGCTGTACCTGCCAAGAGAAAGGAGGTCAACCGTGTATATATATATATATACAGTGGAGGAAATAATTATTTGATCCCTCGCTGATTTTGTAAGTTTGCCCATTGACAAAGAAACAAACAGTCTATAATTTTAATGGTAGGTTCCTTTTAACAATGAGAGAGAGAATATCAAAAAGAAATTCCGAAAACCACATTATATAAAAGATAAAAATTTGCATTTCATTGAGTGTAATAAGTATTTGATCCCCTGCCAACCATCAACAATTCTGGCTCCCACAGACTGGTTAAATACTCCTACTCCTTAGATACACTGAAAAAAAACTTGTTACCTGCAGCAAAGACACCTGTGTGTCAATCAGTCACCAATAAAAGACAACTGTCCATGCATTCATCGATCAGACTCCAAACTCTTCACCATGGGCAAGACCAAAGAGCTGTCTAAGGACATCAGGGACAAGATTGTGGACCTGCACAAGGCTGGATTGGGCTACAAGACCATAGGCAAGAAGCTGGGTGAGAAGGAGACAACTGTTGGTGCAATCATTCGAAAATGGAAGAAGCACAAAACGACCATCAATCGACCTCGTTCTGGGGCTCCTTGCAAAATCTCACCTCGTGGGGTATCACTGATCATGAGGAAGGTGAGAAATCAGCCAAGAACTACACGCCAGGAGCTTGCTAATGACCTCAAGGCAGCTGGGACCACAGTCACCAAGAAAACCATTGGGAACACACTATGGCGCAATGGATTAAAATCCTGCAGTGCCCGCAAGGTCCCCCTGCTCAAGAATGCACATGTACAGGCCCGTCTGAAGTTTGCTAATGATCACCTGAATGATTCAGAGAAGTCTTGGGAGAAAGTGCTGTGGTCAGATGAAACCAAAATTGAGCTCTTGATAATTGAGTGGCCAAGTCAGTCTCCGGACCTTAGGGTCATTCCGTGTCATTTCATCAAATGCCTCCCACCTGACCATCTCAGAATGTCCTGAAAAAATTCAAGTACAAAGACACACTTGTTACTAGGACAAATCCAAAATATTAGGTCTCTACTGTCAATAGTTTTCTCATGAAACATCATTGAATGAAGGGTAGTTTAGACGGTTTTTGGCATCATGCTCTGAAAAGCCATTTTTAAACAGCAATATCTGGAAAACTATCTCACCTGTGGCCTTCAGAATTTTTACAGAGTATATCTGTTACTAATAACCTCCAGACATGGAATATCGGGGGTGTAGCTCAATGATAACCTAGTATGGTAGGTACTTAAAATGTGGCTTGTTGAAATAAAGTAGTACATTTGAAGAGTGGCTGAGCTCCCATTTTTGCAGATAAAAGGCTTCTATCACTGCTGCCTCTATCTCTGGTGTGAGCTTAAACATTCTACAAAATATGGTCTCTCTTAGATTATTAGTTTCACAGATATTAAGGCTCAAAAATGGAAGTTAACACATCTTTGCCCAACTTCAGAGTCATATTCCAAAAAACTGACAACACGTATCAGGTCTAAACTTACTTTTTTTGAAAGATCATATTCTTGTTAAAATCATATTAAAAAATCGTGAGGGTGTTTTGCCTCATTTTGTCGCAGTGATTTTTTAAAATCCTGATATTAGTGGGGTTTTTGTGGTCGTTTTTGGTACTGCATGTCCTAACAGCCTACTTGTAAACATCACAGCAGGGCAATTCAATTGTGTTTTTTTTACCATTTACCAAAGACTTACATGTGACTAAATGCTACTGATAAATTTAGCCTCACGAAAACATTCAAATGTAGCACAGTTGTAGTTACAGAGGCAATACGTCCTTGGATGTGAGTTAAACATGCTGAAAGCAGCTTTTAATGTCTTGAACCATGAACAAACATAGCATAATATTGAAGAGTGAACATTTTGTCATACTTTAAGTACATACAGTACACAACCAAATCAAATAATCTTAATTTGAGCATAAAGATTTTACATTACAATAGAAAAGTCTCCAAAGTTTGATATTGAATAACAGTTTGTCTCTATGCTCACTATGAGGGATCACACATTTTTCATCTTTTAGATCCAATTCCTTCGTCACATTCATTAATTTGGCAGTCACTTTACAAATTGTCTAATGTACATCTCTGCTCTGTTGTGCTCATCTTTTTTGATGGCATACATGCACCCAGTTTCTGTAGAGGGAACGTCAAATCTTGCAATTCTATGCTGCAGTGGGACATTGCACATCTTCTCTTCTTGGCCAGTAGAAACTCTTGGCAGGGAAACATCTCTGATACTTCCTATCCACCATTTCTGATCACACACACAACTCACATATTGTCTCATAGTGAGCATAGAGACAAACCGTTATTCAATATCAAACTTTGGAGACTTTTCTACTGTAATGTTAAATCTTTATGCTCAAATTAAGATTATTTGATTTGGTTGTGTACTGTATGTACTTAAAGTATGACAAAATGTACAGTCTTCAATATTATGCTACGTTTGTTCATGGTTCAAGACATTAAAAGCTGCATTCAGCATGTTTAACTCACATTCAAGGACTTATTGCCTCTGTAACTACAACTGTGCTACATTTTAATGTTTTCGTAAGGCTAAATTTATCAGTAGCATTTAGTCACATGTAAGTCTTTGGTAAATGGTAAAAAACACATTTGAATTGCCCTGCTGTGATGTTTACAAGTAGGCTGTTAGGACATGCAGTACCAAAAACGGCCACAAAAACCCCACCAATATCAGGATTTTAAAAAATCACTGCGACAAAATGAGGCAAAACACCCTCCTGATTTTTATTTATGATTTTAACAAGAATATGATCTTTCAAAAAAAGTAAGTTTGGACCTGATACGTGTTGTCAGTTTTTTGGAATATGACTCTGAAGTTGGGCAAAGATGTGTTTACTTCCATTTTTGAGCCTTAATATCTGTGAAACTAATAATCTAAGAGAGACCATATTTTGTAGAACGTTTAAGCTAACCCCAGAGATAGAGGCAGCAGTGATAGAAGTCTTTTATCTGCAAAAATGGGAGCTCAGCCACTCTTCAAATGTACTACTTTATTTCAACAAGCCACATTTTAAGTACCTACCATACTAGGTTATCATTTAGCTACACCCCCGATATTCCATGTCTGGAGGCTATTAGTAACAGATATACTCTGTAAAAATTTTGAAGGCCACAGGTGAGATAGTTTTCCAGATATTGCTGTTTAAAAATGGCTTTTCGGAGTATGATGCCAAAAACCATCTAAACTACCCTTCATTCAATGATGTTTCATGAGAAAACTATTGACAGTAGAGACCTAATATTTTGGATTTGTCCTATTAACAAGTGTGTCTTTGTACTTTAATTTTTTCAGGACATTCTGAGATGGTCAGGTGGGAAGATTTTCAGAAATTTGATGAAATGACACGGAATGACCCCTTAATCCCATCGAAAATCTGTGGAGGGAGCTGAAGCTTCGAGTTGCAAAGCGACAGCCTCGGAACCTTAAGGATTTGGAGATGATTTGCAAAGAGGAGTGGACCAAGATTCCTCCTGATACATGCACAAACCTGGTAATTAACTACAAGAAACGTCTGACCGCTGTGCTTGCCAACAAGGGTTTTGCCACCAAATACAAAGCCAATTATTACCAGGGGATCAAATACTTATTTCACTCGATAAAATACAAATCTGTTTATGTCTTTTATTTAAAGTGATTTCCTGGATTTTTTTTTCATACTCCAATCTCTAACTATTGTAATAAAGCTACCATTAAAATTATAGACTGTTTGTTTCTTTGTCAATGGGCAAACTTACAAAATCAGCGAGGGATCAAATAATTATTTCCTCCACTGTATACACACACACTCACCGGGCACTTTATTAGGTTGCCTTCAGAACTGCCTTAATCCTTCGTGGCATAAATTCAACGAGGTACTGGAAACATTCCTCAGAGAGTTTGGTCTATATTGACATGATAGCATCACGCAGTTGCTGCAGATTTGTCGGCTGCACATCCATGATGCGAATCTCCCGATCTGGTGACTGTGGAGGCCATTTGAGTACAGTGAACTCATTGTCATGTTCAAGAAACCAGTCTGAGATGATTTGCGCTTTATGAAATGGTGCGTTATCCTGCTGGAATTAGCCATCAGAAGATGGGTACACTGTGGTCATAAAGGGATGGACATGGTCAGCAACAATACTCAGGTAGGCTGTGGCGTTGACACGATGCTCAATTGGTACTAATGGGCCAAGAAAATATCCCCCACACTATTACACCACCACCACCAGCCTGAACCGTTGATACAAGGCAGGATGGATCCATCATTTCATGTTGTTGACGGCAAATTCTGACCCTACCATCCGAATGTCGCAGCAGAAATCGAGAATCATCAGACCAGGCAACGTTTTTCCAATCTTCTACTGTCCAAGTTTGGTGAGCCTGTGCGATTTGTAGCCTCAGTTTCCTGTTCTTAGCTGACAGGAGTGGCACCCGGTGTGGTCTTCTGCTGCTGTAGCCCATCCGCCTTAAGGTTCGACGTGTTGTGCGTTCAGAGATGCACAACACTTCAGATTCTCTTCTGCATACCTCGGTTGTAACGAGTGGTTATTTGAGTTACTGTTGCCTTTCTATCAGCTCGAACCAGTCTGGCCATTCTCCTTTGACCTCTGGCATTAACAAGGCATTTGCGCCCACAGAACTGCCGCTCACTGGATATTTTCTCTTTTTTGGACCATTCTCTCTAAACCCTAGAGATGGTTGTGCGTGAAAATCCCAGTAGATCAGCAGTTTCTGAAATACTCAGACCAGCCCGTCTGGCACCAACAACCATGCCACGTTCAAAGTCACTTAAATCACCTTTCTTCCCCATTCTGATGCTCGGTTTGAACTGCAGCAGATCATCTTGACCATGTCTACATACCTAAATGCATTGAGTTGCTGCCATGTGATTGGCTGATTAGAAATTTGCGTTAACGAGCAGTTGGACAGGTGTACCTAATAAGGTGGCCGGTGATATATATATATATATATATATATATATATATATATATATATATATATATATATATATATATATACACACACAGTGTTCTCCGGTTTGTTATGTCAGTGCTTTTAATGTATTGTGATGCCCGCTGTGTGAAGGAGGGCCTGTTATGCCCGGCTCAGACCGGCACACAACAAGGAAGGGAGATCCACACAGTAACTTCTTAAGTAACTCAAAATCATTTATTAAAAGGAACTTAACTGTGGCAAACTAAACATAATCAAAACTTGAAACAAAACCAAATGAAATGCCCGGGCAGGCACCAGCCTTCCAGCGGAGAGAGAGAGCGCCATCTTGGAATCCCCTGGCTTTTAAAGGCTCAGGTGACACCAATCCCTCAACGAGGTGGGCGGAGCCATGCCAGGGAGAACCTGAACAGAGAAGCACAGACAGGAAAAGGACAACAAAGACTGGCCCAAGGCCTAGGGCCGTCACAGGGCCCAAACCCCTGCCCGTCTGAGAGCCTGCCCATGTACCGAACCCAGCGTTTGCCCAACGATGACAGTTCTACAGCCCTGCGGACACATTGACCCCTTCACCCTCGTGTCTATCCCAAATAAAGTTAAATAACTGGATCCTGGTGTGGAACACCCTTCTTTCACTGTGTTTGGTTCAGTGACACTCCCTCAAGCCTCGGAGGGTGTCAAAGGTGGTGGAGAACGTGGGCAGGTGCCCAGTAGTAGTGCCACACCCTCCTCTCACAGGCCGAGCAGTTACATGAATTGACCTTCGACCTCAGAGTCCCCACGCACTCAGATGCACAAACTCACTCGACTCACAAACAAATGACTGGTGTCGGAACCGCAGACCCTGTTGACCGGCCAGTTGAGCGGCTGGTAATGGACAGATACATCCGGGCATTGCCATTTGAGGCCAAAAAGTTTACCTGCCAGAGCAACCCCCAAATTGCGGAGCAGCTGGTGACACTGGTGGAGGGTTACCAGGCCGCCCAAGGAGTATTGAAACCCCCACGACCACCAAAGGTGGAAGCACCGGTCCACCAGAGGATAAGCGGCCCGGGCCCCCAACCTTGTACGACCCCCTCCCCTCTTCCCAGGGGGCCGGCCAATGGGGATGGCCAAACCATGATGGGGGGGGGGGGGGGTTGGCCACCTATCATGGTCATGCCCCTGTAATCCCGACGCCTCCATCCCAACCACCCCTTCAGAGTCAACCTCCCAGGGGCTCTTGGCAGTCTGCTGGGCCTAACCAGCCGGACAACCCCCAACCATCCCCGTAAGCATTAATGGCCGGGATGCCACGCCGCTGTTAGATTCCGGGAGTGCTGTGACGCTAACTCGCCCCGAGTATGCTCAACCCCCCTACCTCGTGGCCTCCCTGGTTTGGAACTCCCTTCTTTCACTGTGTTCGGTTCAGTGACACTCCCTCAAGCCTTGGAGGGTGTCACAGTATGTACAACTAACACTATGTTAGGATGATTAAAGCAATATAACATAAAGTGTTCTGAATAGAATAGCCTATGATGCCTTTAAATGACGCTTCTCCTTCCGAATATTAACCCCCGGGTCTTTGTTGGAAGCCCAAGGATAAACCGGAGAACTCTTCAGTTCACAAATATTGAATTTATCCAGGTCACAGGTAAAGTATGGCAGGCCTGGGCTCGGAATGGCAGAGCTCCCGCAGGATCTCAGTCAGAGCGAGCCCCGTTTCCGGGTGCTGGTCACATTTTATCTTCTTGAGCTGAGATTGCCCCGTACAGAGGTTGAACAGTTATCTGTGACATGAAGTTACAGAAATGTAATATGAAACATATTACATTCTAAGAAGGATTAACGGGGGGTTAACCGGATGTTGTCAAAGTTTTATTAAGTACTCAAGTAGTTGGGAGAAGTATTTTGCTTCCTTATATCCTAGTCCTGACGAACCCCTATCAAATGTGTATTTTGGTTTCTACCAATAGTGGTTCATTCAGGTCCTATTTCAGGCCAGGTTTTTTGTGAAGCAAGAGGGCTGGTGATGAACAGGTGAGGGTTCGTGGTCTGTTTGTTTGAGAACACTGTTACTGGTGTAGATAGTCTCAAAAGCCTATAGTGGTCGACCAAGTGTTTACTTATTGTTTTTAACTATCATGTCATTTTGCTTTGTTTATTGAAACGTATATATATTTTTTTTTGTCTTTTCTTAAAAAAATTTTGGGACAAATAAAAAAACCCATCTTCTCTATCTAACCTTGATGTCCTCTAAATGCTATTTCTATCTCCCTCGCACCATAAGGCCACATCTAACTTTAACAGGCACAACTACAGATCTTTATGAAACACTGCACAATTCAGAAGTCTGGAACCAGGCTCAATGCCAAGCTTGTATTTAAATCAATATCACAATGTGAATGAGTTCAAGGTATGTAAATGACAGACAAACAAAGCAGTTTGAATCCACTGTTTAACTTTTGAGCATATGATGTCTATTTTTCAAGTTTAATGCTCTGACCTCAGACTTCTGGGTTTTTTCAAATATTTTCTCCCTCCCTCTGTGTTTTTCTTCCCACTCTCCAGATATTTTACACAAATCCACGTTACATCCTTTTTATCCACCTTGTGGTCAACGACATGATCCAAGTGACGCTGACTGTCATCCAGTTTATGATCAGCTACATCCTCTACAGAATAAATTTCTCCATCTGTTGCATCTACATCCTGCTCGCTCTTTTTACGACTGAAAACACCCCTCTGAACCTGGCTTGCATGGCGGTGGAGTGCTACATCGCCGTCTGCATCCCCCTACGCCACATGCAGATCTGTACCGTCAAGAGAACATTAATACTGATTGGTTTAATCTGGGTGACAAGCATGTTGTCTGTTACTCCTGATCTATTTATCACTTTGGCCACAGAGCCCCAGGACTTCTTTCATTCTAGTGTTTTCTGTCTCAGACACAATGTCTTCCCAAATCCCCTCGTCGTCAAGAAGAGAGATATCACATATATAGTGTTTCTACTCATAGTTTGGGTCACTATATTTTACACTTACTTCAGAATTCTGTTCACTGCACAAACAGCTAGCAAAGATGCTAAAAAGGCCAGAAATACAATCCTCCTCCATGGGTTTCAACTGCTGCTTTGTATGGGAATATACGCAACACCCCTGTTAAAACAGGCTCTGTTACAATGGTTCCCGAAGAATTATTCAGACTCCCTTTTTGCTTGTTATATTATTGTACAGGTCCTGCCACGATCCATTAGTTCAATCATCTACGGCATACGAGACAATACTTTCAGGAAGTACTTGAAAAGGTATCTGTTGTGTAAATCAAGCCCACAGTAGGAATCAGTTCAGAGATTATAATACAGAAGCCTTTGAAAAACATTCAAAGTTCACTTTCATTTAGTTTATGAAATTGCAGAATAACTGTTTAAATAATTGTGTATTCAATTTTTGTCATTACCTCAATAAAAAAATTATCCTAAGTAACTAGTTTACTTCCTCTATGACAAGTGAAACCTACCGCTAGCATATTATAATCATTTTATTTGTATTTTTTTACTTGTTTTTTCTTCCCTCTTCAACTCCTAGAAAACTTATCTGTTCAATAAAAAAGGTTGCAGAAAAAACATTAACTCAAAATGATCATATCAAGGTAAAGTAACTCTAATATTATATTGCCATTTGACACCCATATCAAAACATTTCAAACTTAACCCAGAACTACGTTAAATATGAACATGTAGAAACATTTTCAGTTGAGTTGTAATGTACATTTGCTATTATATGTATGAATTCATTAAATGCAGTATCATTATTTAATTTCAACATGAATATTATTGTGCCCATGCAGATTTAAAATTGTTTTTAAATTTCACATTTGAACTCACAAAGACCCAACTACCAATCAATACACACAGACACATATTGCCTACCCACAAGTGTGCATAGAACACACAAAGGCATCCTGGGAAATTTGCAATCATGCCACATATAAAGTTTGAGATTTCCTGGAGCCATGTTGTTGGCGTCCTGGTCTACATGCAAAGGTAAGTAGCACCATGGTGGCTTTGAACTTAGTTCTGACTTGACTGATATTTTATCACTGTGGTATACAGAAACAAACGTGTGATTCCCTGAAACAGGCCTGTTAGTGGTGAATTTCTTCTTGTACAATGTTTACAATTGTACAATTGAAAAATGTACAATTTTTTTTTACCTGCTGGACTTTTATATTTTCAGTGCTGTGATTTCCAGAGCATCATTTTAAATCACTTCAATGTAAAGAAAGATGTGTTGCAAAGAGAAAAATGCGTTAGTTTGAAGACAAGACTCTTCAGCTCATCCTACAGATAATACTGATAAGAAAATAAGTAATGCTCTTTAAAGAATATATCTTAGTCAGGATTTTTATTATTATATGACATTTAACTCAGACCAGTTCTGAATGTCCAAAAAATGTTTAAAAAATTGGACTAAAAAAAGAAAGAAAATGATCTACCTTTAGCTGTAATAAAGCTCATCATCATGGGAACACTACATGCGTTTTAGTTTAGTTATAAGATTAGATTATAAAGGATAAATGAATAATACTAGAAAACCAGTATATTTCAGATCTCAACCAATTAAATTATGGATTCATCTTCTTTCCTGTCTCCTATAGATTGATTTGTGAAAAACACCAATCCACCAGTTAGTGCTGATACTCTTCAAGATTGGAACATTGACTGAGAAATTTGAGTGGTTTACAGGTTATTAAGCTTGTTACATAGAACTACATTATGAAATGTTTGAATTCCCACTCATTCATTTCATTCATTTGTTTTTGATTTAGTGTGGCTAGTTTAAAATATTTAAATATGTTTCTTGTTTTTTGTTACATTGGTATTTAAAACTTGAGTAAGACTTCAAAGCTCTGTGTATTTTAGTATTGCTGATATAATTATCTAAAAGGAAGATTAACTTATACAGGATCTCTATTTTGCAAATCAGTACATAAACTGATGACGTTACAATGCATTTTGATTAAGTCTTCCTCTCTTACACAAATCAACCATTCTGAAAAAAAAATACATTAACTCAAGTCACTACTTCAACTAAAAGTGTCAGATATGTCATATTGCCCTATGCTCTGTGTCTCTGAACATAAGAAAAGGTCTAAAGTTGAGTAAAAGCTCTCTTTCATAGGAATGAATTAAACAAAAGTTTTTGGATGGAGTTGGATTTATTGTTGTGGAGGTGTGCGTGGTGCAACATCTGGCTGCAGGAGAGAGAGGTGTGTGGAGGTGGCTCACAGGAGCAGTGTCAGCTGATTGACGCAGCTGCAGGTGATCTCGGTGATTGATTGATGCTAGTAAAATCCACAGTAGGCGACCGCCGGGGAGAGAGTCCATGTGGGTGTGTGTGTGTCCTGAAAAGGTGTGACATAAAATAATCATGCCGATCAACCTGTGTCCTATCAACCTCTGGAGCTGTACGGGCGTGGGGTGGCAACAGTACATGCCACAATTCTAAATTCATATTTGTCCTGCAATGTATATCAAAATATTGATTACTTTATTATTGCTTATATCCTCACTAATGAATAGCCACCTTAACGTGGTGGAGGGGTTTGCGTCCCCATTTTTCATGCCACCACAATTGTGGTCTCCTTGGAGGTGCTGCAAAAGTGTTATGCAGAGAGGGACATCTGGAATGCTCTCGTCAGCCCGCTGCCCCTGCCCGACTGCAGACAAGTGGAAGAAAAAAGATGGATTTTGTTATTGGCCCAAAAAGAAAATATCAGTCGATCCTTGAATATCTACTTATAACTTAATCATAATATCAATAACAATATTTTTCTTTTCTTTTCAGTTTCTAGAGATGAACTTGTCATCTGCCAATGTGACGGTGGTTTTACAGTATCGAGACTCCTTTGCTAAAGCTGTGACCAAGAATGTGATTGTTGTGGTTCTCTGGATCTCCATCAACTACATCAATGCAGGTCTCATTTACACCTTCTCCAAACACCAGGTCTGATATTCCTTTGACATGTTTCCACTAATAATGCATTCAATGAAGAAGCAAACAGCAGCTTGATTGAAAGGTGTGGACAAATGTGGAAGTCTTTTTTATCACACTTTAATTTAAAAAGACACATTCTCTCTAAGTCTACAGCAGGGCTATTCAACTATCTTGGTTGGGGGGGATCAGTTAGATTGAGGGTGTTATCAAAATCATGTATACATCAAGAATGGTAGTCTAACATTGCCAGAAAGTGCCTGAACAAGTGTGCATGTAACCATGGTAATAAACTCTCAATTCTGCATGCAGGCACATGGTAATAATAATAATAATAATAATAATAATAATAATAATAATACATTTCATTTAAAGGCGCCTTTCAGGTCACACACCGTACCTACATAAAATACACTTTAAAAGAAACAATCAAAGAACAAACAGTATGAAGTGACAAAGTGGTGAAACAATGACGTAATAAAAATAATAAATAAATAAATAAAATGAAAAATAATAATGATTATAAATAATCAGCAATTCACATCAGATGGAGTAGGCCTTTTGAAACAGATATGTTTTGAGTTGTGGTTTGAAATGTGTGAGTGAGTCAGTGTTCCTGAGTTGGGGTGGTAAGGAGTTCCAGAGACGAGGAGCAGAGCGGCTGAATGCTCTGCTCCCCATTGTGGTGAGACAGGCAGAGGGTACAGACAGGTGTATAGAGGAAGAGGATCTGAGAGAGCGAGAGAGAATGGAAAGGTTGTGGATGGCCTTGAATGTTAATAGGAGGATTTTGTATTGGATGCGGAACGGAACTGGGAGCCAGTGGAGCTGTTGAAGGGCAGGAGTGATGTGGTTCATGGAGGGGGTTCGGGTGATGATTCGGGCAGCTGAATTCTGGACAAGGGAGGGAGGCCGAAAAGGAGAGAATTACAGTACTCCAGGCACTAAGTGACGAGACTGTGGACAAGGATGGCGGGCGTATGGAAGGTGAGAGAAGGGCGGAGATGATTAATATTTCGTAAGTGGTAGTATGCAGTCCGGGTAATGTTATTGATATGGGGCTGGAAAGATAGTGTGCTGTCGAGGATGACACCCAGACTCTTAGCCTGGGGGGGATGGTGAAACAGAGGAATTATCAATAGTGAGAGAAAAGCTGTTGGTTTTGGATGAAATGGATTTGGTAACGATGAGAAGCATGGATTTGGTAACGATGAGAAGCAGCTCAGTTTTGTCACTGTTTAATTTAAGAAAGTTTAAGGTGAACCAGGTTTTTATTTCAGAGATGCAATCAGTGGGAGCGGTGGGCAGGAGAGTAGATGAAGGATTAGTTGTGAGATAGAGCTGGGTGTCATCCGCATAACAGTGGAAACTAATATTGAATTTGCGGAAGATATTGACAAGGGGAAGGAGGTAGATGATGAAGAGGAGGGGCCCCAGGATAGAGCCCTGGGGCACAACTGTAGTAACGGGGGAAGAGGTGGATTTAAAGGACTTCAGTTGAACCAACTGAGTGTGGCCAGAGAGGTAAGAGGTGAACCAGTCTAATGGGGTGTGGATGATGCCTGTGGATGATAGCCTATTAAGGAGGGTGGTGTGGCTGATGGTATCAAAGGCCGCACTCAGGTCAAGAAGGATGAGGATGGTGAGGAGTCCAGAATCAGCTGCCATGAGGAGGTCGTTGGTAATTTTGATGAGTGCTGTTTCAGTGCTACACTGCAAAAATGGAATTTCAAGAAAGTAAAAAAAGCCTTGTATCAAGAAAATAAGTCTTATTTTTTGTCCAAAAAGAATATTAATCTTGTCAAGCAAGTTTTGCATTAGAAAAAATATCTCATTTTAAGAAAGTATGCCTTACTTTTTCTTGATAAGATATTCCAGCTAATTTTGAGCTAGAATGAACCAGAAAAAGAGTATAAAAATGTTTTACGATCAAACCCAGTGGGGCACCAAGATTATTTGCCTTATTTTAAGAGTAAGACCATTTGCACAACATCTCAATTCAAGAATGCCATGAAACAAGGACAAAAGTTTTTATTATTAATATTTTCATTTTCATTACAGGACAGTTGCTTGGTGAGATTGAAAACCATATGGGATATTATGCTGCAAACCAGCTGCAACATGATGTTTAGTTGCTATGCTGCTACAATAACTGATGTATTATTATTTTGATAGTGAGGTTCAAATCAAAACTGGCTTTTCAATCTGTTTGATTATGATGGATCTGGAATGCAGAAGTGCCCTTTTTTTTTTGGATGTTGAATTGAGCAATGCAAAGTTAATAAAAAAAATTAACTGGGGCGGTCGCCGGTGGCGCAGTGGATAAGGCAGCCGCCCCATGTACGGAGGCTCAGCCTCAACGCGGAGATCAGTGGTTCGACTCCCGGCCCGGCAATCTCCTTCACGCATGTCTTCCCCCTCTATCTCCCCTTTCCACACTTTCTCTCTCATAATAAAAATAAAAAAGGCTTGCATGGCACTCCAGCCATAAAAAAAAATTAACTGAGAAAGTTTCAAGTCAAGTATCTTGATTTAAGACATCACTTTTGTATTTGTTATGCTGTTTTAAGAAATTATGTCTTATTTTAACTACTTTTATGCTCATTATCAATCCCAGATTAAGGTGTAATTTCTTAAATTAGTAAAGAGACTTAAATTCTAATTTTGAGTAATTTAATCTTGAATTAGTGTTTTTTTCATTGCTTGTTTTAGAAGAATTTGGATTAGTTTAAGATTTTCTGTCTAGTTTAAAGTCTCATTTTAGTCTTTCGGAGCTAAGAAATTTGGGCTTATTTTAAGAATTGCTTGTCAAGCAAAAAAAGCTTACCCCATTGGCAGATTTTTTTGCTTGATACAAGATAATTTGATTGAATATGAGAATATTTTACTTCTTTCTAGAAGGGCTGTTTTTGCAGCGTATGGAGTGGGTGGAAACCAGACTGGAACTGTTCATACAGATTATTGTGGGAAAGGTGAGAATGGAGTTGGGAGGCCACAGTTTTTTCCAGAATTTTAGAAATGTAAGGTAGATTGCAGATACGACAAAAGTTGTTGAAGTTAGAAGGGTCAGCACCAGGTTTTTTCCGAATTGGGGTAATGGCAGCAGTTTTGAAGGATATAGGCACAGTTCCCATGGTGAGAGAGGAGTGGATGATAGCAGAGGTGAGGGGGACCAAGGAGGGGAGGGAGGCTTTAACAAGTTGTGTGGGAAGGGGGTCTAGTTGACAGGTGGATAGCTTGGATTTCATGATGACTGCCATGACTTCTGAGGAAGTGAGGAGCCGGAAGGAGGAGAATGTGTGAGGGGGCGAATGAAAGTAAGATGGGATGCTGAGATGAGGGCTGGAGCCAAGGTGCTGGTGAATATTGTAGATTTTTGTAGTGAAAAAGGACATAATGGAGTTGCAGCAGGAGGTTGTGTATAAATGAGGGGAGAGAGAGTCATGGGGTTTGGTGATATTATTCAGTAGGGTGAACAGTGATTTGAAATTCCCTTGGTTTGCAGTAATTAAGCTGGAGTAATGAAGGGTTTTGGATTTAGCGATGCAGTCCTTGTAGTGTAAGATGTGGTTACTGTACATTTCTTTGTGAATAATGAGACCAGTTTTCCTGTAGAGTCGTTCTAGTTTCTGACCTTTGGCTTTCAGCAGACAAAGATCGGGGGTGAACCAGGGGGCAGAGACAAAGAAAGAAACAGATTTGGATTTTAGGGCAGTGAGAGAGTTGAGGATATTATGTAGTCCAGTGTTGTAATGGGAAACCAGATCATCAGGGGTGTATAGATTATGGATGTCGAGGAGGAAGGAAGAATGGATGCTTGAAGTGAGAGTGGTGGGGTCAATGTTCTTTAGATTTCGGAAGGAAATTAGAAGTGGTGGCTTAGTGATGGAAAGAGTGACTTCTACTGTAAATGAGAGGAGACGGTGGTCAGTAATGGGGAGTTCATCAGCTCTAATGTTGAGAGGGGAGACACCAGTGCAGCAGATTAAGTCTAGAATGTGTCCTTTGGAGTGAGTGGGAAAAGTGGTGTACTGCCGATATGCAAAACTGTCTAAGCAGGAGGTGAAGTCTTTGGTGAGAGGGAGATGAGGATTGTCCATGTGAATACTGAAGTTGCCCAGCAGTATTATGTTAGATGACAGAGAGGATAAGTGGGTGAGAAAAGTAGCAAAGTCATTTAGAAAGTCACTATTGTGTTTAGGAGGGCGGTAGACGGTGGCGATGATGGTTGGAGTGGGGCCGGATAGCTCACAAACCGTGGACTCAAACATGGAGGAGACAGGTACAGTCACCGGCGAGACTTTCCATATCATCGCGAGACCCCCCCACAGGTACACAAACCCAGGTGGAGTGGATTCATTTAGGTGCAAAAAGTCATTGGGCTGTTGCCATGTCTCAGTTAAACAAAGAAAATCCACTTTACTGTCATTCATGAGATCGTGGATGAGTTGTCCTTTGCTTGACGAAGAGCGGATGTTTAGCAGAGCGAAGTTGAGTGAGGATTTGCTGCAGTTGGTGGTGGTGTTAGCCGTGTTTTATAAACAGCTGGTTCACTGACTGGATTCAGGTCCAGCAGCTCCTCCCTTCCTGTTCGACCGTTTGCTGTATTTACAATTCATTTGTGGTTTTAGTTTAGTTTTTGTCAAATTTGTAACATAATTTAAATAAAAAATATAGAATTAATTATCACACATTTAGCAACACAATTCCAATTACTATATGTCAGCATGAAAGTAATGAATGTAGAGAAGCATATAGTTTGTTTTCATGAACGGCCGAGGTGTGGGCACTTTAAATGTTGCTCTCGCAAGGAATTGTGGGGCAGCGTGATCTTGTTTCCTTTTGTAAAGGAAGGTCCGTTGCATCCTATGCTAAAGGAGCTCTGAAAGGATGCATTTGAGCTCCTTTTCTTTGCTTTTAAACAATTCGAACAGCTCTTATCAGGATGGCCACTTGTTTACTTCTGGGTCACTTCTTCAGTTCGGAACCTTCTGAAGCAAAATAGACTATTCGATCGCAGTCCTGTTCTGTGTCTCCCTTTGTCTGTGCCTGTTCGTCCCGTCCTGCGTACTAGAGAACCAGCTCCATGCCTCCATTTTGCCATAGATTGTTGAGCCTTTGTTCCATACCCCTGTCCGTCAGGTTTTGCATTTACTTTACTTTGGAAAGCCGTTGCTTTTGTTTGTAGACTAAGTAGACTTAAAGTGATGGTTCGGAGTAAAATGCACCCGAGGTAATTTCCACCATGACATCAAGCCAAATACCCCTTCGGAAGCGATTTTAGCGATGGTCAGCATTGGTCAAGATAGCCGCTGTCAGCCGAATGGCTTAGTACTAGGGCTATAGTACATAGTGTATATCTCATAAATTACCCCACTAATAATGCATGGAATTTTACCAAACTTCTGCAGTAGTACATATAGGGCCCTAGTTTCGTGGCGCAGCGCAGGGCAGCGGAGGGTGGCGGAGCCGGCATAATGCTAGTTTCGACCCACGCAGCCTTGCGCACGGTCAGTTTGGCAGTTTGGTGGATCACCTGCGCCAAGATCGGTGTGGCGGGCAAGATCGGTGTGGCGGGGCAGCAGGGGGAGGCGTCACAGATTCAGCTTGGCGTAGCGGACGTTTCGTGGCAAAAAGCCTCGCCGAGACTTGGCCAAAAGCCCGCCACCTCCAAGCCGGTCTACTCTCGGCGCAAGGCGCAAATAAAGTCCATTCATTCAAGGCGAATCACAGCTGGCGGAGTGGAAGTTTGGCTGACGGCGCGCAGTGCGCACACGTCACCGAGACCTCACAGGCAGGTTTCCACAGTTCCAGGCACATTTAAATGCAATAAATAATCACAACAAACACTATTTAATGCAACTAATTGAATCAACACGTGAATTTATATCTATATAGATTGTCCTGTCACCTCTGACGTCAGATCAAAGGTGGATGGCACGCGTAACGGAAACCCAGCCTCTCGGACCAAAACATCTCCCTCTCTCTCTCCTGTTTTTTATAATATCGGCATTGTTATTATTATGATACGCACGCACAGCGCGTGATGCGCGTGGTGGGAGCGGCGGCGCTGCTTCTGTCATCAGGTTGTCAAGTGACGAAACTTGCACTGAACCTCCCGTAACGCATTAAAGGTGAGGAGAGGAGCTCATTTGATTGGTGAAGATCTGAATCAATCAAATGATTCAGATCTTCACCAATCAAATGAGCTCCTCTCCTCACCTTTAATTGGTGAAGATCTGAATCGGCTGTATTAATCCCAGTCCACGCCTCGTCTCCTCCTCGTCTCCCACTCACACCTTCTTCTCCTCCCTCTTTCCCACTTGCGCGGGTGGGCGAGACGGGTGGTGTGCCTGCGCGAGCCTGCGCGATGCACGAAACTTGCAAAGTCCAGGCAGACACACCCCGTCGGGGTGGCGCTGACTGCGCCTGGTCTATGAAACTAGGGCCCATAGTGTCTGTACTTACAAAACGAGGCATTTGAAAGTTTGTAAGTACACCAGGAGTTTATTTAAAAGAACACTTGCCTGATAGCTTCTATCCTCGGCTACTAACGCTAACTAATGCTACCGCAGCGTAGACGCTACTTCCGTGTTTACCCAGCCGATGCCATGACACGAGTTTCATGCAAGGGTATGAAAAAGTTTCGCAGAATTTTTATAAATGCTTGTATTATCAGGTCTAAGTGGCATCTATGCTGCGGTGGCATAGCAGCCGAGGATAGAAGCTATCAGGCAAGTGTTCTTTTAAATAAACTCCTGGTGTACTTACAAACTTTCAAATGCCTCGTTTTGTGAGTACAGACCCTATGTGTACTACTGCAGAAGTTTGGTAACATTCCATGCATTATTAGTGGGGTAATTTTACAAAATATACCCACTGTACCATAGTGCCAGGACTAAGCCATTCGGCTGATAGCGGCTATCTTGACTAATGCTGACCATCGCTAAAAATGCTTTCACTCCGAACCATCACTTTAATTAGCTGTTCCCTCCTAGTGAGTGATTTTCTGTTGGACTTTTCCCAATAAATATTTGTTTATTTGTTCACTTTGTCTCCTGAGTTGTGCGTTTGGGTTAAAGCCCTAGTTCAGTCGTGATTTGGCACTGTAAAGGCCTTTGCACACTGAGTCAGTTTTTTTTTTCAAATTGTTTTTTTCTATCCGTTGTTTTCGGATCGTCGTTACGAAATATCGCACACCGAGTCTGATACATTTATATCCATCCATCCATCCATTGTCTACCGCTTATCCTGTATTCAGGGTCACGGGGGGGCTGGAGCCGATCCCAGCTGTCATTGGGCGAAGGCAGGGTACACCCTGGACAGGTCGCCAGTCTATCACAGGGCCAACATGTAGAGACAGACAACCATTCACCCTCACGAGACATTTTTATATATCTATATATTGTCACGGCCCATGGCTGTTATGCCCTGCCCCGGTGTCTGTCATCTCGCTCCAATATGCAGATGGAGTGTGCCAGCCCTCGCTCCTGATTGGTGCCCCTGGTTCCTGCCTCTCCTCTACCTGCTCGCCTGCCTGGGTCTGCCTTCTCTCTCCTGCACTGTGATTGGGTCGCCCTGCTTCAGTTCGCCGGCCCATCCTGCCTTAGCTCGTTATCTGCCTGTTTAAAAACCAGCAGCAGAGAGTCACTCGGGGCCGCTGTGATTTAACGTGAGCAGTTGGCCCCCTGTGTCTCCTTGTTGGTTGCTAGTGCCTTGTGTTTTCTGTGGACTCCATTAACTCCTGTTTGTTAGCCGGAACGTGCGCGGTTCCTTTTGTGTAGTGTGTGTGATTCACGTTGATGGCTCTGAGCTTATAGTTAACCCGAATTAACCTGATTATTGTGAAAACGCTATTTCTCCCACGTTGGACTTAGGGGCGCTATTCCTGTTTTGTATTTCAGTTTTGTCGTTTTTGTACCTTTTGTTTGGGAATAGCCTCCTCCTTCCTTAGTTCATTGTGTTGCCTTTTACCTTCCCTATTAATAAAACAATTTAATTGTTGCCAAACCGATTCCATCCGGTGATTTATGTTATTTCCCCTTTCCCCAACGAGCTGGGGTTGTAACATATATATATATATATATATATATATATATATATATATATATATATATATATATATATATATATATATATATATATATATATATATATGGGATTGATGGGGTTTATTGTGACTTAAGGGGAGTTTACAAAGATAGCTTATGTATATTGTGTAGTTTCAGAACAAAATTGTGATAATTTACTTGAGAGAGAATCAGGATGATTGTTACAGATGGTGGCCAGTATGGGGAACTACATTGTTAAAAGCTATATTGTATACTTTGTTTTTTGAGAAAGAAATATGGACATTTCTGCTGTGGCAAACCCTGATGCAGAGGAGTGCCAGCGTTGGACTCCTATTCCCGCTTCTGCTTCTTCTCATACTCATACTCCTACTCACACTTCTACTGACGTTAACACTGCTACACATACTACCTCTTCTCACACTGCTACACCTGATCTTACAACTAGTCTCTCCTCTAGTGCATTCAGACCAGGGCCTTTTGTGACCTTTAGAGATGGTTCTGATAATGAGGAAAATACTAATGATGCTAGTTGAAACATTTAGTCTTGTGTTGATAGCTTGTTGTTTAAATTCT
Organism: Eutrigla gurnardus; assembly: GCF_963514095.1. Lineage (NCBI taxonomy): Eukaryota > Metazoa > Chordata > Actinopteri > Perciformes > Triglidae > Eutrigla > Eutrigla gurnardus. Next base: position 27,083,550 of record NC_139916.1, on the reverse strand, counting down.
TGTGAAGCTGTATATACTAAGTGAGCAATCAGCTAGTTTCAGCCAGCTCAGCTGTAGTCAATAGACTTGATTGGAGGGAGGGGCCACAGTCAGAACTTAAAGGACTGTCAGTGAAACTCCTTCAAACCACATTTTGTCTGGAGAAAGGAAGGAAGCTGCTTTGTCTCTTGTTGGTCAGTCAGAAACTTATTGTAGATTTGGCTTTAGGCATTCTGTGAGTAAAGCTAGTTGTAACATTTAGTCTTGTGTTAATAACTTGTTGTTTAAATTCTTGTGAAGCTGTCTATACTAAGTGAGCAATCAGCTAGTTTCAGCCAGCTCAGATGTAGTCAATAGACTTGATTGGAGGGAGGGGCCACAGTCAGTGCATGAGGTAAACTGAGCACTTAAAAGGCTGTCACTACAGCATCAGCTGCAGCGTCAGGCCAGCAGAACAAAGTCAAGGGAGTCTATCTGCGGGAGTCAAGACAGCTGAACAAAGACAAGGGAGTCTATCTGCGGGAGTCCATCGAGGAAGTCCATTGAGGTAGGCATAACATCTCAACCCCCTCCCATCGCAGCCATGTGTCTTATCCCAGTCAGGACATCACACTGGAGAAGATTTTACCAGAGACCCTTCACTCGAGGCTGTAACCCATCCAATCTCTGCTACCCACCATTCTCCACTGGTAAGGAACTTGAAGTACTAGGGGGGCTGTGGAACTGCCAGTCTGCAGTCAAAAAGGCGGACACCATTTCAGTGTATGCCTCCCTGCAGACTCTCCACTTCCTGGCCCTTACGGAGACCTGGATGGATGTTTGGAAACGAACAGGGCGAGGAGGAGGAACTGGACTCCTCATCTCACCCAAATGGTCCTACCAGGTCCTTCCTCTGGACCACCTACCCCGATCTGCAGTTGAATTCCACGCCGTCTCTGTCACCCTTCCTTTCAAGCTCAACATCATAGTGATCTATCGCCCACCCGGTCCTCTCTGTGACTTTTTAGATGAGATGGATGCCTTCCTGAGCTGCTCCCCTGATGATGGCACACCACTCGTCGTCCTCGGTGACTACAACATCCACCCGGGAAAGCTGCACTCATCTGAATTCATTGACTTCTTCACCGCATTTGACCTTACACTCTCCCCCTCTCCACCAACTCACTAGGCCCGGAACCAACTTGACCTTGTCTTCACAAGATCCTGTGGCATCTCGGCACTCTCTGTTACCCCGCTCACTGTGTCCGACCACCACTTTGTGACTTTCTGATGGCTTTGCAACTTACTTTACCAAGAAAGTAAATTACATCAGCTCCTCATTCACGCCTATTCCCTCCCAGAAAACATCTCCCCCAACTCTCGACTCTGATGGCCTTACCAGCTTTAGCCCCCTCACCTCTGAAGACGTTCACGCACTTGCTACATCTAACCGTGCCACCACCTGCTCCCTTGACCCGATTCCCTCCTCTCTTCTCCAGGACATCTCACACGACATCTTGCCATTCCTCACCACCCTGATCAACTTCTCCCTCACCTCAGGTGTCATTCCAGCGGCTTTTAAGACAGCTACAGTGAAGCCTCTCCTTAAAAAACCCACCCTAGACGCTACTGACATCCAAAGCTACAGACCTGTATCTCTTCTTTCATTCCTCTCTAAAACCTTGGAACGTGCCGCCTACAACCAACTGTCATCCTATCTCTCGCAGAACAACCTCCTTGACCCTAATCAATCAGAATTCAGGACTGCTCACTCCACTGAGACGGCCCTTCTCACAGTGGCCGAGTCCCTGCGAGACGCCAGAGCCTCATCCCACTCCTCTGTTCTCATTCTCCTTGACCTACCTGCTGCATTCGACACAGTCAACCACCAAATCCTCCTCTCCACTCTGGCTGAACTTGGCATAACTGACTCTGCTCTCACCTGGTTTTCATCATACCTGACAAATCGCACCTTTCTGGTCACATGGAATGGCTCTATGTCCAAACCCTGTTCTCTGGACACGGGTGTCCCTCAAGGCTCAGTATTAGGACCGCTTCTGTTCTCACTATACACCAGATCACTAGGTTCTGTTATTACATCGCATGGATTCTCCTACCATTGCTACGCAGATGACACCCAGCTGTTTCTCTCTTTTCCCACAACCTCTGACACTCACATTGCAACTCGCATCTTGGACTGTCTGGCTGACATCTCTGTCTGGACAACTGCACATCACCTCAAGCTTAACCTGAATAAAACCGAACTCCTCTTCATCCCAGGGAAAGACTGCCCTCGCATGGACCTGTCGGTCACTGTCGAGGGCATCGCAGTATTGCCGTCGTCAACTGCGAGGAACCTGGGTGTAATCCTCGATGACCAACTATCCTGCACCCCCAACATCACTGCTGTGGCCCGATCCTGCATATTTGCCCTCTACAATATCTGCAGGATTCGGACCTTCCTCACAAAGGATGCAACGCAACTCCTGGTCCAAGCACTGGTCATCTCCCACCTTGATTACTGCAACTCTCTCCTTGCCGGACTCCCGGCCTCTGCGATTAAACCATTGCAGCGTATCCAGAACGCTGCAGCACGCTTTATCTTCAATCTACCCAAATTCTCCCATGTGACCCCCCTCCTCCGTGACCTCCACTGGCTCCCTGTTGCAGCACGCATCCAATTCAAGATGATGGCACTGGCCTTCAGGGCCATCAATGGAACGGCACCCATCTACCTTCAAACACTGGTCAAACCTCATGCCCCGAAGCGAGCACTTTGCTCCTCTACTTCAGCTGGCTGGCTGGTACCACCATCGCTGAAATCAAACAAATGTCGCTCAGCAAAGTCCAGACTTTTCTCTGTTCTGGCGCCTCAGTGGTGGAACAAACTCCTGCAGAATAAAGTCAGCACGGTAGAGGGAGAATTTAGAGCTTCAATTGAGAGCACCATAAACCGTGAGCAGGGCCTCAGAGAGTATGTCGATAACAAGTTTGAAGATTTTGAGACACTTTTAAAGAACTCACTTCGACAATAAGAGCAGGCTGTGGTAGTGTTTTTTACATAGAGATTAACAGTGGGGAAAAGAATTGGGTAAATTAAAGCGCTCTAGCACCCCGCTGAGTCAAACTTCCTTTCGTTATCCTCTACCTGATGTTAGTGATATTGGGCTGCCCCTTACTAGTAATGTGTCTGCCACTCCTTTTCTCCTTGTCAAGCCTCCTGTCCGCCTTGAATTTCCTGTCTTTGGAGAATCCCGAGAAGCAACAGAAGTGTTCAATTACATCGAACAGTGTGAAAACTTTTTATCCTTGAGACCCCTTACTGATGGAGAACTGATGGCCACCTTGTCAGCCACCTTTAAAAGACCTGCCAAGAGTTGGTGGACTGCAGAGAAAAGGAGAGTTAACTGGCCCAAATTCAAGAAGGCATTTTTTTTCAGCTTTCTTGACCACTGACTATCAGAATGAGGTGGAAGAGCAACTGCGTGTCAAGGTTCAGGGAGCTGACCAGTGCATAAGAGATTTTGTTTATGATTACAGGGCCCTCTGTTTGCGTTGGAAGCCTGATATAACTGAAGAAGAATTAGTCAGGCGTGTCATGAACAATTGCAATCCAGCCCTAGCTAGTGGGTTAAGGGGAACAGCACACACTGTCGAACAGCTTGTCAAGTTGGGATCCATGGTGGAGCGCGACTGGGCTGCCAAGAAGGATTACTGGGCCAGAGTGAATAATCAGGCCTCCAATGACAAGTCTAAAAGGAAAGGAAATGGGAAAAGTTCCCACACTAACAGTCAAGAGCCTAAAGGTGCACAGCATATGATCATAGCCAAAGCTATTTCTACTCATTTTGGGGGCTAGACTTCTTGACCAAAACCCGGGCCCAACTCACTTTAGGCGATCATACTTACGGTGTGCCTATCCATGGGAAATGTTCTTACTTTCTATTTTTAAAACACCCACCTGATAGTCGAAGCTGGCACTCCCCCAAAGAGCACAATGGGAAAGCTTACCTGTACATGGCAGCGTCTTCATGTAATGCGTCCTCTCCGTCGAGAGCAGTTGATGTGTTGAATGCCCACAGAGCCCTATTGCAGTCCTATTCCCCAGAGATGCAGGAGTTTTTCCAGTCCGTGCCAGGAGTGTGTTCAGCTATAATTGGGAAGATCAACGTTACCCAGCATCATATCCATACCTGTGATGAGATACCGGTGCAAGCAAAGGCCTACCGTGTGTCTCCATTCAAGAAAAACATAATTGAACAGCACATAAAGCAGATGCTGGCAGACGATGTCGATGGCGAACTTACATTAGCTGCTGGCTAACGCATAGCAGCTAAAACCCAGCACACGGTAGCCTATGGCTAATGCCAGCTGAAATCTTTTTTGAAAGAAAAACTGACATCCGGGCTAAGCCAACGTAACATAGCTGCTACCTAAACATTTTGCTAGTTCAAGTTAACACATCAGCTCCCCCGTGACATTGTCTTAAAATGTTAGTTAGCATCAGGGCTTATCATGTTAGGTTACAATACAGTTAGCTGCTACCTAACTTACCGTGGCATAAATGGCGGGGTGGTGCACCTTCAAGTGTCTCTTGAGGTTGGTGGTATTCTTCCCTCCTTACTTGAAGCCACAGGGCTCTCCTTCTCCCGTAAAAATGGTACACTGAGTCTTTCTTTCTCCCGTGTTATAGCTAAAATGCCTCCATATGTCCAATCTCTTTTTCCAACCAAATCCTTGTGCTGTTGAACTTGCCATCATCATGTGGCTGTTCGCCGTCGAAGCAGCAGCACCTGCCTGGGGTTCTAGCTGCGCACATCCCTCAACCAATGACAGGGTGAGATGCATTTTGACAGACCCACTAGAGTATTATGTGTTGTTGCGATATCTGTCTGGTTGAATAAGGGTGAATTGTTACAAAGAAAGTATCATGCATTTTGAATGTCCGTAGAACACACCATTAACATTTTAGTCCTGTCCCGTCTCGTTAACAAAAACGAAGCAGACATCTCGTCATAGTTTTTATCGTCAAGGATCTATTTTTAGCTCGTCATCGTCTCGTCTTAGTCATAGAAAAAATGCTTTTGACGAACATATTTCATCATAGTTTTCGTTAACGAAATTAACACTGGTTTGAGGTTGACCCTTGAGGTTGCAGCAGTTTGACTTTGAAGTCCATTACAGAAAGGGATATACGAACATTGTGCCAGATGCACTATCCCGGGAAGTGGAGCCCCAAGCTCCTTCTGTGGTGGCTTCTTAAGTAGCAACCCCATCATCTGCCTGTTTGTCAGATTTGCCGTCCTCTCTGGCTGAAATCAACAACATCAAGATCCTGAAGTCAGAGAGAGGCGAGCGGGAGTGACAGCTAACGTCAGGCAGACAGACCGTATTAGGTGGGAAGTGATCCAAGATGTTCTCTACAGAACAATTCCAACCAAAGGAGTGGGACTGAAATATCAATTGGTAGTGCCCAAGGAGTTGACATCTCTTTTCCTACAATACTTCCACGACAGTCCACTGGGGGCACACTTGGGAAGACTCAAGACCTTACTTCGTATCCTAGACATAGCTTGGTGGCCTACAGTCAGGAAAGATGTCAAACAATGTACCACCTGCCAGCAGTACAAACCAGACAACAAGAAACCTGCTGGGATGCTACAGTCAACTGAAGTGGAAGAACCCGGTTATATGCTGGGAATGGACTTCATGGGACCATTACCGCGGAGCAAGAAAGGGAACCTCTACCTCCTGGTAGTAGTGGATTACTACACCCGATGGGTTGAACTATTTCCCATGCGGGATAGTAAAACGCCTCATTTATGCCAGCTGCTGCGAGATAAGATCTTAACCAGGTGGGGTGTGCCTAAGTACATAGTTTCAGACCGAGGACCACAGTTCACTAGTCAGCTTCTCCAATCCCTTTGTAAGAAGTCGGGAATCATCCAGAAGCTGACCACAAGCTACCATCCACAGACCAACTTAACTGAACGGGTCCATCGGAATCTGAAGACTATGATTGCTTCCTATGTAGGAGAACATCATGAGGATTGGGATAAGTGGTTGTCGGAGTTTCGGTTCGCCCTGAACAACAACCAGCATGAAACCACAGAACGGACTCCTGAAGAACTTGCCCTGGGGAGACACCTGAAGGGACCCTTGGAGAGGCTTATCCATTTGTTACACATGCATGGCAATATACATTTGTTTTTAATTACTTTGGGATCTTCTTGTTTTTCCCTGAATTGTTTCCCTCCCACATCATGTCTCTGGCCATGCTGGGTTTTGTTAGTTTGGGTTGAGATTGCCAGTCTTCTAGTTACAGGCAGTCTTCTTTGGTTCAATTAGTAATTTTATGTTTTGATAGTTTAGGAATGGAGAGCTGGTTTGGTACAGCCCATTGTGAGGTTGGCCCAGTATCTTCATCATCTTTTGTTGTGTTTGGCTGGGACCTCCAACCCCTTTTGTTTCTGTTTTGTCTTTTTCTTGGTCCTGTTAATATTAACACGATTCTTTTGTTGGAAGCCCAAGGATGAACTGGAGAACTCTTCAGTTCACAGATATAGTGTTTATCATAGGCATTTCTAGCCCATGTTTTAGGGGTGCTCTAAATTGAATCCAAGCACCCCTAAAAAATATTGCATAGATAAATAGGTTTTCTAGAATAGATAGACACCTCAAGGACAACACCCATACACGTTTGTTACGTCCCAGCTCGTTTGGGGAAAGGGGACGTACATAAAACAAACCAGATGGAATTGGTTTAGGTCAACTGCTGTTTTATTTGTACAGTTTGAACAAAAGGTGACACAAAAGAAAAACACGTCAGTTAGACAGTGGACCGGAAGGGGAGCTGTTGAACTCAAAACAAAAGAGCTAAACTTAAATAGACTAAACTGGACCCTCGTCAATAAATAAAACAAAGCACAACCTGTACAGTAAACTGAAATACAGAGGCTCACACTGACTCTTGAAACAAAAAAGCAGAAATACAAAAGGCAGTCCCCCCACTTAGCCTAATGAAGCTAACAAAGGTTTTCCTCACGTGTGAGTGTGTGAAGCAGGATCAGTGTTTGAAGCTTTACCCTGGCCCACATCTACGGAGTGCCCCTGCACTGAACGCCACACCAGCAGTCTACCATAGACTGCGATCCAGAGAGAGAGAGAGAGCTCGAAAAACTGCAACCGGTCCAGCCTAAATAGTGGACTCCACCTTCGCTGATTGGTCCTGCAGCAGCACCTGGAGTACAGGAGAGGAGGAGGAGAAAACCAGGACCGGAGCAAACAAAGGATTGGGGCCTCAAGGGCAGGGGCCACCGGCCCTAGGGCCGTAACAATGTTTCATATTACATTTCCGTAAGTTCACATCAGAGATAACTGACCAGTGAGACTCGGTTGCGTGAAAGTCCAACCTCTGTACGGAGCAGCCTCAGCCCAAGAAGATAAAATGTGACCAGCACCCAGAAATGGGGCTCACTCTGACTGAGATCCTGTGGGAGCTCTGCCATTCCGAGCCCAGGTCTGCCATACTTTATCTGTGACCTGAATAAATACTATATTTGTGAACTGAAGAGTTCTCCGGTTTATCCTTGGGCTTCCGACAAAAGAACTGGGGGTTAATAGTATGATCCACTTTCTCTCTCCCACCTGCCCCGCTCATGTTAAAATTTAGTTTTTTTTTAATCTTTTTAAAAAAAGGGAACATTTTTTGGGATCAGTGGGTGCTCAGCACCCCTTAAACCAGTGGTTCCCAAACTTTTTCTTGATAAAAAAAAATCATGCTCCCCCCCTCTCTATGAAACAGTTTTCATTTTCCAGATTCCATTTTATTTGATTGTCAAACCTCTGACAAGCTTCATTTGCTTGATAATGAGCACATCATTAGAATCAGGTGTGTAAGCAGGACAGTAGCTCTCCAGGACCGGAGTTGGGCAATCTCCCCAGTCTCATACCCTCCCTGTTAATCCAGCCCCCATTCAAATCAAACTTTATTTATATGGCACTTTTCATACTTTAAAGTAGCACAAAGTGCCTCACAGAAAATAAAAGCGAACAAAACAAAAACAAAACAAGATATGGACAACAAAGAACACCACGAAACCCAAGCCTCCCACCCCCACAAATATACACACAGAGATACACAGAGACATACACACTCACGCACACACATAGCCATATGCACAGACATACACACCCACACACACAAACATACACATACCCATGCACACCCACACACATACACTAGCTGTTGCTGAGGAGTTTTGACCTCATCAACATCTACTCTCTCCACACAGTCTCCACCTCCCTCAACCAACTGGCCCCCCTGATAACCAAAACTGTCACTTTTCACAGTACACACCCTTGCCTACAAAGAACACATGCACTTCTACAATTCAGCACTCAACGAAGCCCGCTCTGTCTACTTCTCTGGCATCATTCATTCTGGATTCTCCAACCCACGCACTCTGTTTTCCACCATAAATAAACTCCTCAAACCCCAGGACAACATCTCATCCTCATTCACCCCAGAGAAATGCAACAATGTTTTATCATTTTTCCACCTCAAGATAGAAAGCATCCACAACCAGCTTGCCACCTCCTCTGCCACCACGCCCAGCTCGGAGCCTCCACTTCCTTCCTTCTCAACTACAACCACAGCAGACCTCTCCAAAATACTCTCCACCATGATATCCACCTCCCCCCTGGACCCCCTGTCTTCTGACCTTGTCAAAGCCTGCTTCACCTCTCTTGCCCCACTCATCACAGACATGATCAACTCCTCCCTTACCTCTGGCACCGTTCCCCCACCTCATTAGCTTGTTGCCGTCACCCCCCTCCTTAAAAAACCTTGCCTTGACTCTGACGACCCCAATACATTCAGACCCAGCTACAACCTCCCATTCCTCTCAACATTACTGGAAAGACCCATCGCAACACAACTCAATCAATACTTCCTCTCGAATAACCTGTACAAAGCATTACAATTCTGCTTCCAAACCCACCACAGCACTGAAACAGCTCTACTGAAAGTCGCCAATGACCTCTTACTCTCCTCTGACTCCAGCTCCCTCACCATTCTCCTCCTCCTTGACCTCAGTGCTGCCTTCGACACCATCAATCACTCCATTCTCCTCAACCGCCTGCAATCCATTGGCAACATTGACTTCGCCCTCTCCTGGTTCAACTCATACATGTCTGATAGATTCCATTACATCTCCATCAACCACCAAAAATCCCACACCACCCGTCTCACATGGAGTCCCTCAAGACACAGTGCTTGATCCGATCCTCTTCATTGTTCATTACATCATGCTCCCACTAGGTCACATCATCCTCCGCCATGGTCTTCACTTTCACTGTTATGCCAATGATACCCAGCTCTACATCACGACCAAAGCCATTACTCCTGCCATTCTCTCTACCCTCACCCACTGCGTTACCAACATCAAAACTCGGTTGAACCAAAACCTCAGAAAACGGCAATAAAGCAGAAATGATTATCTTTGGCCCAAAATCCATCCACCTCACCTCCCAGAACTTCTCACTCTGCATCGATGGTCACTCTGTCACTCCCTCCCCCCTGGTCAGAAACCTTGGCATCATCATGGACCCCGCACTCTCCTTCAAGTCACACATCAACCACCTCACCAAAAAACATATTTTTTCCACCACCGCAACATAGCATGCCTGCGCCCCACTCTCTCCTCCTCAGCCACCAAAATACTCATCCACGCCTTCATCACCTCCAGACTCGACTACTGCAATAGCGTCCTGTATGGCCTCCCATCCACTCTTCTTCAAAAACTGCAATATGTTCAAAACTCGGCCGCCCGACTGCTTACTCCCCCTCCAGAGCACACATCACTTCCATCCTCCATCAATTTCACTGGCTTCCAATACAACAACGCATCAATTTCAAGATTCTCCTCACCACCTACACAGCCATAAACAACCTTGCACCCTCATACCTGACTGATCTCCTCCATCGCCACTCTCCCACTTGCCCCCTCCGCTCCGCTGACGTCAACCTTCTCACCCCCATCACCAAGACCAAGTATCACATCCCTAGCCATCCGGGATTCGGACACACTCCCTTCATTCAAAAGTCAACTTAAATCCCATCTCTTCAGGCGCAACCGAGTCTCACTCGTCAGTTATCTCTGACATGAACTTAGAAAAATGTAATATGAAACCTGTATGGGTGTTGTCTGGGGTTATCTTGTTTTTCGGTACAAAACAGTCTGGCGTCCTTTCTATGTTTTGGGCTCCACCTGAGCATTTGTATTGTTTAGGGAGGCTGTAACAACTAGCCAATCAGAGCTGGAGTAAGACAGGTCTTCACTGACTGCAGGTGGGGGGAAAACATCAAATGATCATAGATAGACTGGGTGAGGAGAGGGCAATTCAACATTTCCGTAAATCTCTTGCATACTTATTGCTAGTGTATCTTTGTTTGTGCCACAGCGTATTGATGGCTGCACAAGTGCCAAAGGTTCCCTACCCCTGCATTGACTTGCATATTCATATCTATATGCATATCCATTTGCTATTTCAGTAAATCAGCTAGTATGTACAGCTGCATGAATCTCATTGACGCTTGGCAAATTGTGTGGCCTATTTAACTTGGGAGCATATGATATCCCAGTTTCAATTTAAAGGTCTGACCTCTGGCTTCTAGGTTTTTGAAAACTTTTCTCTCTCCCTTTGTGTCTTCCCCATCCAGATCTTCTACATGAATCCACGTTACATCCTTTTTATTCACATGGTGATCAACGACATGGTCCAATTGATGCTGACTGTCACCCTGTTTATCATCGGCTACACCATCTACAAAATACATGTTTCCATCTGTTGCATCTTCATCCTGCTCACTCTTTTTACGACTGAAAACACCCCTCTGAACCTGGCTTGCATGGCGGTGGAGTGCTACATCGCCGTCTGCATCCCCCTACGCCACATGCAGATCTGTACCGTCAAGAGAACATTAATGCTGATTGGTTTAATCTGGGTGACAAGCATGTTGTCTGTTCTTCCTGATCTGTTTATCACTTTGGTCACAGAGCCGCAGGACTTTTTTCATTCCAGAGTTTTGTGTCTCAGACGAACTGTCTTCCCGAATCCCCTCCTCAGCAAGAAGACAGATATCACATATATAATGTATCTGGTTATAGTTTGGATCACCATCTTTTACACTTATTTCAGAATTCTGTTCACTGCACAAACAGCTAGCAAAGATGCTAAAAAGGCCAAAAATACAATCCTCCTCCATGGGTTTCAGGTAATGCTGTGTATGGCAACATATGCAGTACCCCTGTTAAAAAAGGCTCTGTTACAATGGTTCCCGAAGAATTATCCAGACTCCCTGTTTGCTTGTTATATTGTTGTACAGGTCCTGCCACGATCCATTAGTCCAATCATCTATGGCATACGAGACAATCATTTCAGGAAGTACCTGAAAAGATATGTTGTGTAAATCAAGCCCACAGTAGGAATCAGTTCACTGATTATAACATGGAGGGCTTTCAAAAACATTCAATTTACACTTTCATTTAGTTTAAATTATTACAGAAATTACAGAAAAACTATATGGATGGAACAGGTGGTATTAAATACTTGCTCATATTCTAAACTTTATGCTACTTCATTACGATGCTAACAACCGGCATTTATGCTAGTTAACTTCCCATGAATGTAGGCCTACACATTTATTTTTCTAATTAATACATCACAAGACGCCTTGTTAACGTCCTTAGGGTGATGGCTGTTGATGGTTATTGTTGGTTGTTTTGTATGGGCCAAATTGTCATCTTATGGGTGTTACTTGGGTGGATGGGCTAAGATGCCAACGGTAGCTTTCACTTGTTGTCATAGCAACAGCAAACATCTGGTCAAGCAATTTGTTTACTTCCTCTATGACAAGTGAAAGCTACCGCTATAATATAATAATTGTATTTGTATTTTTTGCTCGTTTTTTTTGTCTGTATTTTCTTTCCACTCTGACTCCTAGGAAACTGGTTTATATCTGTTCAATAAAAAAGGTCCCAGAAAAAACACAAACTCAAAATGATCATATCAAGGTTAAGTAACTAATATTATACATTTAGCACCCATATCAAAACATTTCAAACTTAACCCAGAACTACATTAAATATCAACACGTAGAAATAATTTCAGTTGAGTTGTAATGTACATTTGCTATTATGAATTCATTAAATGCATTGTCATTATTTAATTTCAACATGAATATGATTGTGCCCATGCAGATTTAAAATATTTTTTAAGTTTCACATTTGAACTCACAAAGACCAGCTAGCAATCAATACACACAGACACACATCTCCTACCCACAAGTGTGCATGGAACACACCAAGGCATCCTGGGATATTTGCAATCATGCCACATATAAAGTTTGAGATTTCCTGAAGCCATGTTGTTGGCGTCCTGGTCTACATGCAAAGGTAAGTAGCACCATGATGGCTTTGAACTGTGTTCTCACTTGACTGATACAAACATGTGGGATTCCCTGAAACAGGCCTGTTAGTGGGGAATTTCTTTGTGCTTTTTTATGATTGTACAATGTCAATTTTTTTTTACCTGGACTTTTTATATTTTCAGTTCTGTGATTCCCAGAGCATCATTTTAAATGTGAAGAGAAATGTGTTGCAAAGAGAAAAATGGGTGATGTGAAGACATGACTCTTCAGCTCATCCTACAAACAATACTGATAAGAAAATAAGTAATGCTCTTTAAAGAATATATCTTACTCTGAATTTTTATCGGCACCTTAATGGGAGAATTTTGGGAGGGTTTGGAAAACAAATGGACTGTGTAACTACACACTCACTCTTTTTTTATTAATTTTCATACTTTAATTGTATGATTTTAAATACATTCAATTCATCCATCTATTATCCGTAACCAGTTATGTTCAGGGTTGGGGGTGCTAGATCCGATTCCAGCTGACATTGGGTGAAGGCAGGGTACACCTGGACAGGATGCCAGTCTATCATAGGGCTGACACTTAGAGACAGACAACCATTCACACGTACAGGACATTTAGAGTCAATAACTAACCTGCATGTCTATGGACTGTGGGAGGAATCAGGCCCTGAATCTGGATTTGCTGTAGGACAATAGTGCTAACCAGGACACAGACATATTGTCTGCATTCAATTCAATATTAAATTAAAGAGTAATATTTTAAAATTGATGATGAAGTGTGGACTTCTTCCTGTGTTGTTATTGAGTTGCTTAATGCAGCATTAGTCATACAAATGTTTAACTAAGAGCAGGTCTGAATGTCCAACAGTTTCCTTTAAAAATTGGAGTAAAATAAAAAGAAAATTATCTACCGTTAGCTGTAATAAAGCTCATCATCATGCAAACACTAGATGAGTATTAGTTTAGTTATTAGATTAGATTATGAAGGATAAATGAATAATATTGGAAAACCAGGATATTTCAGAACTCAACAAATTAATTATGGATTTATCTTCTTTCCTGTCTCCTGTAGATGAAATTATATATTGATAAAGAAGTTGTTTGTGAAAAACACCAATCCACCAGTTAGTGCTGATACTCTTCAAGATTGGAACATTGACTGAGAAATTAAAATAATAAAATAATAAAAAAATGGTTTTTGATTTAGTGTGTGGCTTTTTTTATATATTCAAACATGTTTTTTTGTTTTGATTTTTGTTACATTGGTATTTAAAGCTTGAGCAAGACTTCAAAGCTCTGTGTATTTTCGTAGTACTCATATAATTATCTAAAAGGAAGCTTAAAGCTCTGGTCTACGATTTGAAAGATTTGTCAATTGAGCCAAAAATGTATCCAACAGTAGCCATCCGGTCAGCATGATTGTGGCGAGCAGTTTGGGATCAGGGACATACTGCAGTCGGGGTGAGAGAGAAAACTGACCGGCACCCGCTGCATTTACACCGATAATGTGTCATCATTCATGGCTGAAATAAACACTATTACTGCTTTGTACATGTTGTGGAAGTCCCGGACACACCGGGAAACTAAACGGCGTCCTGCCTGAGTTTATACCCGGAGGGGGATGTTCCCATTCATTGTCTAGCCATGTAACGCCTTCGCGTCGCGGCGAGTTTCGAGAGACGGCGCCGCCTCCTGCAAGCTCTCAAAAATCTTTCAAACTGACCAAACTGTTGTCGATCTAAAATAAAGACAGATTTAGCAACTGCATAGCTTAGGCTGCGAGGGGAGAACGATACGAGCTTGGAGGAGCACAGAGGGGAGGGGTGTGTGTGGGGGGGGGATGCTTTTTTCAAACCTTTCAAATCGTAGACCATAGCTTTAACTTACTTGATCTCTATTTTGCAAATCGATATATCAACTGATGTTATTACAATCCATTTTGATTAAGTCTTCCTCTCTTATGCAAATTAACCATTCTGCAAAAAAAAAGATTTACTCAAGTCACTACTTCAACTAAAAGTGTCAGATATGTCAGGTATGTGAGGTATCAATTCTAAATTCATATTTGTCCTGCAATGTATATCAAAATATTGATTACAAATATTGCTTATATCATCACTAATGAATAGCCACCTTAACATGGTGGAGGGGTTTGCGTCCCCATTTTTCATGCCACCACAATTGTGGTCTCCTAGGAGGTGCTGCAATAGTGTTATGCAGAGAGGGAGTTCTTGAATGCTCTCCTCAGCCCGCTGCCCCTCCCCGACTGCAGACAATTGGAAGAAAATACACTGCTCAAAAAAATAAAGGGAACACTAAAACAACATAATGTAACTGCAAGTCAATCATATTTCTGAGATATCAGCCTGTCCAATTAGGAAGCAGCACTGATTGGGAATCAATTTCACCTGCTGTTGTGCAAATGGGACAGATTACAGGTGGAAATGAGTGGCAATTAGCAAGACATCCCTATAAAGGAATGGTTCTGCAGGTGGTGACCACAGACGATTTCTCTGTTCTCTGCCTTTCTGGCAGATTTTTTTCTTTTTTCAATTTTGGCAGTGTTTGCACCACTAGAGGTAGCATGAGGTGGTTTCTCCAACCCACAGAAGTTGCCCAGTAAGTGTAACTCATCCAGGATGGTACATCAATGCTCACTGTGGCAAGAAGGTTTGCTGTGTCCCCCAGCACAGTGTCAAGAGCATGGAGGAGATTCCAGGAGACAGGCCAGTATACCAGGAGACGTGAAGGGGGCTGAAGAAGGACAACAACCCAACAGCAGGGCCGATATCTGCTCCTTTCTGCACCGAGGAACAGAAGGTACACTGCCAGAACACTACAAAATGACCTCCAGCAGGCCACTGATGTTCAAGTTTCAACTCAAACGGTCCGAAATCGACTCCATGAGGGTGGTTTGAGGGCCCGACGTCCACAAATAGGGCCTTCGCTTACAACCCAACACCGTGCAATGCAATTGGCATTTGCTAGAGATCACAGATTGGCAGATTCGCCATTGGCGCCCTGTGTTCTTCACGGATGAGAGCAGGTTCACCCTGAGCACATGTGACCAACGTGTCAGGGTCTGGCGACACCACGGAGAACGTTCTGCTGCCTGCAACATCCTCCAGCATGACCGGTTTGGTGGTGGGTCAGTGATGGTCTGGGGAGGCATTTCTTTGGAAGGTCGCACAGCCCTCCAAGTGCTTGCCGGAGGTACCCTGACTGCCATTAGGTACCGGGATCAGATCCTCAGACCCATTGTGAGACCATATGCTGGTGCAGTGGGCCCTAGGTTCCTTCTAATGCATGACAATGCTAGGCCTCATGTGGCTGGAGTGTGTCAGCAGTTCCTGCATGATGAAGGCATTGATGTTATGGACTGGCCTGCTCGTTCCCCAGACCTGAATCCTATTGAACACATCTGGGACATCATGACTCGTTCCATCCATCAACGCCATGTCGCACCACAGACTGTCCAGGAGTTGACTGCTGCTCTGGTCCAGGTCTGGGAGGAGATCTCTCAGGAGACCATCCGTTGTCTCATCAGGAGCATGCCCAGGTGTTGTAGGGAGCCCATACAGGCACGTGGAGGCCACACACACTACTGAGGATCATTTTGACATGTCTTGAAAAATCTCCACAAAAGTTAAATCAGCCTGTGATCTGATTTTCCACTTTGATTTTCGGTATGATTCTGAATCGAGACGTACATAAGATGAGGATTTTGATTCCATTAATCTTCCTTATGTTGTTTCATTGTCAACCCATTGCACTTTGTAATGAATAAAGATTTCCAACTGGAATATTTTATTAATTGAGAACTAGCATGTGGTGTTTAGGTGTTCCTTTTATTTTATGAGCAGTTTAGATGGATGGATTTTGTTATTGGCCCGAAAATAAAATATAAGTCGATCCTTTAATATCTACTTATAACTTAATCCATCCATCCATCCATTTTCTACCGCTTATCCTGTATTTAGGGTCACGGGGGGGCTGGAGCCGATCCCAGCTTCTTCCATTATAACTTAATCATAATATCAATAACAATATTTTTCTTTTCTTTTCAGTTTCTAGAGATGAACTTGACATCTGCCAATGTGACGGTGGTTTTACAGTATCGAGACTCCCTTGCTAAAGCTGTGACCAAGAATGTGATTGTTGTGGTTCTCGGGATCTCCATCAACTACATCAATGCAGGTCTCATTTACACCTTCTCCAAACACCAGGTCTGATATTCCTTTGACATGTCGGCACTAATAATGCATCCAATAAAGAAGCAATCAGCAGCTTGATGGTCTCTATTGCAAATGTGGAAGTCTTTTTTATCACACTTTAATTTAAAAAGACACATTCTGTCTAAGTCTACAGCAGGGATATTCAACTATCTTGGTCGGGGGGGATCAGTTAGATTGAGGGTGTTATCAAAATCATGTATACATCAAGAATGGTAGGCTACATTGCCAGAAAGAACAACCGAGAGTGTGCATGTAACCATGGTTATATACTCTCAATCTTGCATGCAGGCACATGGTGTCTATATTTATGATTTGTGCATGTAGAATAGCCTCTATTCGCACCACATTGTTATCAGGTACTCATTTTCTGTATGAGAGTAAACAGAACTGATCGGTGGGCCGGTAAAACTTGATTGCTGGGTTGGAGTTGGCCCTTGGGCTGCCAGTTGAGTAATTGGGATAGCTGTGACATTGTCAGTGCACTTCTTAATGTAAAACAATACCATTTCTGTGTAATCCTGTAAACCCTGATGTTCAAATATGCTCCATGCTGGGTGAGCAAAGCAACCCAGCAGCTTAGAGAGTGCCCCCTCTGGCCATGTTTATATTGTCTATGTAACTGGCTTGATTTTCATAGCTCCATCTCTATGTCCAGGATCAGCAGGTGTAGCGAGGTTTCTTTGATGATAACATGGCAATTCTGAAAAACAGTGTATGAAGCAAGTCATAGCACCAGTTGTTTTCATGGAAAATAGCTCTGGCGTTTGTGAGGAAGATGTTTGGTAGTCTGGGTTTATGTGACTGTTTACTAATTCTAGCTCTGAGGCCCGCCCATCTTCCCTGTTCACCTTCTCCCCACTGTTGCTGGGTCCTACACGTCCTGTAAGACTCCAGGGGCCTGTACTACGAAGCAGGATTTGGGCTTAGCGAGGTAACTTAAGCGTTAACTCTGGGTTTTCCATTCTACGACGCTGGTTCACTTCTTACCGGGGTAGATCGCCATGGTAACTTACGCTGCAGAGCATACCTGTGTTGGGGTTGTAGCAGGAGCAGATTTGGTTATCAACAGTTAATTATTAATATCAATATGATTATCGGTATTAATAATTATATTTCATATATTATCATGATATAATCATGAATAAACGGGGCACCACCCTGGGATCAGGGAAAAGATAACCTAAAACTGTATTCAGTCTCAATATAAAGGTTTTATACTCACATGCCAACCATCGTGATCATTGGCATAGGAGTACAAAATCAATCGAACAATTAAAAGGCGTGAAATTCAAGCACTAGCCTTCACAACCTGCTGTTATCCAGTGACATATACACAACAAGCACAAGAGACCGCTAGTTATAATATAATAAGATTTATTAAAATCAGTAATAATGATCACAATCAATAACACTGCAATTAACAAAGCCTTATTACCTAACTACCTAACACACAAAGCTAAGCTTAAACAAAGGGAGATACACACGTGGAGTGTGTGTGTGCGTGCGTGTGCGTGTGTGTGTGTGTGTGTGTGCGTGCGTGCGTGTCGAGAGAGAGAGAGGGAGAGATGGCTATGGGCGGCCACCGGATGGAGCTATTCCTCGCAGCGTTCAGGGGCGGAGCCACTGAGGTTCGATGGGGTAGCGAGAGAGAGAGAGAGGTGGAGCTATTCCTCGCAGCGGTCAGGGGCGGAGCCACTGAGGTCTGACGGAGTAGCGAGAGAGAGAGAGAGATAGCCGTATGTAGCCACCAGATGTAGCTATGTCCCTAGCGCCCGCCGGGAACAGCTGGCTTAGGACACGTGTGTGCGGCG
Organism: Eutrigla gurnardus; assembly: GCF_963514095.1. NCBI lineage: Eukaryota > Metazoa > Chordata > Actinopteri > Perciformes > Triglidae > Eutrigla > Eutrigla gurnardus. Next base: position 27,065,105 of record NC_139916.1, on the reverse strand, counting down.
TGTATGTGTGTGTGTGTTAGCGGGTCACAAACAAAGAGAGAGAAAATGCGCGAGCGATATTCGGAGGGACAGAAAGCGTGCCGTTATCACACGGGCTCGCGTGAATGAACTGGCGTTTATTCCGCGAGACCGGTCTTTTAACTGATAGTAGAGGCTTTCTGAGCTCGCGAATATGGCGGAGGTTAGTCGGAAACACTGTTACAGAAATCAACCCAGCTGCGTGGTACACAATCAGTATTCAAATACAGCAGCACATGAACCAACGGACTCGGCGGTCCGCGATCAGAACTTAAAACACATTAACAAGAATTACAAGCATATCCTACACTATCACTTATGTCTCTGCCCAGACTGATAGCCTCTTACTGGTATCGTTGCGTAAGACGATGACGGCGTTCCGTAACGGCGGTGGTTCGTGAGTCCCCGGCGTCAGCGGGGGACGTGATGAGTCGGCTTCGTCCAGACGAGAGCGGAACGGGTTTCCTCTCGTTGATCAAACTCAAATAAAGAAAACAGTCCGTGTTTCTTCCTTCCACGGACGGCGATATAATCGCGGCTTGGCGATTTAGTCAGCTTACTTCAGACAGCGTCTGGTAGCTGGACGGCAGGAACCGGCTTGGTTCCTCTTGTTGCAGCGGTGCGCTGCGGGAGGGGGTCGCCTCCCGTTGCAACGTGGTGTTGCGCCGGTTGTAGGAAGAGGCCAGAGTAGGAGTCGGAGTAAGAGTGAATAAGAGAGCGTTCTCCGGGCGGCTTCGGTTTATAAAGCTCAGGCCGCTCCAGGGGACCCCCCGGGGTTCCCTGAAGATGTCAGCCAATAGGATGGTTGGGTGGCGTCGCATCTCTCACCTGGGTGAGATGTGAAACTAAAATGGCGGTGTAGTTTTTAATCCCCTTTGTCCCTTTGTCCTGGCCGCATGTGTAGGCTTCTGTAGGCCGCATTGTGTAGTCCTACCGGTTAGGTCCCAACACCTGCAAGTTATGTTCCTGATAAGAGATCAACGTGGAGAAAAACACCGCCTACTGACTAATCAGCTCTCTTAGTGTGCAGATAAAAAAAAGAAGCTTGGTGGATCGTGAGAGGGTCTCTTAGGAGAAGTGTTCAGAGACCAGCAAAACCCTTTTGTCTGTGTCTGACGATGTTTTATATGAGAGATACAGATTCTCATCAGATGGCATGACTTATCTATGTCAGCGTACAGCCTACTGAGCACTTTGAATTATGTTTTTATATGTATTTTATTTGCTCCCAAGTCTGTTTTACACCCCCGGGATTACAGCTGAAAGAATTAGGCTGATATTGTCATACACCATGTTATAAGAATACATTTAAGCAACACATTCATTATTTTAAAGTTATATGTTTGGCCTTTTATTGCGGAAGGACGTCATGAGAGTTAAAGGGACGAGAGAAAGGGATGACATGATTTAAAAGAGGGCCCCAGGGTGGATTCAAACCCGGGACCGCTGCAGGGAGCCTCGGTACATGGGGCGGTAACTCTACCACTGAGCTATTCAATCAGATCTGCTAGTGTCCTTATAATGGGGCAGTCATATTATACTACTACTACTTATACCATTAATACGACTTCCGTATTCACACAGTTGGCGAGTTTTTGCCAGCTGTCCTTCCTGCATTTGGCAGATGAAACTGTTGCCTTTTGCCCGCATTATATGTTTAACTTCTTCGTATTTCTGTAAGATTATGGTTCGCTCCTCGTACGTGAAATACGCTGCTCTGCTGCCCGTAGACTGATCCATGTTTGCGATTGGTCAAATGCTGCAAACGCTGCCTCTTTCATGTGCCTGCGCTCATACCTCGACAGGGAAACCCTGGGTTGACTTAACGAGTTGATAACCAGCTTCGTGTGACCGCTTATCTCCGATTGCCTTTGTTAGGGTTACTTAAGATCTCTGAAAGATACCCTGGGTATGTTGAACTCGCTTCGTAGTACAGGCCCCAGTGCTCTCACTATATCCGGTGGGATGTTATGAGTGTCATGGCCAAGAAAGCTGGTTGTGCTTAGTTGTCTTGTGTCAACATTGTCTCATGGTTTCCTTTTTTATTTTTGAAAATTCTTCTCTCCCATCTTTCTGGTAACTTGCCACTTTCCCTTGTGTTTTTCCCACCAGTTTGATCGTCTTCCCCACCCTGATTGTTTCCACCTGTTCCCCATTACCGTGTGTGTATCTGGGTTGAAGTCGAATAGTCGAATAGTCAAAAAAAAAAAAAAGGTCCTAACTCCTATTCCTTGACCTCTGGGAAAAACGTCACAGGGTTGAGGAAAGATGATAGGAGAACTCAAAAGGATTTAGGAAAAGACGGCCGCGGTGCTCAGAGAATCCGACCGAACTTTCACTAAGTTACGTCATTATATCGCGTGTGTTGATGATTGACAGCTGATGATCGGCACCAACGATTAATGTGCGTCTGTGCATGAAAAACTAAAATAACAGGACGACAAAACTGGACTACAACAAGCGCGTCGTCCACTTCTCCCCATGTTGTTAGTTTTATAAACTGCTCATTCACTGACTGGCTTCAGGTCCCGCAGCTCCTCCTTCCCGTTTGACTGTTTGCTGTATTTACAATTCATTTGTGGTTTTAGTTTTGTTTTTGCCAAATTTGTCACCTGATTTAAATGAATAAAAATATAATTAATTATCACTGTCCACACACATTTAGCAACACAATTCCAATTACTATATGTCTGCATGAAAGTAATTGCATCCTATGCTAAAGGAGCTCTGTAAGGAAGCATTTGAGCTCCTTTTCTTTGCTTTTAGAGAATTCGAACAGCGCTTATCATGGCGGCCACTTGTTTACTTCCGGGTCACTTCTTCAGTTAGGAACCTTCCTAAGCAAAATAGACTATTCGACCACAGCCCTAGTCTGTGTCTCCCTTTGTCTGTGCCTGTTCGTCCTGTCCTGCATACCAGAGAGCCAGCTTCATGCCTCCATTTTGCCATAGATTGTTGAGCCTTTGTTCCATGCCCCTGTCCGTCAGGTTTTGCATTTACTTTGATACTTTGGAAAGCCCTCACTTTTGTTTGTAGACCTTATTCCTCAATAGAGTGTTTTTGTTTATTAGCTGTTCCCTCCTAGTGAGTGATTTTCTGTTGGACTTTTCCAAATAAAGATTTGTTTACTTTGTCTCATGAGTCGTGCATTTGGGTTAAAGCCCTAGTTCAGTCGTGAAAATGAGTCTGCTGACAGTTGCTTGTAACAGTGAAGAATATATATGCGTTGTGACGATTTGCAATACGAAACAAAATGTAGTCATCCTGCAGTGAGGATGAAAAAGAAAATACTGGGCCCACCCAGTCCTGAGAATTTCACCTGCTGCTTAGGGAGCTGCGTAACTATCCCCAAACATTTTTAGGGGTGCTTTCCTCCAAGAACCCATAAAAAATATTGCATAGATAAATGCAATCTGAAAAAAGTCCATATTTGACTATATACCATATTTGATATGAGCTTAAACATGGTAACAAAAAACAGACCTATGGTTTACTTTAAACTTAATATTTTAACAATATTTTAACGAAAACACAACAGACCCCACCGTCATGGTATGATCCACTTTTTCTCTCCCGCCTGCCCCGCTCATGTTAAAATGTATAGTTTTTCGTTCTTTTTTTGGGATCATTGGGTGCACCCCTTAAGCCAGTGGTTCCTAACCATTTTCTGCAGGGCCCCACCTTTTGTTTATTTAAAAATGATTGGGTTCCAACTGCATTTGGTGTTGGTGGTAGTATACTAGTAGTAGCATTAACAGTAGTGGTGGCATTTACAAAAGCAATAGTATCAACAGTAGTAGTAGTCCATGGCAGCAGGCACAGCCAAGCCGAGATGGATCTATCCCAAACCATGTCGCCGTAGACCAAAAAGCAGGAGTAGTTGAGCAATCACACAGGGCAGTTGGAGCTACAATTTGGTGTTTCCAGCGTCAGGCCAGTTAGCAGTCTGCATTGGTCAGGACCTCAGCGGACTCTGCTGGACCAGAAAGCATTGTCCAACTTCCCTCTCGTTTCAGGTCACTTGCCCTTCCTCAAGTGTTCCTGGTTTGATGTCATCCCTGATTGTCTCCACCTGTTCCCAATTACCCCTCTCTGTATTTAAGTCCACGTCTCCCCTTGTCTTGTGCCAAAGTGTTTCGCCTGTCGTCCACCTAAACGCTTAGTATAGAAGTATAGAAATTCAATGTTGTTTTTTCGTTCTGTTATTTATGTGCCTCAAGAAGATAGTGTTTTGTTTGTAATGTTTCACAGTGTAGCTCAGCTTACAGTTTTGTTTGCCCTTTTGCCTTCCTCCCTTTTGGAGCGATTTTGTTTTCTTTATTCACTTGTTCCATAGAGTAGCCTCAGTTTTCCTCCCTTGCGAGACAATTTTTGTTTAGTCTTTTTAGTTTCTTGTACTTAGTCTAATTGTTTCTCCGAGTCCCATCGAGATCCCAACATTGGTGAGGTTTTTCAGTTTAGTCCTTGTTTTTCTATTTTTGTTTGTTCGCCAAATATCTAGCGTAGTCAGGTTAAGGTTTCACAGCCCGTTTGGTTATCCCTCTGTCTTGACACTTATAAATTTCAGAATAAAGACCTGTTGAAATTTTATTCCGCCCTGCATCTGAGTCCTCTCTCTAGTCCAGGCCTGACACTAAGCATATAGCAGCTTAACTAAGAGCTGGCTCAGGGCAAACCTGAGACTTGCCCAACTATAAGCGGTGTTAAAGAGAGAGGTTTTAAGCCTATTAAATGTGGGAACAGTGTCTGCCTCCCGAACCAGAACAGGAAGACGGTTCCAGAGAAGAGGAGCTTGATGGCTGAAAGCTCTGGCCCCTGTTCTAATTTTGGAGACTTTAGGAACTCAAAGTAACCCTTTATTCTGAGAGCGTAGTGCTCTAGCAGGACAGTAGGGTTTAATGAGCTCTTTAAGATATGATGGTGCCTGACCATTAAGAGCCTTGTAAGTGAGAAGAATGATTTTAAATTATATCCTGGATTTTACCGGGAGCCAGTGCAGAGAAGCTAATACAGGAGAAATGTGATCCCTTCTTCTAGTTTTAGTCATAACACGCGCTGCAGCTTATTGGACCAGCTGGAGAGCTTTAAGAGATTTTTTAGAACAGCCTGATAATAAGGAATTACAATAGTCCAGCGTTGAGGTAACAAATGCATGGACACGTTTTTCTGCATTTTTTTGAGACAGCATTGGCTGTCAAAGGACAGGTCCTGATCAAAGATAACTCCAAGGTTTCTTAAGGTAGTATTTGAGGCGATGGCAATCCCATCAATAGTAGCTATATATTTAGACAGCGAGCTTCGGAGGAGTTTAGGCCCAAGTACAATAACTTACGTTTTATCCGAGTTTAACATCAGGAAATTGCAGGTCATCCAGGATTTTATGTCATCAACACATGCCTGGAGTTTAACTAGCTGATTGGTTTCTTCAGGGTTGATTGATAGATATAATTGAGTATCATCAGCATAACAATCAACGTTTATAGAGTGTCCTCTAATAATGTTGCCTAAAGGAAGCATATATAAGTTGAAAAGAATTGGTCCGAGCACAGAACCTTGAGGAACACCGCATTTAACTTCAGTGTGCCTGGAGGATTTTTCATTGATATGCATAAAACTGAGATGGATTGGATAAATAGGACTTAAACCAGCTTAATGCGGTTACTTTGATGCCAATTAATTTTTCCAGTCTACATATTAAAATCTCATGGTTAATGATGTTGAACGCAGCACTAACATCTAGCAGGACAAGTACAGAAACCAGTCCTTTGTCAGAAGCAATTAGAAGGTCATTTGTGATTTTCACCAGAGCTGTCTCGGTACTATGATGCACTCTTAATTCTAACTGGAAGTCCTCAAGTAGACTGTTATTTAGAAAGTCACACAGCTGATTGGCGACTACTTTCTCAAGGATCTTAGAGAGAAAAGGAAGATTTGATATCGGTCTGTAGTTTGATAAAACCCCTGGATCTAGGTTAGGCTTCTTAAGAAGAGGTTTCATTACAGCTACTTTAAAGGACTGTGACACATAGCCTGTTAATAAAGACACATTGATCATGTCTAGTAACAATGCGCTAACTAAGGGTAAGACTTCTTTCAGTAACCTGGTTGGTATTGGGTCTAGCAGATAGGTTGAAGGTTTAGATGAAGAGCTCTTTAACGTTAGTTGGTTAAGGTAGTCTGGAGAAAAGCAGTCTAAATATATATCAGGTCTTAATGCTGTTTCTATTTCTAAGATTCCTGAGTTTGAGGGTAACGTGGTTCCAATTGAAGGCAAGACGTGAGTAATTTAGTCTATGATTGAGTTTGGGAGTTATACCAGGGGGCTAACTTCCTTTGTTTTATACTTTTCTGTTTTAGCGGAGCAACAGAGTCGAGAGTCGTTCTCAGTAGGATTCCAAATTCATCTATAAAAGAATCGATTTGGGAGGGACTAAGATTAACATAGAAGTTCTCCGTTTCATTATGACATGGAAGTGAACTCAAGACTGAAGGAATTACTTCCTTGAACTTAGCTACAGCTCTATCCGATAGACACGGAGAGAAGTAGCTTTTTCCTAGAGGGGCAAAGTCCAGCAGCAAAAAGTCAAAGGTTATCAAGTAATGGTCAGTTGAAGAATTTTGAGGAAAGATTAAGTTTTCGATTTCAACGCCATACAATGAGACAAGGTCGAGAGTGTGGCTATGACAGTGAGTTGGTTTATGTACACTCTGACTGAAGCCAATAGAATCTATTAATGCTACACTAAGGCTGTCATTTACAACATACACATGCTGGACATTAAAATCCCCCACAATAATAACTTTATCTGATCTATGTTTTGGGCTCCACCTGAGCATTTGTATTGTTTAGGGAGGCCGTAACAACTAGCCAATCAGAGGTGGAGTAAGACAGGTCTTCACTGACTGCAGGTGGGGGGAAAACATCAAATGACCATAGATAGACTGGGTGAGGAGAGGGCAATTCAACATTTCTGAAAATCTCTTGCACACTTATTGCTAGTGTGCCACAGCGTATTGATGGCTGCACAAGTGCTAAAGGTTCCCTTCCCCTGCATTGACTTGCATATTCATGATTATATTACACAATAATATTCTCCATTTGCTATTTCAGTAAATCAGCTAGAATGTACAGCTGCATCAATCTCGTTGACGCTTGACAAATTGCATGGCCTATTTAACTTGGGATCATATGATGTTCCTGTTTCAAATTTAAAGGTCTGACCTCTTGGTTTGTAGGTTTTTGAACACTTTTCTCTCTCCCTTTGTGTCTTCCCCATCCAGATCCTCTACATGAATCCACGTTACATCCTTTTTATTCACATGGTGATCAACGACATGATCCAATTGATGCTGACTGTCACCCTGTTTATCATCAGCTACACCATCTACAAAATACATTTTTCCATTTGTTGCATCAGCATCCTGCTCACTGTTTTCACCACTCAAAACACCCCTCTGAACCTGGCTTGCATGGCGGTGGAGTGCTACATCGCCGTCTGCATCCCCCTAAGCCACATGCAGATCTGTACCGTCAAGAGAACATTAATGCTGATTGGTTTAATCTGGGTGACAAGCATGTTGTCTGTTCTTCCTGATCTGTTTATCACTTTGGCCACAGAGCCGCAGGACTTCTTTCATTCCAGAGTTTTCTGTCTCAGACGAACTGTCTTTCCAAATCCCCTCCTCAGCAAGAAGACAGATATCACATATATAGTGTATCTGGTTATAGTTTGGATCACCATCTTTTACACTTATTTCAGAATTCTGTTCACTGCACAAACAGCTAGCAAAGATGCTAAAAAGGCCAAAAATACAATCCTCCTCCATGGGTTTCAGGTAATGCTGTGTATGGCAACATATGCAGTCGCCTTGTTAAAACAAGCTCTGTTACAATGGTTCCCAAATAATTATTCAGACTCCCTGTTTGCTTGTTATATTATTGTACAGGTCCTGCCACGATCCATTAGTCCAATCATCTACGGCATACGAGACAATCATTTCAGGAAGTACCTGAAAAAGTATCTATTGTGTAAATTAAGCCCACAGTAGGAATCAGTTCACTGATTATAACATTGGGGGTTTTCAAAAACATTCAATGTTCACTTTCATTTAGTTTATGAAATAACAAAAAAACTATATGGATGGAACAGGTGGTATTTAATGCTTGCTCATTGTTAAAGGAGGCTATAACCTTATTGTGTGAGAGAGATGGAAACAGAACTCGGAGGACATGGAGGTTCGGAAGAGAAGATGGGATTCTTTTTTTAGCAAATAAGCCAAAACAACAAACAAAAAAGTAACATTTTTATAAACAAAGCAAAATGACATGACAGTAAAAAAAAAAAAAGGCAAATACTTGAGCTTAGTCACAAAAGTTTAAGGTTCTCTTAATGTACAGAACAGAGCATGAACAGTCACCTGATTGTCACCAGCCTAACTGGTAGAAACCAAAATGCCAATTTGACAGGGGGGGTGCTTCAGTACAAGTATATGAGAGGCAGTGAAATTGGTGTTTATATACACTCAACAAAAATATAAACGCAACACTTTTGTTTTTGCTCCCATTTTTCATGAGATGGACTTAAAGATCTAAAATTCATTCCAGATACACAATATTACCATTTCTCTCAAACATTGTTCACAAATCAGTCTAAATGTGTGATAGTGAGCACTTCTGCTTTGCTGAGATAATCCATCCTACCTCACAGGTGTGCCACATCAAGATGCTGATCTGACATCATGATTAGTGCACAGGTGTGCCTTAGACTGTCCACAATAAAAGGCTACCCTGAAATGTGCATTTCTTTGCTTTATTGGGGGTCTGGGGATTCAGAACCAGTCAGTATCTGGTGTGACCACCATTTGCCTCATGCAGTGCAACACATCTTCTTCGCATAGAGTTTATCAGATTGTCAATTGTGGCCTGTGGAATGTTGGTCCACTCCTCTTCAATGGCTGTGCGAAGTTGCTGGATATTAGTGGGAACTGGTACACGCTGTCGTATACGCCGGTCAAGCACATCCCAAACATGCTCAATGGGTGACATGTCCGGTGAGTATGCTGGCCATGCAAGAACTGGGACATTTTCAGCTTCCAAGAATTGTGTACAGATCCTTGCAACATGGGGCCGTGCATTATCTTGCTGAAACATGAGGTGATGTTCATGGATGTATGTACAACAATGGGCCTCAGGATCTCATCACGGTATCTCTGTGCATTCAAAATGCCATCAATAAAATGCACCTGTGTTCTTCGTCCATAACAGATGCCTGCCCATACCATAACCCCACCACCACCATGGGCCACTCGATCCACAACATTGACATCAGCAAAGCGCTCACCCACACGACGCCACACACGCTGTCTGCCATCTGCCCTGAACAATGTAAACCGAGATTCATCCGTGAAGAGAACACCTCTCCAACGTGCCAGACGCCATCGAATGTGAGCATTTGCCCACTCAAGTCTGTTACGGCGACAAGCTGGAGTCAGGTCAAGACCCCGATGAGGACGACAAGCATGCAGTTGAGTTTCCCTGAGACGGTTTCTGACAGTTTGTGCAGAAATTGTTTGGTTATGCAAACCAATTGTTTCAGCAGCTGTCTGAGTGGCTGGTCTCAGACGATCTTGGAGTTGAACCTGCTGGATGTGGAGGTCCTGGGCTGGTGTGGTTACACGTGGTCTGCGGTTGTGAGGCCGGTTGGATGTACTGCCATATTCTCTGAAACGCCTTTGGAGACGGCTTATGGTGGAGAAATGAACATTCAATGCACGAGCAACAGATCTGGTTGACATTCCTGCTGTCAGCATGCCAATTGCACGCTCCCTCAATGCTTGTGGCATCTGTGGCATTTTGCTGTGAGACAAAACTGCACATTTCAGAGTGGCCTTTTATTGTGGGCAGTATAAGGTACACCTGTGCACTAATCATGATGTCAGATCAGCATCTTGATGTGGCACACCTGTGAGGTGGGATGGATTATCTCAACAAAGCAGAAGTGCTCACTATCACACATTTAGACAGATTTGTGAACAATGTTTGAGAGAAATGGTAATATTGTGTATCTGGAATGAATTTTAGATCTTTAAGTCCATCTCATGAAAAATGGGAGCAAAAACAAAAGTGTTGCGTTTATATTTTTGTTGAGTGTATATATGTGACCAGCCATGGCAAAACCAGGAACAAGTCGGCCTCGGGGCATTTTGAGTTATTCGCAGATTATGAAAGTGTAGTTTCTAAGATTTCCAATGATGTCTAACACATGGAAATCTGATAATATTTGACGAAGTTGTGGCCATTTGAATGTATGCTTCTCTGAAAACCGTTCACTGAGAAAACTGGCCTGAAATATTTACAAATCTCGCAAATAAAAAAAAATGGTGCTCATTCGCATCTCATTCAGATAAGCCCTCCCCCCTGCAGATGTCACTCAGTGATATCTGGTATCTGTTAGCCTGCAGGCACCGTCTAAGTAGCTAGTGCTAATGATTTAGCAACTAGCCTATTGTCCTCAGGTAGGCTAGTTGCTAAATTATTAGCATCACAGTCAGTTCAAGCAGTACCAACAGGCCCCTTGGCACCTTACTGTTAAATCAGATGCCCACATTACGAGCCAAAAACCTCCCATTACAGCTTAGTTTCTATGTGCATATACTTTTATAACAACAGTACTGAGCTAGCATCGCTAGCCAAGCAAAGTAGATAACTTGGATGTTAACGGAAACTCACCCCATAAGAAACTGTAAAGCAGGGGTGCCCAACTCCGGTCCTGGAGAGCCCCTGTCCTGCATGTTTTAGGTTTCTCCCTGCTCCTACACACCTGATTCTAATGATGCGCTCGTTATCAAGCAGCTGAAGCTTGTCACAGGTTTGAAAATCGTTCGAATCAGGTGTGTTAGAGTAGGGAGAAACCTAAAACATGCACCAACTACAGGCGCTCCATCTCAGCTGCGGAGCGCCTGTCCATCTGACGTCGTCGGCTTGAACTCGTCGATTGGATGTCGCGGCACGATGCCGCCTGAAAAGTTAGATATTTTCAATGTTATTTGCGTCGCTTCAGACGCTCCAGACGCTGCATTTGCGCCGCGTCTCATCGCGCCAGACATTCTATTTGCGCCGCCGCCGCCTGAATCGCGTGTCATCGCGCCATTTACATTGATTTTCAATGTAGAATTGCCGCTCAAATTCGCATCTATCGCGTCCGGTGTGAACGCCCCTTAAGAGGTCCGGGCGGACTTTCTTTTCGTCCGCGGCTTTTTGGTGGATGCAGTCATCTCCGACGTAACTACGGTATGTCCGTTTGCTCTCGGCAGCTAAAGAATCCATCCGTATGCTGTTTATAAGCTCCTGAGAAAGTTTGTCGCTACATAAATGTCTTCCAAGGAGAGAGTTCTCCTTTCTTCTTTCGTAGCATTTGCAGTCAAAGTTACGGATTTCCTCCATTACGCTGTCTTTATCCCGTTGAAATGTAATTGTAGAGTCTGATATCTTCCGCTCCAGCTGATCGGCTGGCGCTCTATAAGTAGCCGCGTGTTTCGCTTCTAACGTGATTGGCCGAAAAACGAATAACAGCGCGTGAATGGCCAACGGTGATCAGTATGGAAATTAACTGCATCTCCGTACACGGCCCTGCAGGGACACAGGCGACAGATTTTTTCCGAAACTACAAATACAAAATGTATACTTTTACGCCAACCAATACTGTTATCTGAAACATGGAATGGCTTCTTCATGATCTCAACTTGAAGAAAAACGAAAATCACTTAAAAGCTTATTTCGTCGTTTACGCGAATTCATCCCACCCGACTTGTTGCTGGTTTTGCCGTGGCGGGTCACATATATACACTCACCGGCCACTTTATTAGGTACACCTTACTAGTACTGGGTTGGACCCCCTTTTGTGTTCAGAACTGCCTTAGTCCTTCGTGGCATAGATTCAACAAGGTACTGGAAACATTCCTCAGAGAGTTTGGTCCATATTGACATGATAGCATCACGCAGTTGCTGCAGATTTGTCGGCTGCACATCCATGATGCGAATCTCCCATTCCACCACATCCCAAAGATGCTCTATTGGATTGAGATCTGGTGACTGTGGAGGCCATTTGAGTACAGTGAACTCATTGTCATGTTCAAGAAGCCAGTCTAAGATGATTCACGCTTTATGAGATGGCGCGTTATCCTGCTGGAAGTAGCCATTAGAAGATGGGTACACTGTGGTCATAAAGGGATGGACATGGTCAGCAACAATACTCAGGTAGGCTGTGGCGTTGACACGATGCTCAATTGGTACTAATGGGCCCAAAGTGTGCCAAGAAAATATCCCCCACACCATTACACCACCACCACCAGCCTGAACCGTTGATACAAGGCAGGATGGATCCATGCTTTCATGTTGTTGATGGCAAATTCTGACCCTACCATCCGAATGTCGCAGCAGAAAACGAGACTCATCAGACCACGCAACATTTTTCCAATCTTCTATTGTCCAATTTTGGTGAGCCTGTGCGACTTGTAGCCTCAGTTTCCTGTTCTTAGGTGACAGGAGTGGCACCCTGTGTGGTATTCTGCTGCTGTAGCCCATCCGCCTCGGGCGCATGGCGTCTGTCTGACTTCCCATTTCTCCGACTTCCCATTTGTCCGACTTCCCATTTCTCCGACCATACATTTCTTAATTTTTGCGTCCATTAGTCCGACTCTCTATTTCTCCGACTACCCAAAATTTTGACTTCCCATTTCTCCGACCATACATTTCTATATTTTTTTGTCCATTAGTCCGACCTCCCATTTCCCCGACCTAAGTATGTGTGTTACGACTCCCAGTAATTACGACAGTGTATTAGACCGACTAATCCGGCCCAGAAGCAGGATAAACTGAGATATCAACTTAATCTCCTGTATTTTGACAGCGCCACAGTGTAGTCAAAAGTGCGTGGGTCCTGCTCCTGTTCCTTTTATTTAAGACATGTGCACAGATGTGATACAGTCAGTGAAAGCTTAATTAATAAACACAAAGTCTCGGCATCCGAAGGAGGAGATGCCTTGAACGGGAAGCAGACCGTGGTGGATTTCAATCACACACTGTTGCAACTTTAGAAAATTTTATCCAGGAAAAAAAAGACTTACAAACACGGACCAAAACGGCTCCATAATACGCACAAAAATCCAAAAGAAACTAAAGTTAAAAAAGATAAAATAATAATATCTGCATGACATTATGTTCAGTGAAATCCACAGACAAGACGGCTGCAGAAGTGGGGCGTCAGTTTATTTTGAAAAGTGCTGGGGACAATAACCATATACTGGAGTTTGTTTTGAGGGGTGCTGGGTAGGCTGGTTCGTTAGTTTTGACTTTTGTTAACACTAGAGGTGACCCCGAATAGTCGTTGATTGGATTCGGAGGAGTCTCATTCACTGTTCATCAAATCATCGCAAAATGTGGTTATGAAAAAAAGACCGTACCATTCTTACTCCATAGGGGTACTCACTGCTGCTACATATAATGGATTCCCAGATTCAATCGTTCTTAAGGACTTAAGAAGGCTCTTAAGAAGGGTTCGGCTAAGAAGGAGCGCTAAGATACGGCTGTTTCCCAGACGCGTTCTTAACTGCCTTCTTAGGAGTACCTTAAGATCAAGCCAAAGATCTTCTTAAGAAGCTCTTAGTGGGAGCTGTCCACCGCGGTGGTGCTGAAACTGAATCAATGGATGCCAGGTAAATCGATCACCCACCTCTTTATCAGCGCATAAGTCACACACAGCGCCCCGTGGTCCCCCCACACAGGTGCAATTAGGCTACGCATGTATTGTGTATGTATGTGCGTGTGTGTGTGTGTGTTTGTACCAACAGCTGTATCCAAGTAGTAATCAAGCCAATTAGCGCATATATACCCCCGTGGATATAGGCACACACATGTGAGAATGGAAGAAAGCAGCAGCAAGCGAACCAAGCGGGCACCGGCGTTCACCGCGGAGGAGATGGGCGTAGTGCTTCCTACCGATCCAGCATGGATCAACCAGGGAGGGATTGTGGATTGGAACAAGGGTGCCATCCACCACACCGATCACCAGGGGGATCCCAGCCACTGCGTGGAACCCTTGGTGGACCTGGCGGACCTCGTCTCGTGTGGTGGGCATCTTTATGTGGGTCCGGGCATGACGCAGGAGAATCGGTGTCACAGCTGCCACACTCCGTGACACCGATGCCTTGCTGAGGCCGGTGCCGTCCCCCACCACCTCCAGGAAGCTCCCCACTGCGTAAAAACGCAGCGCAGCCAGGAGCTGCACCTCAGGGCTGAGGGCAAAGTTGCAGCGGGTTGCTCTCTGGATGTGTGGAGACAACAGAGTGATCAGCCGTTGGATCTCCGCACGGGGCAGCCGGTACTTTGCCTGGACAGCCCGGTCTGACAGCACGTCCAGTGGCGAGAAGTGCTGACTCACGTAAGCATTTATGTAAACTGTCTGGCTTCGCGCACGGCGACGCTGTTGGTTCGCAGCGAGAATGTGCTGTATTGCAGCCATGGTTTCTCACACGTGCAGACTTTGGCAACGCCTTTATATAGAGTAGCAGGTGGAGCCTCTCTGGATGAGGTTCAGCTGAGTTCAATTACATCTGTTTCCTTGATATCTGTGAAATGCCACAGGGTTGTTGATGTGTTTTTATGTGTAGTACTATAAACTCATATATGCAGATGTGTGTGGAAAACTTAAACGTGTAATTCAATGAAAAGTTTTTTTTTTTTTTTAGTGCATTACAACATTGAGCATTGTTTGTTTATTATTTCGAAAAGTGGAGAATATAAATTTCCCTGACGCGGCTTGATCACTGAGCATTTCGTTGCTAAGAAGGCTGTTAAGAGTGGGTCAGCTCGATCTTACGTTTCCTTCTTAGTGAAAGATCTTCTTAAAGTGTAAGTTTGGCGGAAATTGAAAATAAAGCTATTTTCTGAATGAAAATATATCAACTAAGCCGTGGAGGAAGTAATTTTCGCTCATCACGCAGTTCAGAGCTAGCACGGGCGGAAGCTAGAGTCCAAAATCGCAAACAGTGGGTTAGCATGGGGCTAACAGCCACACGCTTTCAAAATCGCATTTTTAAACCACTAACATTGCTCAAAACAGCGCCAAACCTCGTCAGCAGCTTGCTCTGGGTGTCTACACATAAAACGAAGCACCAACAACTCAGTTCATGAACCCGAAGTTTATAACAGAAGACAGTTAAGAACACTCACCAATTCTACCCCTGCCAGCTCCTCGCGAAGGATAGTCCGTGCGTGTCGATTACCGAACGCAATGCAAAAGTGAAAGTGAAACTGAAGATTTCGCCCAGAATAAAACGAGTATACTTTTAAATTAGTGGCAGTTTGGCCAAATATAAGTTAATAACGGTGGGTAAAAACGTCGGGATAGTTTGTATACACTTCCAATCAGTTCAAGACAGCAGCCTTATCTGAAGCACATACATGTCACGCGAGATCTCACACGGGAACACGAGAGCTGCGTTCGGTAATCAACACTTACGGACTATCCTTCGCGAGGAGCTGGCAGGGGTAGAATTGGTGAGTGTTCTTAACTGTCTTCTGTTATAAACTTCGGGTTCATGAACTGAGTTGTTGGTGCTTCGTTTTATGTGTAGACACCCAAAGCAAGCTGCTGACAAGGTTTGGCGCTGTTTTGAGCAATGTTAGTGGTTTAAAAATGCGATTTTGAAAGCGTGTGGCTGTTAGCCCCATGCTAACCCACTGTTTGCGATTTTGGACTCTAGCTTCCGCCCGTGCTAGCTCTGAACTGCGTGATGAGCGAAAATTACTTCCTCCACGGCTTAGTTGATATATTTTCATTCAGAAAATAGCTTTATTTTCAATTTCCGCCAAACTTACACTTTAAGCTAAGAGCGACTCTGGGAAACACATCCTTCTTTCACAGCATTCTTAAGAGCGCTCCTAAGAAGATCTTAGCACTTAAGAGCTTCTTAACGAATCTGGGAAACGCGGCCAATTTATTTGACTTGTAATAGCCTATAGCCTTTTTTGATACAAATTAAGTGATTAATGTGCATTGGAGATCCTGAAAGAAAAACAAAACAACAGCGCTGTCCATGGTGCTGTGATCGACCCCTGAACCGACTAAGCCCTGATGCTCATGGCCCCACCCCCAGCCCCCACCTCTGCTGTAAAGGCTAATAAAATCATAGAAGGTCATATGACCGTTGTAGATAGAAGGAAAAAATAGAAGGAAAAGACAAATTTGGGTTATCTGAGTGGTTAATTGTAATATCCATTACTAGGCTGATCATGTTTTTGTTTAAAATAGGGTCTGTGAATATCATTTCCTCATTTATTGATGCAGTCATTTGGGTACTTAATGATCAGTAAAACAAAATGCCTCGAGTCCATATTTATGTTTCTTCAGTACCTATGGCTGATGGTTTGGCTAATTTTAAATAAAATATTGCCCGCCCCTGTGTTATTACAGTAACACTGGTGCACGTTGTGCGCAAATGATGCGCTGAGGTCCGGGTTGTTAGCGGAGCTCTCCATGGTGCTGATCGGCCTCCATGACGATGCGTCGCAACAGGGCTCTGGGTCAGAGAGGCTTATGTATTTGCCACTTTCTTTTATTTTTGCCACTTGATTCTCTGTTTGTGTACACTTTTGTTATCGTGCTTATGACACGCACTGTCCCCTGCAGATTGGCAGCCGACTTAGACAAAGAATTACCGTAAATTACCAAATAATAGCCGGGTTTCAATTAACCGCCGGGTTCCCTTTAAACGGCGGGTGCAGGTGTATATTTTGATAAATAACCGCCGGTTCCAAATAAATGCTGAGTCTAATTATTATTATTTGTTTAAATCAAGGAAGAAGACGTGTCCACTGACACTGCACGTTTTTCTTCTTCGCCTTTTTCACGTATTGTGCTTTCTGTCAGTCAATATCACACTGATGATCGCCATGGCTCCGGTGCAGCAAAAAAGTACGACTTGAAATTCAAACTTTCTGTCTTAAAATATGCAGAGGAGGAGCAGCCGCTAGACGTTTCTCTGTCGACCATAAGAGAGTGAGACATTGGCGAAAAAATTAAACGGAGCTTCAGCGTCTGTCCGAGGAGGACAGCAACAGGGCCAGGCTGCCTGGTGGAGGTGAAGAAGGCTAGCGAGGAGCTGGAGATAAACATGCAGGGATGGGTTATCAGCAAACGGGTACGCCACGAGAGAGTGTCCCGCAAAATGATCAGGGCTGATGATGAAACAAATGTACGCCACCGTGAGTGACAGCAGAGATGAGGAGTTTGCCGCGAGTGCTGGTTGGATAAATCGTTTCCTCCGCCGCAACAACTTCACTTGCAGAAGACGAACAACTATTGACCAGAAGGACGCCAGAGAATTCACCGAGAAGCTGGAGAAGTTTGTGACATTTTCATCCCGGATTTTTGAGAGGAAGGAATTAAAGCCTGGTCCAAATAAACGCCTGCTCCCAAATAAACGCCTGGTCTGTTAAGTGATTGAAACAAATAAACGCCTGGTCCCAAATAAACGCCTGATCTGTTAAGTGATTGAAACAAATAAACGCCCGGTCCCAAATAAATTAAAAATTAGCAAAAGCGAGAAAACGTATCGTCCTTAAGTAAATTAGTGAATCTGTCAAGGCATCATGCCGACAATGCAGCCTGTGGCGTTTGAACGCACCTCCAAGACACAAAAAAGCGACTGTGTGGTTCTTTTAACGGTTTAATTTCCCAAAGCAGGTGAAAACACAGACACACTTGATTACATAATAGTAATACATTTCAAAAATAACGAAAAAGCCATCAAATTAACAAACTGAATAATCCAAAATCCATAAACAACAGTGGCCGCGTTTCCCAGGGCCGCATTTCCCAGATTAGTTAAGAAGCTCTTAAGTGCTAAGATCTTCTTAGGAGCGCTCTTAAGAATGCTGTGAAAGAAGGATGTGTTTCCCAGAGTCGCTCTTAGCTTAAGAAGATCTTTCACTAAGAAGGAAACGTAAGATCGAGCTGACCCACTCTTAACAGCCTTCTTAGCGACCAAATGCTCAGTGATCAAGCCTCGTCAGGGAAATTTATATTCTCCACTTTTCGAAATAAAACAATGCTCAATGTAGAAATACGCTCATAGCTGCGGACCACTGGCGCAAGAAACATAGGCTCATAGTAGAGAAGAAAAAACAACTTTTTATTGAATTACAGGTTTAAGTTTTCCACACACATCTGCATATGAGTTTATAGTACTACACATAAAAAAAACAAAGTAAAGAAAAAGCCAAAGTCTATGGCTGCAATACAGCACATTCTCGCTGCGAACCAACAGCGTCGCCGTGCGCGAAGCCAGACGGTTTCCATAAATGCATACGTGCATCAGCACTTCTCCCCACTGGACGTGCTGTCAGACCGGGCTGTCCAGGCAAAGTACCGGCTGCCCCGTGCGGAGATCCAACGGCTGATCACTCTGTTGTCTCCACACATCCAGAGAGCAACCCGCTGCAATTTTGCCCTCAGCCCTGAGGTGCAGCTCCTGGCTGCGCTGCGTTTTTACGCAGTGGGGAGCTTCCTGAAGGTGGTGGGGGACGGCACCGGCCTCAGCAAGGCATCGGTGTCACGGAGTGTGGCAGCTGTGACACCACATAAAGATGCCCACCACACGAGACGATGTCCGCCAGGTCCACCAAGGGTTCCACGCAGTGGCTGGGATCCCCCGGGTGATCGGTGTGGTGGATGGCACCCTTGTTCCATTCTCACATGTGTGTGCCTATATCCACGGGGGTATATATGCGCTAATGGGCTTGATTACTACTTGGATACAGCTGTTGGTACAAACACACACACACACACACACACACACAATACATACGTAGCCTAATTGCACCTGTGTGGGGGGACCACGGGGCGCTGTGTGTGACTTATGCGCTGATAAAGAGGTGGGTGATCCATTTACCTGGCATCCATTGATTCAGTTTCAGCACCACCGTGGTGGACAGCTCCCACTAAGAGCTTCTTAAGAAGATCTTTGGCTTGATCTTAAGGTTCTCCTAAGAAGGCAGTTAAGAACGCGTCTGGGAAACAGCCGTATTTTAGCGCTCCTTCTTAGCCGAACCCTTCTTAAGAGCCTTCTTAAGTCCTTAAGAACGATCGAATCTGGGAAACGCGGCCAGTGATGGTCAAAAAGAGGCAAACATTTAAACCATGACTGTGAATCTCCTTCGCCTCAAACCTTTCCAAACTGACCCAGAGCCGGTTCGGTCCAAAGTCGGAATTCTGGATGGTCGGATTTAGCCCTGGTCAGAATACAGAGATTATTTTGGTCGGAGCAATGGGCAGTCGGGCCAATGGGGCTAGAAAAGTCAGATTAATGGGTAGTCGGAGAGATGGGCGGTCGGACTTTTGGGCCGTCGGACTGACGTATGCTCCCCATCCGCCTCAAGGTTCGACGTGTTGTGCGTTCAGAGATGCTCTTCTGCATACCTTGGTTGTAACGAGTGGTTATTTGAGTAACTGTTGCCTTTCTATCAGCTCGAACCAGTCTGGCCATTCTCCTCTGACCTCTGGCATCAACAAGGCATTTGCGCCCACAGAACTGCCGCTCACTGGATATTTTCTCTTTTTCGGGACCATTCTCTGTAAACCCTAGAGATGGTTGTGCGTGAAAATCCCAGTAGATCAGCAGTTTCTGAAATACTCAGACCAGCCCGTCTGGCACAAACAACCATGCCACGTTCGAAGTCACTTAAATCACCTTTCTTCCCCATTCTGATGCTCGGTTTGAACTGCAGCAGATCGTCTTGACCATGTCTACATGCCTAAATGCATTGAGTTGCTGCCATGTGATTGGCTGATTAGAAATATGTGTTAACGAGCAGTTGGACAGGTGTACCTAATAAAGTGGCCAGTGAGTATATATATATATATATATATATATATATATATAATGTATATACCCGTATAGAGTTGTACTCAGCCTAGAAACTCATTGACAAATAATATTTTAATTAATGCTAAATAATGAGTCACATTAAAAATAGCAGCCTAAACAACCTTTACATCTTCCCAGGTTACCCCCTGCTATTCCGGAAGTAGTACCATTAATAGAAGTTGCGCAAGCGGGCCATTCATGCCCCTGGTAAGACAAACTTTAAACGTTCAAGACTCAATACAAATAAACAAATTAGAGGTCGACCGATTCATCGGTTTGGCAGATTAATCGGCCCCGATAGGACGTTTTACAAACTATCGTAATTAACGGAAAATGGCCCCGATAGTGGCCGATGGCTGTTTTTTTTTTTTTTTCCCCCGCAGCGCCGTGAACTGCTCCTTCCATGGCCTGCTGCTCTCTGTCTCTCTGATCACTGAGGGGCGGGGCTGCTCTGCACACACAGCGCGCATGGGGGAGGGAGGGAGGGGGGGGAGAGAGAGAGACGGAGCGTGAGCAGCGCAGCGGCAGCAGAGAGAGGAGAAGGAGGTGGAGACGACGACACGCGTTACTGTAATGGTACAGACACACCAACTCCGGCAGCGACAGATACGGACGCAACGGACCGTCGAACGCACCGGCGAGTGGGCAGGTCTGTGTTCAAGTTGGATCAATTGGATAGACGTCCTGCGAAGTGGGCGGGACTTTGAGTTTCGCTCTGCCGTTTCCAACATGGCGGCCGGGCCACAAACGATCTCATTTTACAGTTAAACTACACGCTAAAGCAGGTTTCTGAAAACATTTGAGGCGGGAAATGTGTAGTGCAGTAACAGAATCTGGATTCATATTTGATCAACACTGCCTGGTTTGATAGTTTGAACGAAGTTTCTGGAGCCGGCGGCACTGCGTTGGACGGACGGCATTTGCATAAAGTTCAATCCATCGACCTTTATGCAAATTCACGTACGGCGACAGGGCAGTCAATTCGACGTGCCGTATCCATCATGCGGAGCTCCTGCTCTACATAGACAATGAATGGGATCCGTTGACTTGACGTCTGCTGCCGGAGTTGGTGTGTCTGTACCATCCGTGTATTTAAACCTTCACAAGTTGAAAGTGAACAGACATAACCTCCTTGGTGGAGGAAATAAGTACCACCTGTTCAACAAGCATAAGCGGGGGGGGGGGGGGGGCTCGGTATCGGCCGATTAATCGGCTATCGGCTTTTTCCTGCTCCAAACTATCGTTATTATATCGGCCTTTAAAAATCCACTATCGGTCGACCTCTAAAACAAATCACTCGAAATTAAAGCAAAGTGTAGTGTGATTATTTGTAACATGAAATGGACGGATTAATAAGTTAAATGGAAAAGAGATGCATTATTAATATCACTGGCATTTGTTGACTGGCCCTGCAGTGTTGATTTTTATCTGGTGCGCACGCTCTAAAGAGCTGCAGGAGTAACGGAGGTGAAATATGATGGATGAACCGATTAATTAAGGATTATACGAACGGACTATAAACAGAGGAGAACTTACATAGATAGTCTTTTAATGCAGGCAGCGCGTCACGAGCTGCTCGTCCTGTCACACTTATATTCTAAACTTTTTCTTCTTTTTTACTTATTCTTCTTATCTAAAATGGCGTATTAGGGCTACTGTAGGAAAAATAACGGAGCCAAAAGAGGTGGGCGTGTTTATACATTTGCAGGGTGTGTTCGAAATGCCATACTGACGTACTGTCTACCACATACTCAACATGTATGTACTACATACTACCTACTAAATCAAGGATTGAGTATGCATATACACATTTCATACTCATCTTCTCTCACGTGATTGAATACATTACGTTTGCGGTCCGGACTCGCGTTGAATGGAAATTAAATCTAAAAATATAAATGGGTATTAGTATTACTCTATGAAATATTCCTCAATATTATTTGAGTAAAATTAAAATAATGAATTGTTTTATGCCCTGCGATAGACTGGCGTCCTGTCCAGGGTGTACCCTGCCTTCGCCCAATGACAGCTGGGATCGGCTCCAGCCCCCCGTGACCCTAAATATAGGATAAGCGGTAGACAATGGATGGATGAATTGTTTTATAGTTGTTTTTATATGTGAGCTCCGGCGCTTTTCCTCTCTTACCTGCGTAGCTCCGTTCTTTCCCGAATATTAAGCTAGCTCTGTTGCATTATTCTTCATTGATCGTGATCAATGGCATTATACCCTCAACCAGTGGCTGAACACCAGCGGGGAGACGACGGAGGCAGTCGGCTTGTCGTCTGCGGTAAATTATTCAAATGTACATGGCATTTGGATTTCCCTCTGAAGTAAGTCATATTAACAGCACTTAACTAGTTTACGCATTTATCTGTAGTATATTGATCATAAATAGACAGGCCTATGTATGCAACCATAAACATTATTAAAAGACAGACTGATATAAGTAGTTGAATACATATCATGTATGACAGTTTGGTTAGACAGAAAAAATAATTAGCAGGCTAATAGTGACTAATTAATTAGACAAATAATCACTTAATGTATACAGAAGCCGGTTCTGGGGGAAGGAGTCAGAGCTTGTGCGGGAGGTGGAGCGCTAACAGTTAGATCTGGTGTGGCTTACCTCTACGGACAGCCTCAGCTCTGGATAGGGGTTGGACTTCTCCAGAGTTGACCAAGGTGTGAAGCGCCGGGCGGGTGTGGGGATACTCACAAATCCCCGGCTGAGTGCTGCTGTGTAGGAGTTTACCCCGGTGGACGAGAGGGTTGCCTCCCTACGCCTATGAGTTATGGGGGGGAAACTGACTGTTGGTTGTGCATATGCACCAAAAAGCTGTTTAGAGTATTTGGCCTTCTTGGAGACTGTGAATGGAGTCCTGTGTGGGGCTCCAGTAGGGGACTCCATAGTTCTGCTGGGAGGCTTCAACGTGCATGTGGGCAATGATAAAGACACCTGGAGCAGCGTGATTGGGAGGAACGGCCTCCCTGACCTTAATCCGAGTGGTCGTTTGTTATTGGACTTCTGTGCTAGTCATGGACTGTCCATCACGAACACCATGCTAAAGCATCCTTATGCATAAGTGTACATGGTACCAGAGCACCCTAGGCCTGAAGGTTGATGATCGATTTTGTGAACGTTTCGTCGGATCTGAAGCCGCATGTTTTGGAAACAAGGGTGAAGAGAGGGGAGGAGCTGTCAACTGATCACCACCTGGTGGTGAGTTGGGTCAGACAGTGGGGGAAACCTTTGAACAGAACTGGTAAGCCCAAACGAGTAGTGTGAGTGAACTGGGAACGGCTGGAGGAGCCCCCTGTCTGAGAGATTTTTAACTCACACCTCGATGTTCAAATCCTCCATTGCTGAAGCTCTGGAGGTGAGCTGTGGACTAAAGGTCTTAGGTGCCTCAAGGGGCTGTAACCCTCAAACACCGTGGTGGACACCGGTGGTCAGGGAAGTCTGACTGAAGGAGTTAATCTGGGATATGTCATCTCAGAAGACTCTGGAGGCAGTTGCAAGGTACTGACAGGCCTGAAGGGCTGCAGCCTCTGCCGTAAGGGAGGCAAAGCAGCAGATGTGGGAGGAGTTCGGAGTAGCCATGGAGAAGGACTTTCGGTCGGCACCAAGGTGCCTCTGGAAAACCGTCCGGAACCTCAGAAGGGGGAAATGGGGAACCATCCAAGCTGTATACAGTAAGGATGGAACACTGTTCACCTCAACTGAGGAGGTAATCGGATGGTGGAAGGAGCACTTTGAGGAACTCCTGAATCCCCCCGACACACCCTCTACGGTAGAGGCAGAGTTGGAAGCTGATGGAGGATCATCGTAAATTTCCCTGGTGGAAGTCACTGAGGTAGTCAAAAAACTCCTCAGTGGCAAAGCCCCGGGGATTGATGAGATCCGTCCAGAAATGCTGAAGGCTTTGGTGGTGGAGGGGCTGTCTTGGATGACACGTCTCTTCAACATTGCATGGAAGTCAGGGACAGTGCCTAAGGAGTGGCAGACTGGGGTGGTGGTCCCCCTGTTCAAAAAGGGGGACCAGAGAGTGTGTACCAATTACAGGGGTATCACACTACTCAGCCTCCCTGGTAAAGTCTACTCCAATTGCCTGGAAAGGAGGGTTCGGCCGATAGTGGAATTGGATTGAAGAGGAACAATGCAGGTTCCGTAATGGCCATGAAACAACGGACCATGGGAATATGCCTATCCAGTCTGCATGTGTTTTGTGGACTTGGAGAAGGCGTATGGCCAGGTTCCCCGGAATATTTTGTGGGAGGCGCTGTGGGAGTATGGGGTGAGTTGGTCACTTCTTAGGGCCATCCAATCTCTGTACTCGGCAGTAAGTCAAACTTGTTTTCAGTGGGGTATGGCCTCCGCCAGGGCTGCGCTTTGTCACCAATCCTTTTTGTGATATTCATGGACAGGATATCGAGGCATAGTCGGGGGGAGGAGGGTTTGCAGTTCAGTGTGCTGCAGATCACATCGCTGATTTTTACAGATGATGTGGTCCTACTGGCATCATCGGTCTGACCTCCAGCACTCACCAAATCGATTTGCAGCCGAATTTGAAGCGGTCGGGATTAGAATCAGCACCTCTAAATCTAAGGCCATGGTGCTAAGAAGGAAACCGGTGGATTGCCTGCTCTGAGTAGGGAATGAGTCCTTACCCCAAGTGAAGGAGTTCAAGTACCTCTGGGTCTTGTACGTGAGTGAGTGGACAATGGAACGTGAGATTGGCCGGAGAATCGGAGCAGCAGGCACGGTATTGCATTCGCTGTACAGTACCGATGAAAAGAGAGCTGAGCCGGAAGGCAAAGCTCTCGATCTACCGGTCAATCTTTATTTCAACCCTCACCTATGGTCATGAGGGATGGGTCATGACTGAAAGAACTAGAGTACAAGCGGCCAAAATTTGTTTCCTCAGGAGGGTGGCTGGCATCTCCCTTAGAGATGGGTGAGAAGCTCAGTCATCCGTGAGGGACTCGGAGTAGAGTCGCTGCTCCTTTGCATTGAAAGGAGACAGCTGAGGTGGTTCAGGCATCTGGTAAGGATGCCCCCTGGGTGCCTCCCTAGGGAGGTGTTTCAGGTGCGACCAGCTGGGAGGAGGCCACAGGGAAGACCCAGGACTAGCTAGTGGAGAGATTATATCTCCACACTGGCCTGGGAACGTCTCGGGATCCCCCAGTCAAAGTTGGCTGATGTGGCCCGGGAAAGGGAAGTTTGGGGTGCCCTGTTAAAGCTGCTACCCCCGCGACCCGACACAGGATAAGCAGTAGACAATGAGATGAGATGATGAGATGAGGTTGGTGCCAGAGTGCCGTACTGTAGGGTCAATCCTCACATTCCCCTGTGTCGCCTCTAATTTGGGGGTAGGGATTTGAGGAAGGACTTCGGTCTTTCAAGGCGTTCCGTGGAGAATCCACTGCTAACAAGGGGACACTGACATGGATGGGGGAAGGGCTTTTAAGGGGTTTGTTTTTTGTACAGGCTGGTTAGTGCCATCTCCTACAGAGTCGGGTCAGAAGCCAATTGTTATCTTATGGGTGTTTATCACGTGGGTGGTTGGGCTAAGATGCTAACTGTAGCTTTCACTTGTTGTCATAGCAACGGCAAACATCCGGTCAAGCAACTAGTGACAAGTGAAACCTACCGCTAGCATATTATAATAATTTTATTTGTATTTTGTAAGGCTCCCCTAGCTCCACCTTTTATGTATATATGAATGTGATGGGGAATGGAATACAGATTCATATGAAAGACCAGGGATGCACTACGGTGGGGCCATGTCGAAGCCAGAGTCAATTTTTACATGGCCGTGATGGATGAGGCAAACCATCTTCCGACTGCTATCACTCTTCTGGAAGCTCAGCGTGAGGGGGGTCAGACCGCTACTGCATCGATGGCCCTCAATCTGGACTGACGCCATTGGAGCCACCCTTGTCATAAAGCACCGTGTTCAGACCACAGACGAGGTGCCAGTGCGCAGGAGAGCCTACAGAGTATCACCTCAGAAGCAAACGGTGATTGAGGAACAAGTGCACAAGATGCTCAAGGATGGAGTGATAGAACCGTCTACATCCATCCATCCATCCGGGGGCAGCTGCCTGAGCAGGGACGCCCAGACTTCTCTCTCCCCAGACACTTCCTCTAGCTCCTCCGGGAGGACCCCAAGGAATTCCCAGGCCAGCCGGGTGACGTAGTCCCTCCAGTGTGTCCTGGGTCTTCCTCAGTGTCTCCTCCCGGTGGGGCATGCCTGGAACACCTTCCGAGAGAGGCGTCCAAGGGGCATCCGGTACAGATGCCCGAGCCACCTCAGCTGGCTCCTCTCGATGTGGAGGAGCAGCGGCTCTACTTCAAGTGCCCCGCCACCCGGCGGAGGAAGCTAATTTTGCTGCTTGTATCCGGGATCTTATTCTTTCGGTCATGACCCAGATTTCATGATCATAGGTGAGGGTAGGAAAGTAGATTGACGGGTAAATCGAGAGCATTACTGCGGCCGCTGCACCGATCCGCCTGTCAGTCTCACGTTTCATCCTTCCCTCACTCGTGAACAAGACCCCAAGATACTTAAACTCCTCCAGTTGAGGCAGGAACTCTCCCCCGACCCGGAGGGAGCAAGCCACCTTTTTATGGTCGAGAACCATGGCCTCAGATTTGGAGGTGCTGATCCTCATCCCAACGACCCTCTCGTTCACTGGGGAAAACTCCAACACATGGCGGCCGAGCTGCGGAGTTATGAGCAAGCCCACACCAACTGTGCGCCTCTCACCACGGGCAACTCCAGAGTAGAAGAGAGCCCAACCTCTCTCAAGGAGTTGGGTTCCAGAGCCCAGACTGTGTGTGGAGGTGAGCCCGACTATCTCTAGCCGGTAGCGCTCTACCTCCCGCACTAGCTCAGGCTCTTCCCTCCAGTCAGGTGTCATTCCATGTCCCCATGGCTAGTGTCACTGTCCGGGGATTAGGTCGGGTTGAGGTGACCACACCACACCCAGCGGACCACGGCAGAGCGCCTGTGCTGGTGGAGCGGCTTGTGTGCCCGCCCAGGACAGCCACCTAAATCACACCGCCTACTGGAGGGCGGGCCCATGTCGCTCCTTCGTGCTGTGCCCGGCTGGGTCCTGTGGGCAGAGACCCGGCCACCAGGCGCTCGCCTGCGAGCCCCAACCCCGGGCCTGGATCCAGGGTGGGGCCCCGGTGACGCCATTCCGGGCGACGTAAACGTCCTTGTTTGTTTGTCTGTCATAGGGGGCTTTGGAACCGCTCTTAGTCTGACCTGTCACCTAGGACCTGTTTAAGCCCCGGACAACATAGCTCCTAGGATCATTCAGGTGCTCAAACCCCTCCACCATGGTAAGGTGTAGGTTCAAGGAGGAGTAATAATTGTATTTGTATTTTTACTTGTTTTTTCTTCTGTTTGTTCTTTCCTCTCCAACTCCTAGAAAACTGGTTTATATCTGTTCAATAAAATATGTACCAGAAAAAACATTCACTCAAAATGATCATATATAGATGAAGTAACTAATATTATATTGGCATTTGAAACCCATATCAAAACATTTCAAACTTAAAGTGATGGTTGCACCCTAGGTAATTTCCACCATGACGTCCAGCCAAACACAATGATGTCCAGCCAAACAACGCGAGAGTATGAAAAAGTTTTGCTTAATTATTTTTTATAAATGCATGATAATACAAGCATTTATAAAAAAAAATCAGGGAAACTTTTACATACTCTCGAGTGAAACTCGGGTCACGGAAACAGCTGAGTAAACACCGACTGCCATTAAACACCAACGAAGAAGAAGAAGAAGCTGGGTAAACACGGAAGTGCCGTCTACGCAACAGCGGTAGCTTTAGCAGTAGAAGCTATCAGGCAAGTGTTCTTTTAAATAAACTCCTGATGTACTTACAAACTGTAAAATGCCTCGTTTTGTGAGTACAGACCCTATGTGTACTACTGCAGAAGTTTGGTAACATTCCATTCATTATTAGTGGGGAAATTTATGAGATATACACTATGCACCATCGCGCCATTACTTAGCCATTCAGCTGATCGCCCTATCTTGACCAATGCTGACCATTGCTAAAAATGCTTCAGAGGGGGTGTTTGGCTGGACGTCATGGTGGAAATTACCTAGGGTGCATTTTACTCCGAATTATCACTTTAACCCAGAACTACATTAAATGTCAACACGTAGAAATAATTACAGTTGAGTTGTAATGTACATTTGCTATTAAATGTATAAATTCTCTAAATGCATTATCATTACTTAATTTTAATTGACATGAATATGATTGTGCCAATGCAGATTTAAAATTACAAGTTTTTAAATTTCACATTTGAACTCACACAGACCAACAACCAATCAATACACACAGACACACATCTCCTACCCACAAGTGTGCATGGAACACACCAAAGCATCCTGGGACATTTGCCATCATGCCACATATAAAGTTTGAGATTTCCTGGAGCCATGTTGTTGGCGTCCTGGTCTACATGCAAAGGTAAGTAGCACCATGATGGCTTTGAACTGTGTTCTCACTTGACTGATATTTAATCACTGTGGTATTCAGAAACAAATGTGTGGAATTCCCTGAAACAGATCTGTTAGTGGTGAATTTCTTTGGGCTTTTTTATGATTGTACAATGTCAATTATTTTACCTGGACTTTTTATATTTTCAGTGCTGTGACTCCCAGATCCTCATTTTAAAGCACTTCAATGTAAAGAGAAATGTGTTGCAAAGAGAAAAATGGGTGGTTTGAAGACAAGACTCTTCAGCTCATCCTACAAACAATACTGATAAGAAAATAAGTAATGCTCTTTAAAGAATATAGCTTACTCTGGATTTTTATTGGCACCTTAATGTGAGAATTTTATGAGGGTTTTGAAAATGTATGGACTATGTAACTACACACTCACTGACTCTCGATCTACCTTTAGCTGTAATAAAACTCATCATCATGCGAACACTAGACGAGTATTAGTTTAGTTATTAGATTAGATTATGAAGGATAAATGAATAATATTGGAAAACCAGGAAATTTCAGAACTCAACAAATTACATTATGGATTTATCTTCTTTCCTGTCTCCTGTAGATGAAATTATTATGTAGCCTATTGATGAAGAAGTTGTTTGTGAAAAACACCAATCCACCAGTTAGTGCTGATACTCTTCAAGATTGGAACATTGACTGAGAAATTTGAGTGGTTTACAGGTTATCAAGCTACATTATGAAATATTTTAATTCCCACTTATTTATTTCATGGTTTTGATTTACTGTGTGGCTAGTTTTAAATATTCAAACATGTTTTTTTTTGTTACATTGGTATTTAACAAAGTCTTCAAAGCTCTGTGTATTTTCTTAGTACTGATATAATTATCTAAAAGGAAGATTAATATGGGGTCAGTTCAGTCTCATTAATAATGAATGCACAGAGAAGGATTCACAAATGTATTTTGTGATTTATATATAAATGACTCTGCTCACAAATGCATTTCGTTTTAAATCAATGTAATATAAATTTATAAATATATGAATTAAAAAAATATTTGCAATTTTCATCAAAAATGTATTTGTATGTTGTTACATTTATATACAAACTGTTAAACTTGAATTTAAAAGGTCGCTTTTCATTTGTGAACTTGTTTGCATTTATTCGTGAACTGGTCTGCATTTATTTGTGAATCCAGCCACGTCAGGAGAGTCTCAAAAATCCACAAACAAATACAGACCAGTTCACGAATAAATGCAAAGAAGTTCACAAATGAAAAGCGTCTTATAATTTCAAGTTTAACAATTTGAATATAAATGTAACAACATACAAATACATTTTTGATGAAAATTGCAAATATTTTTTTTATTTATATATTTATGGATTTATATTACATTTATTTAAAACGAAATGTATTTGTGAGCAGAGAGTCATTTATATATAAATCACAAAATATAATTGTGAATCCTTCTCTGTGCATTCATTATTAATGAGACTGAACTGACCCCATAGATTAAAGCTCTGGTCTACGATTTGAAAGATTTGTCAATTGAGCCAAAATTGATCCAGTAATAGCCATCCGGTCCACATGGCTACTATTGGATAATTTTTCTGATCCAATCCTCGCTCACTCTCCTGCTCCCATCTCGTCCCGACCCACTTCCTCATTTGAAACTACGAGCAGACAAGATGCTTGTTGCCCTGAGCAGTTCAAGTATGGAGCAGGGCTCTCACGTGTTTAACTAAATTCAGAGTGAGATTTTGGCTGAGGCTGCTGCATCAAAGGGGAGGGGGAGGGAGGGGGGTGTTGTGGCAAGCGATCGCCGAGCAGTTTGGGATCGGGGAAGTACTGCAATCAGGGTGAGAGAGAAATCATACAGGTACCCGCTGCATTTACACCGATAATGTTTTATCATTAGTGGCCGTAATAAACACTATTACTGCTTTGTGCATGTTGTGGAAGTCCCAGACACACTGGGAAACTAAACGGCGTCCTGCCTGAGTTCATAAGCGGAGGGAATGTTCCCATTCATTGTCTATGTAAGAAGCTGTGCAATGCCTTCGCGTCGCCGCAAGTTTCGATGGGCGCCGTCTCCCGCAAGCTCTCGAAAAACTTTTAAACTGACCGTTGTTGATCTAAAATAAAGACAGATTCAGCAACTGCATAGCTTATTTCTAGCATAAAATGTTTTTAGAAACACATTTCGGTGAAATATTTTTGTAAAATAAGAGGGAGGTGGGAGGCTGCGAGGGGAGAACGATACGAGCTCGGAGGAGCACAGAGGGGAGGGGTGTGCAGTGTTTCCCCTAGAATTTTTTTCAGGCCCGGTGGTACCCACCGAAAAAACCCTAAACAGACAAGACGCGTGGGATGGTGTATTGGTGCAGTTGGATTAAGTCAGGTGGCACAGCAAGCAGTCTGCAATTCTGCAATTATTATATTTGCATTCAACATTTTTGTTCAACCTGAGTGTATTCAAGGTTTTCAAGGATTAAAGGAGAGAGTGACTTATTAAGGTGCCGGTTGATGGAAATGATCCAAAATTAGGGGCCGGAAAAATATGGCTGGAAAATGAGGAGCATCACATTAATAGCTACAGATACTTTTATACGTTATAAAACATTATAACGACATATGAGTGCATATATTGTCTTATTTTATCAAGTAAAATATAAGTTATAGGTTTACTCAACAGCCTAATAGTTCATAGAAATTCAGGTAGAAATAGGTTAACTCAGAGTTCCACAGCTTATCAAAAAACAATCCTTATTTTATTAGGCTGTGTTGTGAAAAAAATAGTAAGCTTGAATATAGGAGGAGAGTCTATGGGTTGTATCAATAACAGCGCTTTATTAGCACAAATATCAGGAAAACATATTCCGGCAGTTAAACGTGCACGGACCTAGTAGTCAACTCAACATAGGGTTGAATTCACTCAAAAGGCGCTTTACAACAGAGTGCGCAGCGTATTTCAAGAGACTCCGCATGAGTCTGATTGGCTCATTCTATAGATGCAGGCGGAGCGTAATTTTAGCATGCCGCGGCCTGGTTGGAGCGCTGGGTATCTCCACCCACACTGGCTCATACGGTCCATCCCTCCGGGTGCTGTCATCTATGTATTGTGTGTGTATGTTGTCGAGATGCATATCATGTGCTTGTCATGTGCTCCTTCCTGGTGCGGCTACACAATGTGTCCGTTCATTGTGTGTTGTCGGGTGTATATCATGAGCTTGTCATGTGCTCCTTCCGGGTGCAGCTACACAATGTGTCCGTTCATTGTATGTTGTCGGGATGTATATCATGAGCTTGTCATGTGTGTGTGTGTGACCCAAATGTGATCCTCTCTTGTGTTTCCTGTTTTCAACGTATGGCGTACAGATGGAATGCCCTGACACAGTTTCTGACCCTCACAATAGTTTTCCACTAGCCTGAACATCTGAGTCTATGTGTAGTAATTTAAAACATGTGTGATTAGCTTATGTATTTACATTTTTCTCCACAAATCCCCCTTTTCACACCAACTAGGTGTGAACATTTTGCTTAAAGGTACTCTTTTCCTTCCTCGTCTTCCATGTCCAGGCTCCCATCCTCAAATTCCTCATTAGCTAGTAGAGGCATCATATATTTTGGTGGGTCTTTTTCTTTAGTCAGTGCAGTTTGCACTAACCTGGAAACCATGGTTCTCAGACATGGAATGCAGCAGCACCCACAGGTGACTAGTATGGCCAGGAAGATGGCTATTGAGGCTGCTAAAGATATTATTACCGCTTTCCATTTTCCAAACACATCTTCCATCCATTTGGTGAACGGGTCATCGACCCCTGATGCTTCGTGCATTTCTTTGGAGAGTGCTCTTAGGTTTTCTAATGCTCGAGTGACTGAGCCATCTGGGGCCGTGTTATTGGGGATTATGGTACAGCAAAGTTTTCCAAACATGGCACAGACACCCCCTTTTTCAGCTAGGAGCATGTCTAGCGCCATTCTATTTTGCATAGCGATGATCGATGTGGGTGCGAGCTGCTCCGCCAGCCCTTCCACTGCATCCCTAGTGGCATTAGCGAGGCGCAAAATATTATAGTGGATATAGTTAATGCGGTCTACGTTTTTATTGGGGAGTATCCAGAGAAAGATTGATTCGAACCCTGCCCCTACTTGATTGGCCAATTTATACTCGTCTGGCACGCCTCGAGGGATACCTATGGCGTCCACGTATGTGGTCCCTCCAAATGGGTCTTGCAAGCTTGTGTCCCTTTTAGCAAGTATATGTCTTCTTCTTCGCCGGACGAGGGCGTTAGGTCCTGAGGGGTTTTTTATCACTCGACTGCCTATTAACGTAAGGGGCATCCCTAGTCTGACCATGGCGCAGGTGCCTATGGTGGTGTCGGCCTCTACTCGAGAATAGAGACGCAACCCTCCACAATAGTAAAACAGTCCCGCTCGGGCCCATGGTCCTATCACATCCCCAGATGTTGTCCTATTACACCAATCTGAGGGTATGTTTCCCACATTAACTTTTGGTTTGCTGCTGGCGAAGTTGAAACACTGATACCTGGGATCTTTTCCTTTTATGGCGGTAAAATAGCCGGCCCTAGTTTTATTATCAATGGGTGGGAAGACTGATGCCAGGGATTGGCATCCTGAGGGTGTGGCTTTTCTGGTTAAGTTCATCATACATTCATAACCTACTTTGTCTTTGTCTGGATATAAGGGGGCAGGTTCGATGAACATGGCAGGACGCGCAGCCGCGCATGCTACACATCCCGTCATGTTCTGGCGCTTAGCATTATCCGTAATCCACCTTAACCAAATGTTACTTTCTCCGAAGCCTGTAGCCATTTTTACGACGTCTAAAGGAGTTAATTCTGTGTAATCCTGGGTCATCACTATCGGACTGGTAGTGGGCGGCTTTAGGGCAGTGGAATTAGCTGTGGTCGTATTCGTTGCACTACCTTTACTAGTGGGGGCGTATTTGGGCGGGTATATGTTTACTTGTATTCCTCGTATCTGGTCTTTTCCGGTGACGTCTACTCCTAATGCGATCCATATGCGATTTTTTCCCGTGGAGCTTGCCTTAATGTTATTGATAGAGAGAGTGAGCGGATTGCCGGTTGGACTGAAATCTCTTTGGAACGAAATGTGGTCCCAAAACTCGCTGTGTGTGTGTCTGGTAAAACCGGACCAGGTCCCAGTGTACTTTGTTACTTGATACCAATCGGGAAAAAATGGCTGTGAATCCACCGAGAACCCAAACCCATGTTGGTAAGCATTC
Organism: Eutrigla gurnardus; assembly: GCF_963514095.1. NCBI lineage: Eukaryota > Metazoa > Chordata > Actinopteri > Perciformes > Triglidae > Eutrigla > Eutrigla gurnardus. Next base: position 27,031,390 of record NC_139916.1, on the reverse strand, counting down.
CCAGTGGCCTCGCAGCTCTCCACTATTCGTGGACTATTACACAGATAGACATCGTAGCCCCGCCAACTTGCTTGGGATTCCCCGCAGTCTATCACGGAGCACAGGTCGAATGTGAACATTGTGGTATCCCCGGCAGTATAATTTAAAACTATTTTAGCACCGCACGCGACTTCGGGGATCTGGAAAGTTTTCGTTTGTTCCCTTTTGGGACGTGTTAGGTAAATGTTGGTGGAATTGTCTCGCTCTTTGTTTATTAGTTCGAGTCCTAGTAGAAGGAGTATTACCGCCACCCCGGTTACACCCATGATCACGGTGCACATCGTTTTCCCCCATGGGAGATAGTCTGCATATCTCCACCTCCGTCTTTCCTCCGGTGCAACAGACGGATCTCCGGAGAGTCTCCTAAAACTCCTCGGAGTCGTCATTTTGGGCCAAATCTGTTCTCACTTCCTGGAGTGAGCGAGTAGGTGGTGATGCTGGGGCACAATGTGTCAGGTGGTGCCAGGGAGCTCCTGCTTTTCCCTTGACCTGGACCGAGTGTGAAGTAACCTCCTTCACTTCGTACGGACCAGTCCACCTGGGGTCTGTCCACTTTCTTTTGTGAACCTTGACCCTGACCCAGTCTCCTACTTTGACTATCGTCCCCTGCTCTTCGGGATCCTTCTCCTGTGCCTTCTGCACCTGTATTGAGAGGGCTGAGACAAGAGATATTAGTTCTCTCATGTAGTCGGATTTCTCTATCTGACACACATCTAAAGGAGGTATATGTCCTCCATCACGTGGCGGGCCAGGCATTGGCCTTCCCGTCAACAACTCATGGGGCGACAGGTGCGTGCCTCCCCCTTTTGAGGTTCTCATGGCCATGAGAGCCAAAGGGAGGGCCTCCAACCATGTCATCTTACTGCCCGCACATACCTTGGCTATTTTAGCCTTCAATGTTTGATTCGCGCGTTCCACCAGTCCCTGGGACTGTGGATGGTAGACCGAACCAAAACTGTGTGCAATCCCCAGGAATGCCTCCACTTCACTCAGCATCTGATTATTAAAATGTGTCCCGTTGTCTGATCTGATACGTTTCGGTACCCCATATCTGGGTATTAGCTCTGTTTGCAACCACTTTATTACTGTCTTCCCGTCTTCTCTATTTGTGGGGATTGCTTCTACCCATCTTGAAAATCTGTCTACCATTACCAAGATGTACCTCTTTCCCTGTACTACGTTCTCCTGTCCCATATCTGTATAATCTATACTAATATCTTGGAATGGTGCGAGAGGTACGGGGTAGGATCCCATGGGCGTTTTGAATGGTTTTCTTGGGTTGTGGTTTCCACAGACGACGCATTCTTCGCAGTATAGTTTTGCCATGCTGTCTAGGTGTGGGTGCCACCAGAGTGCTGAAATGTTCAACAGTGTTTGTCTTTGTCCTTCATGGGTTGGTCCATGGGCTTCTTTTAGTAGGGTCGCTACTAATTTTGCTGGTGCCACTATCCTTCCATCATGTGATCTCCAGAGACCTTCTTTCTTTGTGGCCCCCTTTTGTGTCCATGTCGACCATTCGTACGGGCCTGCTTGTTCTTGTATCTTTTTTAGGTCTTCTTCGGTGAGTTTAGGTTGGGGGGGCGTCAGCTTAAGTATCATTTGCTTTGGCTGATATCCTCCTGCCTTTTTGGCCGCCTGATCTGCAGCCTCGTTTCCTTGACTGATCCTGGTGCCTGTTTTCTCATGTCCTTTGCACTTCATTATGGATACTCCTCTTGGTAGGATGATTGCTTCCACCAGCTCTTGTATTTCTCTTTGGTGTTTGATTGGGGCGTTGCTGGATGTTACGAATCCCCTCCGTTGCCACATGGGTGCATCTACTTGTGCCGCCCCATGTGCGTAAGCAGAATCTGTAAAGATGTTCTCCGTCTTTCCTTTGGCCAGTTTCAAGGCTTCGGTGAGCGCCTTGACTTCTGCCATTTGCGCTGAAGCGGGTTGTGGTATTACTTCTGCTTTGAGCGTCTCATGTCTTCCATTGGAGTGTTGCTGAACCACTGCATATGATGCCTGGTTCAGTCCGTTTTCTCCTCGGTAGCAGCATCCGTCAGTGTAGAGCCAGAGTTCTGCTTTGGGATCTATGTCATTTTTCAGGTCTTGTCTGAGCTTACTTTCCTTGACCGCAAGTTCTTCACATGAATGTGGGGTTCCTTTCCCAAAGTTTCCAGCCATGTTCCTTTCGGCTGCGACAAAGGTTATATGTGGCCTGGTGCATTCTCTTTGAATCTTGGTTTTTCTGGCCATGCTGAAAGTAAACTCCTTACTTGCCAAAAACGCTGCAACTCCATGTTCAGTGTGGACCTGTAATGGGTGACACATCACTACATGTGCTGTTTTTTGGAGAGCTTTTGCTACCGCTGCAACATATCTGGCGCACATTGACTGTCCGGTTTCCACTGCGTCGAGTTTTGAAGAGTAGTATATCAACACATTCCTCTCTCCCCCTTTTTTCTGATACAAAACAGCATTTAAAAATGCATTTTGTTCAGAAACATCCAAATGGAACACTTCTGTGTAGTCCGGTGAGGTGAGTGCAGCAGCTTGGGAGAGTACTTGTTTCATGTCAGTGAATGCTTGTTCAGCTTCAGAAGTCCAGGGTAGTCGTTCTGTGAGGTTTCGAGCCCCTACCTCGTTGATCATTGTCCGCAAAGGTTGTGTCCGATTGGAGTAATCAGGTATGTGGGATCGGCTGTAGCCCGTTAGTCCAAGAAATGACAACATGTCTGCCACCGTGGTGGGCTTTGGATGGTGTAGGATTGATTCCCTGTGGGCCGTAGATACTCCCAATCCTGATGCCGAGATTTGTCGGCCTAGGAATAGGACTTCTTCTCTGCATAGCTGCACTTTTTCTCTCTTGACTTTGTAGCCCTTTTTGTGCAGAACTGAGAACAGTAGGGCAGTGGCCTCCAGGCAGAGGGTAGATGTTTCTGCTGCCAAGAGAAGATCATCTACATATTGGATGAGCACAACCCCTGGTGGCCATTGGAGTTCTAGTAGGTGTGCTTTTAGTACCTGATTAAAGAGACCTGGCGAGTCCCTGAACCCCTGTGGCAACCGATTGTAGGTGTACTGTTTGCCCCCAAACGTGAAAGCAAACATGGCTTGTGATGTTTGTGCCAGTGGAACACTGAAGAAAGCGTTTGCCAAATCTATGACAGTGAAGTATCGAAATGCTGGGCTTAAACTCGTGAGTGCTACGTGTGGGTCTGGTACTGGATGAACATCTGGAGTCGTTGCATCATTTATAGGGCGGAAATCTTGTACCATTCTCCAGCCCTTTCCCCCTGCTTTCTGTACCGGTAATATGGGAGTATTCCATGGGGAGTGGCACTCGTATATTACCCCGACGTCCAGAAGGCCCTGTATCGTGGGGGCAATTCCCTTCATTTGATCTTGGGTTAGGGGATACTGCCGTCGATAAATAGGAGGTGCATCTGGGTCTTTCAGGGTGACAATCACTGGTTGTGTTTCCAGGGCTCCTACGTCATGGGGGGTTATAGTCCAAAATCGTGAGTTCACCGCATTCAAAACCGCTGCGGCTCCTGGGTGATCCGTACATGGGAGTCCATGTTGTCTTGGCAGTGGCAGGTGTTCTGGGAGGGAGACATCCGTGGTATGGGGGCCCGTGAAGCACCACATATCTTCCTCTGGTGGGGCTTGGGCTCCTTGGCGGGGTTTTTGGACTTGGAGCGGCCATGTTGCTTAGATCAGTCAATTGAGATATGTCTACCCCTCCTGTGGGGAGGCCAAAGTGGTCCTCGTTATCTCTCATGAAGTCCCGATCGTATCCACATGCCGCTGATTTAGGGTTGTATCCTCCAGCCGCTCCCCGTTCCTCTTCCTCTTTCTGGCCGCCAATACTGCTGGCAGGTGACTTTACTCTGGTTGACCCCTCCTTCCTTGGGTCGATATGGTTTCCACCACTAGGTGGCTTCGAGGGATTTTTTGTGAGAGGTCCTTCTGGTTCACTTTCTGACCAGGTCTTTTCTGAACTGCCTTGACTCCTTGATCCTCCAGGGGGCTCCAGTGCCGTTATTCGCTGTTGCAGTCTTTCCACTTCTCTCTTCATTTCCTCTCTGTCTTGGTCTTGTACGAGGACTTCCACGCCGGCCAATGTTAGTACTGGTGCTTGTACTGCTGTGTCTGTGGTCTGTGCAGGCATAAATCTTTGGTGGGTGTAGGGAGGTGGGGCTGTTGGGGGAGGTGTCGTTTCTGGAGGCCCAGTTGTTAACTTCTCTGGCAGGACTGGATATATGCCCCCTCCCCCTCCCTGTGTCTCTTCATGTTTGTCTCCCCTCTCCATTTTTCTCTGCTGAAACAGGTCTTTTAGCATTAGGTTTGTTACTCTTGTCTCTTCTTCTTGTTCTTCAAACATCTTTTTGAGTGGTTTGAAAACTGATCGCTTGTCCTTTTCAGCCTCCATGTTCTGTCGAGCTCTCTCTAATCTTTGTTTGACATCATTCACCATTATATTCATAGCTTCTCTTGATGGCAGCCCGTCCTTGGTGATCCATCCCTTTATCTCCCACCTTTTCGCTACTGATTTAACTATCTTCCCATCTCCCTTTTTACTTCTATCCTCAGTCATAACTCTAGCCTTCAAGGTCTCTACGGAGTTTTCCATTTCCCCCTCGTTCAATCCCTCAATATAATCAAAAGAATCGCTCCTAACGTTACCCAGACCAGCCCCAATCCCACTAGGTTTATTTAACAGACTCGTCTTGATAAGTTTTTCTAGTTCTAGTATCTGTCTACTCACTTCCGTTATCGTTGGTATGTGTGTCTCTGCTGTTGCTGCTGAGTGGAGAGTGTCACTTCCTAGAGCGTGCAACAGGGTGTCGGCTGCTTCCTCTTCTTCTTTGTTATCTATATCTCTGAACTCTTCTATGTCTATGTCATAAAACTCCATGCCATGTCTAAATTTTCTTGTATTACAACCACTGCCTACGCTTCTCTGCTCGACAGCGCGGTTCCGGAGAAATTGTATCGGTTTCCGAATTACAAAGTACTATAAATTTCTATTGTATTACAACCACTGCCTACGCTTCTCTGCTCGACAGCGCGGTTCCGGAGAAATTGTATCGGTTCCAAATTACTATAAGTTTTCCTGTATTACAACCACTGCCTACGCTTCTCTGCTCGACAGCGAGGTCCCGGAGGAGTTGTATCGTTTCCAAATTACTATAAGTTTTCCTGTATTACAACCACTGCCTACGCTTCTCTGCTCGACAGCGAGGTCCCGGAGGAGTTGTATCGTTTCCAAATTACTATAAGTTTTCCTGTATTACAACCACTGCCTACGCTTCTCTACTCGACAGCGAGGTCCCGGAGGAGTTGTATCGGTTTCCAAATTACTATAAGTTTTCCTGTATTACAACCACTGCCTACGCTTCTCTACTCGACAGCGAGGTCCCGGAGGAGTTGTATCGGTTTCCAAATTACAAAGTACTATTTATGCAGTCTGTTGGTTAACCCAAAACACGCTATGTTCGTTAATAGAGTGACTTAATTATGTGCAAGAATTCTCATGTTTCACGGAGTATGGTGGGTCCGCTACTTCACGATACTGTACACATAAAAGCCCTTCTATTCGTCCTTCATCTCGTGTTTTCTGTTAGGTTCAGTCACACATGTGTACACACTATGGCAGGTTTATTTTATCACTTTTGCAGAATATGTTTTCCTTCTATTTTTTAACATTTTATCCTTTAGTTAAATTTTGTCTAAAGTATTCATACTCACACTCGGTATTTGTTGATCACCTAATTTATATTTTTCAATATACAGAATTCAATTAAATAGGTTTCTGCTTACCTTTTCGGTTGAGCGCTCATGTGATCAACTTTCCCGAGAGTGGATGAATCCTTCTGGCCTCCACTTTCTTTCAGGAAGCCCCCCTCCTTCTGCAAGACAGGAGGTAGTCGTTAAAATTCTTTCCTCCTCAAGCTTTTCTCCAAACCATCCTCTGCTACCAGATTTGTTGTGAAAAAAATAGTAAGCTTGAATATAGGAGGAGAGTCTATGGGTTGTATCAATAACAGCGCTTTATTAGCACAAATATCAGGAAAACATATTCCGGCAGTTAAACGTGCACGGACCTAGTAGTCAACTCAACATAGGGTTGAATTCACTCAAAAGGCGCTTTACAACAGAGTGCGCAGCGTATTTCAAGAGACTCCGCATGAGTCTGATTGGCTCATTCTATAGATGCAGGCGGAGCGTAATTTTAGCATGCCGCGGCCTGGTTGGAGCGCTGGGTATCTCCACCCACACTGGCTCATACGGTCCATCCCTCCGGGTGCTGTCATCTATGTATTGTGTGTGTATGTTGTCGAGATGCATATCATGTGCTTGTCATGTGCTCCTTCCTGGTGCGGCTACACAATGTGTCCGTTCATTGTGTGTTGTCGGGTGTATATCATGAGCTTGTCATGTGCTCCTTCCGGGTGCAGCTACACAATGTGTCCGTTCATTGTATGTTGTCGGGATGTATATCATGAGCTTGTCATGTGTGTGTGTGTGACCCAAATGTGATCCTCTCTTGTGTTTCCTGTTTTCAACGTATGGCGTACAGATGGAATGCCCTGACACAGTTTCTGACCCTCACAATAGTTTTCCACTAGCCTGAACATCTGAGTCTATGTGTAGTAATTTAAAACATGTGTGATTAGCTTATGTATTTACATTTTTCTCCACAGCTGCCTATGGCTTGATGTTGTTTTGAAGGAGCGCCGTCTCTGCATATATTTCTCGACAACACTCGACCTGCATCAGCGAATGTGCGCACGAGCGGATCTGTGCGAGCAGGCAGCGCGAGGAAAGCGGATTTTGGACGGAGACACCGGCATTTTTCTTATAAATGCACCGGTCCGGTTCCGGTACCGGTCCGGTTCCGCTCACACCACGAGTCTGAAGAGTGCAACAGCTTATCAAAATACAGTGTCAACTTTCCGTGTTTTCAAAGTAGAAAGCGGCATCGTGGTGGTTTAACGAGGCAGAGCGGCATCAGAACAACATCAAGCGCATAAAGTACGCGAAGAAGAACGTAGCGGGAGTGCGCGGCGAGGATTGTTGCGGCCGCGCATCTTGCGGAGCAAGTCTACTGTGCTGCGCGGAGGCGCTCCTAATGTAAATGATTATTGATTTATGAATGAATTGATAGGTGGCTTATTTTTGGCGTATTGATTTTTTTTTTGGCCTGGCGGCAGGTCTCCTTGGCCTGGCGGCCCGCCAGGCCTGTACAATGGTAGGGGAAACACTGGGTGTGTGTGTGTGGGGGGGGGGGGGGGGGGTTTGTCCGTAGACCATAGCTAGTGATCTCTATTTATGACATTACAATTAAGATTAAGTTAACCATTCTGGAAAAAAAAAAAAAACATTTACTCAAGTCATTACTTCAACTAAAAGCGTCAGATATGTCATATTGCCCTATGCTCTGTGTCTCTGAACACAAGAAAAGGAAAGGTTGAGTAAAAGCGCTCTTTCATAGGAATTCAAGTTTTGGGATGGAGTTGGATTTATTGTGGGGGTGTGTGTGGTGCAACATTTGGCTGCAGGAGAGAGAGGTGTGTGGAGGTGGCTCATGCAGCGTCAGCTGATTGACGCAGCTGCAGGTGATCTCGGTGATTGATTGATGCTAGTAAAATCCACAGTAGGCGGCCGCCAGGGAGAGAGCGCAGCACACTGGATGCCCAAACTGTGTCCATGTGGGTGTGAGTGTGTCCTGAAAAGGTGTGACATAAAAGAATCATGCCAATCAAGCTGTGTCCTATCAACCTCTGGAGCTGTACAGCGTGGGGTGGCAACAGTACATGCCACAATTCTAAATTCATATTTTTCCTGCAATGTATATCAAAATATTGATTACAAATATTGCTTATATCATCACTAATGAATAGCCACCATAACATGGTGGAGGGGGTTGCGTCCCCATTTTTCATGCCACCACAATGGTGGTCTCCGAGGAGGTGCTGCAATAGTGTTATGCAGAGAGGGAGTTCTGGAATGCTCTCCTCAGCCCGCTGCCCCTGCCCGACTGCAGACAATTGGAAGAAAATACACTGCTCAAAAAAATAAAGGGAACACTAAAACAACATAATGTAACTGCAAGTCAAACATATTTCTGAGATATCAGCCTGTCCAATTAGGAAGCAGCACTGATTGGGATCAATTTCACCTGCTGTTGTGCAAATGGAACAAATTACAGGTGGAAATGAGTGGCAATTAGAAAGACATCCCTATAAAGGAATGGTTCTGCAGGTGGTGACCACAGACCATTTCTCTGTTCTCTGCCTTTCTGGCAGATTTTTTTCTTTTTTGAGTTTTGGCAGTGTTTGCACCAGTAGAGGTAGCATGAGGTGGTTTCTCCAACCCACAGAAGTTGCCCAGTTAGTGTAACTCATCCAGGATGGCACATCAATGCGCACTGTGGCAAGAAAGTTCGCTGTGTCCCCCAGCACAGTGTCAAGAGCATGGAGGAGATTCTAGGAGACAGGCCAGTATACCAGGAAACGTGAAGGGGGCCGAAGAAGGACAACAACCCAACAGAAGGACCGATATCTGCTCCTTTGTGCACGGAGGAACAGAAGGTGCACTGCCAGAACACTACAAATCAACCTCCAGCCACTGATGATTCAAGTTTCAATTCAAATGCGATTGGCATTTGCTAGAGATCACAGAGGTTGGCAGATTTGCCATTGGCGCCCTGTGTTCTTCACGGATGAGAGCAGGTTCACCCTGAGCACATGTGACCGATGTGAGAGGGTCTGGAGATGCCGCGGAGAACATTCTGCTGCCTGCAACATCCTCCAGCATGACCGGTTTGGCGGTGGGTCAGTGATGGTCTGGGGAGGCATTTCTTTGGAAGGTCGCACAGCCCTCCATGTGCTTGCCGGAGGTACCCTGACTGCCATTAGGTACCGGGATGAGATCCTCAGACCCATTGTGAGACCATATGCTGGTGCAGTGGGCCCTAGGTTCCTTCTAATGCATGCTAGGCCTCATGTGGCTGGAGTGTGATGAAGGCATTGATAAAATGGACTGGCCTGCCTGTTCCCTAGACCTGAATCCTATTGAGCACATCTGGGACATCATGTCTCGTTCCATCCACCAACGCCATGTCGCACCACAGACTGTCCAGGAGTTGACTGCTGCTCTGGTCCAGGTCTGAGAGGAGATCCCTCAGGAGACCATCCGTCGTCTCATCAGGAGCATGCCCAGGTGTTGTAGGGAGTGCATACAGGCACGTGGAGGCCACACGCACTACTGAGGATCATTTTGACATGTCTTGAAGAATCTCCACAAGAGTTGGATCAGCCTGCGATCTGATTTTCCACTTTGATTTTCGGTATGATTCTGAATCGAGACCTCCATAAGATGAGGATTTTGATTTCATTAATCATCCTTATGTTGTTTTGTTGTCGACGCATTGCACTTTGTAATGAATAAAGATTTCCAACTGGAATATGTTGTTCATTGAGAACTAGCATGTGGTGTTTAGGTGTTCCCTTTATTTAACGAGCAGTTTAGATGTATGGATTTTTGTTATTGGCCCGAAAAGAAAATATCAGTCGATCCTTGAATATCTACTTATAACTTAATCATAATATCAATAACAATATTTTTCTTTTCTTTTCAGTTTCTAGAGATGAACTTGACATCTGCCAATGTGACGGTGGTTTTACAGTATCGAGACTCCTTTGATAAAGCTGTGACCAAGAATGTGATTGTTGTGGTTCTCGGGATCTCCATCAACTACATCAATGCAGGTCTCATTTACACCTTCTCCAAACACCAGGTCTGATATTTGACATGTCTGCACTAATAATGCATTCAATAAAGAAGCAATCAGCAGCTTGATTGGAAGGTGTGGACAAATGTGGAAGTCTTTTTTTTTTATCACACTTTAATTTCAAAAGACACATTCTCTCTAAGTCTACAGCAGGGCTATTCAACTATCTTGGTCGGGGGGGATCAGTTAGATTGAGGGTGTTATCAAAATCATGTATACATCAAGAATGGTAGGCTACATTGCCAGAAAGTGCCTGAACAACTGAGACAGTGTGCATGTAAGCATGGTAATAAACTCAATCCTGCATGCAGGCACATGGTGTCTATTTATGATTTGTGCATGGAGAATAGCCTCTATTCGCACCACTTTGTTATCAGTTATTCATTTTCTGTTTGAGAGTAAACAGAAGTGATCGGTGGGCTGAGGGGTATTCCACCAAACTCGCTAATTAAAGCGGCGCTTACCTGGTTAAGCCTGGTTAGAACTAACGGCAACTTCCACTTGCGGCTAAACCCATTCCATTAACGCATTTCAGCCGCGCCTTGTTGAGGCTAATTCAAGCCAGGTTAACGTTGTCGTGTGTTACGCCGTTCACCGGATATGAAGCCAGACCAGAACCGTGAATGTTGAATCATCGAGAAAATGGCAGAAAAGACCAGAGCAAAAATTATTGATGGAACTGTACGAGGAGTACAAACCCATCATAACCGAAAAAGGGAATACTATAGTGATAAATAAAAATTGCGAGGCTGCTTGGGCAAGAATTGCCGAGCGATTAAATACGGAAGTACCGTTAAGAGTAACATGTTCTAATATAACACTGACTACGACTTCACAAATGTGAGGATAGTGTAGAGGTAATGCGCCGGCTTTGCACGCGGCCGGCCACCGTTCAATTCCCGACTATGGAATTTTGTGAAACTACTTCCTTTGGCCGGAACTCTCTCTCTCTTTCTCTCTTTTTTTATAGATAGGCCTAGTAAATGCATCTACATTGACCAACTCATTTATCTCAACAATTCAATGAACACATTCAATGAACCTATTAATGAACTCACCTGAAAGGAATTTATGTTGCTGAAAATTGCATGCAGCAATGCCTTTGTCATTGGGATCTATAACATGCTATTAATAATAACATCTTTTGCAAGTTATATTTGGGTTTTGGGGAAATTGTATGACATATTTATCATAGTTAAGGTAAAATGTTGGTCTAATTCTCTGATCTAAAGACAATTATACAAGCAAAAAAAAAAAACACACATGAGATGTCCTCTCCGGGATGTGAACTTGGAATGCCCACGTCAGAGGGCAGGTGCATCACCACTCCCCCAACTGGGGGCTTTAGATAATGATATGGCCAGTCGGTCTTAAACAAAATAAACGATTTATTCATATTTTTTTAATTGCAAGCATGTATTCTTGGACGCTTGATGAAAATATAGTCTGTTTGTACTTCATATATGTAATTTTGGTAATTTTTGGTCTTTCACGTGACGAAATCACGAGGAATAGGCTTGGCGGAACCTTCTGCTGGTACAGTTGTTTCCAACAGACGGACTTCTCTGAAACCCCCGCTAATGTAAGCCTGATGGTTAGCCTGCCCCAGGGCAGGCTAGTTTGGTCAGATAAATTCCCATGGTTACTTAGCGGAGAGTGCCTCAAGTCACGTTGATGGAACGCAACTCTCGCTAAAGGTAGCGAGGCTTATCGAAATTAGCCCGGCTTTGCGCTTAGCGAGTTTGATGGAATACCCCTCTGGTCAAACATGATTGCTGGGTTGGAGTTGGCCCTTTATGAGCACATAAACCCATTCCATTAACGCATTTCAGCCGCGCCTTGTTAAGGCTAGTTCAAGCCAGGATAACGTTGTCGTGTGACACAACGTGATGTTTGGTATTCTGGGTTTGTGTGACTGTTTCCTAATTCTAGCTCTGAGGCCCGCCCAGCTTCCCTGTTTACCTTCACCCCCTGCACTGTTGCTGGGTCCTACACGTCCTATGAGACTCCAGTGGTCTCGCTATATCCAGCGGGATGTTATGAGTGTCATGACCAAGAAAGCTGGTTGTGCTTAGTTTTCTTGTGTCAACGTTGTCTCATGGTTTCCTTTTTTATTTTGAAAATTCGTCTCTCCCATTTTTCAGGTAACTTGCCACTTCCCCTTGTGTTTTTCTTACCAGTTTGATTGTCTTTCCCACCCTGATTGTTTCCACCTGTTTCCCATTACCATGCATATCTGGGTTGAAGTAATCTCCTTTCATTTCGTATAGGAAGGTCCATTGCATCCTTTTCTTTGAATTCAAACGGCTTTTATCATGGCAACCACTTGTTTACTTTCGGGTCACTCCTTCAGTTAGGAACCTTCCTAAGCAAAATGGGCTATTCGACCGCAGCCCTGGGGCCTCATTTCTAAAACTGTGCGTAGAATCCTTACTAAAAGTGTACGTTCGCCCAAAAGCCAAAGTTTGTGTGTGCCAAAAAAAATCAGATTAATAAAACTGTGCGCACGCAAGCTGTACGCAATGTTCCCTTTATAAATCACAGGATCACCTACAAGTGTGCGTATCTGAATCCCGCCCTGTACACGCCCACTTTTTACCATATTAATGAGCCGGCATGCAATTCCGTGTGGTGAATCACGGCGACAGGTCAGAAAAAAGCAAAGAAACGTAACTTTTTAGAAACGGAGAAAGAGACACTTGTTGGGGAGGTGGAGGCCCGGAAAATAATTTTATTTAGTGGCCACAGCAGCAGCATCACAAATAAAAAGAAGCAGTGTAAGTGGCAACACATTGCTGATGCTGTCAACGGCGTCAGTGGGACGGAGCAGACGGTGGCGGAACTTACGAAAAAGTGGTCCGTCCGATCTGAAGGTAAATGACATCTTTCTGCTCCTTTACCAACATGTATTCAATGTATTGCTTGCGTATTTGAGGAAGTTTGATTTTTATAGGCAGAGATTGAGACACAGATGCGACTGAGACCAGAGGGATAAGGGTAAACAGATTTTAAACTTTTATTGTATATAAAACAAAACGTTAAATAATTTCTGTCTTTCCAGAGACTGCAGCGTTGGGCGTAGAGGAGGGTGACGGATACTTGAAAAGAATACGTTAAAAATGAACATTGATTGTTGTCTTCCTTATCTTACAAACGCAGCATGACATCCTCACGGATTCTTGCGCCCTGTTGATACCCCTCCAGTCGGGCAGGGGGTCGTGGCTCGGGGTCATCATGCTGGGGGCTCTACCACCTTTACCGGGGGGTAGAGTCTGCCTCCTGAAGTTCGCTAAAGTTGCGCTCTCCACGCTCCACGACTGAGCGCGCACGTGCGTGGGACTCATTATAGCGCATTTCCTCTGCGCTCTGGTGGTTTAAAAACGAGGGTTAAGTGTAACAATTATACGATGGCTTAATGGCTTATGTGTTGATGATACATGCACCGTAAATAAGGAGACTATTTAGTTATTCCCGCTGTGTTCTGCAGTGATCTAATGGAGGGTATTTATTGTATTCTGTATTACAAGCAGTCGGGCCGTCTCATCCTGCGGTGACAGCGCTGATTCAATATTACGAAATTATTTTGATTTAAGATACGAGTTGGATTTTAAAAGAAGGTGTTTATGAAAAAATATCACTCAGTAAAAGCGTCAAGAACACTGCTGGAGTTCATCATGATAACGCGGATCCAACGTATGATATGGAGTGAACTTAAATGTGTGCGAGTCATCAAAATTATATAGTTCTTCTCACGTTTACTTCCTACAATCTGACTTCAGTTCACCACAGCTCCATCTGTGAAGCTGATTCCCCTCCAGTCTCCAGAATGTGCGTACCGGTACGCATGCTTCAGAGTTTGCTTACAGGTACGCACACTTTCCCGTCAAGTTTGGTTTTTATAGATCACAACATTTGCGTGGAAAGTGGTGTACGCACGTATCAAGCCCCGTTTTGTGCGTACGCAAGCTTTATAAATGAGGCCCCTGGTCTGTGTCTCCCTTTGTCTGTGCCCGTCTGTCCTGTCCTGCGTACCAGAGAACCAGCTCTGTGTCTCCATTTTGCCATAGATTGTTGAGCCTTTGTTCCATGCTCCTGTCCTGTCAGGTTTTGCATTTACTTTGATACTTTGGCAAGCCCTTGCTTTTGTTTGTAGACTTTTCCCTCAATAGAGTGGTTTTGATTATTAGCTGTTCCCTCCTAGTGAGTGATTTTCTTTTGGACTTTTCCAAATTAAGATTTGTTTATTTGTTTACTTTGTCTCCTGAGTCTCACATTTGGGTTAAAGCCCTAGTTCTGTCGTGAAAATGAGTCTGCTGACAGTTGCTTGTAACAGTGAAGAATATATATGCATTGCGATGATTTGCAATACGAAACAAAATGGAGTAGTCCAGCAGTGAGGATGAAAAAAAGAAAATACTGGGCCCACCCAGTCCTGAGAATTGTACCTGCTGCTTAGGGAGCAGCAGGTACAATCCCCAAACATTTTTAGGGGTGCTTTCCTCCAAGAACCCATAAAAAGTATTGTATAGATAAATGCAATATGAAAACAGTCATTTTTAAAAGTCCATATTTGACTATATACCATAGTTGATGTGAGCTTAAACATGGTAACAAAAAAAAAATAGACCTATGGTTTAATTTAAACTTAATATTTTAACGAAAATACAACAGAACCCACCAACCCTGTCATGGTATGGTATGATCCACTTTTTAAAATGTTAAAATGTAGTTTTTCATTCTTTTTTGGGGATCATTGGGTGGACCCCTTAAGCCAGTGGTTCCTAAACGTTTTCTGCAGGGCCCCCCCCTTTGTTGATTTAAAAATTATTATTCACCCCCCCTCTCTCTATGAAATCAGTTTTCATTTGTTCAGGTAAACCCTGTTTTTTATAAATTCAACAGAATTCCGCGTTTTACATTTGATTAAATTTTCATTGTCAGATTCCATGATTCCATCTGTGTTTTCGAAAAATCTCTTGCACACTTATTGCTAGTGTGCCACAGCGTATTGATGGCTGCACAAGTGCCAAAGGTTCCCTACCCCTGCATTGACTTGCATATTCATGATTATATTATATAATAATATTCTCCATTTGCTATTTCAGTAATTCAGCTAGTATGTACAGCTGCATCAATCTCATTGACTCATTGTGTGACCTATTTATCTTGGGAGCATATGATGTTCCTGTTTCAAATTTAAAGGTCTGACCTCTTGGCTTGTAGGTTTTTGAAAACTTTTCTCTCTCCCTTTGTGTCTTCCCCATCCAGATCTTCTACATGAATCCACGTTACATCCTTTTTATTCACATGGTGATCAACGACATGATCCAATTGATGCTGACTGTCACCCTGTTTATCATCAGCTACACCATCTACAAAATACATTTTTCCATCTGTTGCATCTACATCCTGCTCACTCTTTTCACCACTGAAAACACCCCTCTGAACCTGGCTTGCATGGCGGTGGAGTGCTACATCGCCGTCTGCATCCCCCTACGCCACATGCAGATCTGTACCGTCAAGAGAACATTAATGCTGATTGGTTTAATCTGGGTGACAAGCATGTTGTCTGTTCTTCCTGATCTGTTTATCACTTTGGCCACAGAGCCGCAGGACTTCTTTCATTCCAGAGTTTTCTGTCTCAGACGAACTGTCTTCCCGAATCCCCTCCTCAGCAAGAAGACAGATATGACATATATAGTGTATCTGGTTATAGTTTGGATCACCATCTTTTACACTTATTTCAGAATTCTGTTCACTGCACAAACAGCTAGCAAAGATGCTAAAAAGGCCAAAAATACAATCCTCCTCCATGGGTTTCAGGTAATGCTGTGTATGGCAACATATGCAGTCGCCCTGTTAAAACAGGCTTTGTTACAATGGTTCCCGAAGAATTATTCAGACTCCCTGTTTGCTTGTTATATTATTGTACAGGTCCTGCCACGATCCATTAGTCCAATCATCTACGGCATACGAGACAATAATTTCAGGAAGTACCTGAAAAGGTATCTATTGTGTAAATTAAGTCCACAGTAGGAATCATTTCACTGATTATAACATTCAATGTTCACTTTCATTTAGTTTATGAAATTACAAAACAACTATATGAATGGAACAGGTGGTATTTAAAGTGATGGTTCGCAGTAAAATGCACCCTAGGTAATTTCCACCATGACATCCAGCCAAACACCCCCTCGGAAGCATTTTTAGCGATGGTCAGCATTGGTCAAGATGGGGCGATCAGCTGAATGGCTTAGTAATAGGGCGATCAGCTGAATGGCTTAGTAATAGCGCGATGGTGCAAAGTGTATATCTCGTAAATTTCCCCACTAATAATGCATGGGATGTTACCAAACTTCTGCAGTAGTACACATAGGGTCCGTACTCACAAAACGAGGCATTTTAAAGTTTGTATGTACATCAGGAGTTTATTTAAAAGAACACTTATGCAAGACTATGAAAAAGGTTCGCTTAATTTTTTTAAATTAATGCTTCTATTATCAGGTCGACAAGTGTTGACATGATAAAACAAGCATTTATAAAAAATCAGCAAAACGTTTTCATACTCTGGCGTGAAACTCGCGTCACGGAAACAGCTGGGTAAATGCAGACTGCCATTAAACACCAACGAAGAAGAAGAAGAAGCTGGGTAAACACGGAAGTGCCGTCTACACAACAGCGGTAGCTTTAGCAGTAGAAGCTATCTGGCGAGTGTTCTTTTAAATAAACTCCTGATGTACTTACAAACTTTAAAATGCCTCGTTTTGTGAGTACAGACCCTATGTGTACTACTGCAGAAGTTTGGTAACATTCCATGCATTGTTAGTGGGGAAATTTACGAGATATACACTATGTACCATCGCGCTATTACTAAGCCATTCGGCTGATCGCCCTATCTTGACCAATGCTGACCATCGCTAAAAATGCTTCCGAGGGGGTGTTTGGCTGGATGTCATGGTGGAAATTACCTAGGGTGCATTTTACTCCGAACCATCACTTTAATGCTTGCTGATTGTTAAAGGAGGCTGTAACTTTATTGTGTGAGAGAGATGGAAACAGAACTCAGAGGACATGGAGGTTCGGAAGAGAAGATGGGATACGTTTTATTTCTCCCATAAAGGTCAAACGGCAATTCCTTCTTTTTTAGCATGTAAGCCAAAACAACAAACAAAAAAGTAACATTTCAATAAACAAAGCAAAATGACATGATAATGAAAAAAAAGGCAAATACTTGAGCTTAGTCCCACAAGATTAAGGTTCTCTAATGCATAGAACAGAGCATGAACAGTCACCTGTTTGTCCTCCTTGAAAACCTGGCCTTGAATAGGTCCTGCACTCATCACCCTAATTGGTAGAAACCAAAATGCCAATTTGACAGGGGTGCTTAAGTACAAGTATATGAGGCAGTGATATTTATACCCGTATAGACTTGTACTCAGCCTAGAAACTCATTGACAAATAATATTTTAATTAATGCTAAATAATGAGTCAAATTAAAAATAGCAGCCTAAACAACCTTTACATCTTCCCAGGTTACCCCCTGCTATTCTGGAAGTAGTAACATTAATAGAAGTTGCGCAAGCGGGGCATTCGTGCCCCTGATAAGACAAACTTTAAACGTTCGAGACTCAATACAAATAAACAAATCACTCGAAATTAAAGCAAAGTGTAGCGTGATTATTTGTAACATGAAATGGATGGATTAATAAGTTAAATGGAAAAGAGATGCATTATTAATATCACTGGCATTTGTTGACTGGCCCTGCAGTGTTGATGTTTATCCGATGCGCACGCTCTAAAGAGCTGCAGGAGTAACAGAGGTGAAATATGATGTATGAACCGGTTAACACGAAGATGATAACAGACTTTAAACAGAGGAGAACTTACATAGAAACACCGCAACATAAACACACAGTCTTTTAATGCAGGCAGCGCGTCACTGCTGTGACGGGGTGGCTCGTCCTGTCACACTTCTATTCTAAGCTTTTTTTCCCTTCTGTTTTACATATTCTTATGACTTATTTACAATGGCCTATTAGGGCCACTGTAGGAAAAAAAACGGAGCCAAAAGAGGTAGGCGAGTTTATAAAGTCGCAGGGTGTGTTCGGAATGCCATACTAACGTACTGCCTACCACATACTCAACGTGTATGTACTACATACTACCTACTAAATCAACAATTGAGTATGCTTTTACCCTCAGACTGTTCACAGTATACACATTTCATACTCATCTTCTCTCACGTGATTGAATACATTATGTCTGTGGTCCGGACTCGCGTTGAATGGAGATTAATTCAAAAAATATAAATGGGTATAATTATTACTCTATGAAATATTCCTCAATATTATTTAAGTACAGTTAAAATAATTAATTGTTTTATAGTTGTTTTTATATGTGAGCTCCCGCGCTTTCCCTCTCCTGTCTTCCTCTTACCTGCGTAGCTCTGTTCTTTCCGGAATATTAAGCTAGCTCTGTTACATTATTCTTCATTGATCGTGATAATTGGCATTATACCCTCAATCAGTGGCCAAACACCAGCGCGGAGACGACTCCGTCGGCTTGTCATCTGCGGTACATCATTCAAATGTACATGGCATTTGGATTTCCCTCTGAAGTAAGTAATATTAACAGCACTTGAAGGGGAAGTCATTTTTGACCCTGTTTTCATTGTCCCCAGGATCATGCCGACTTATTAGAAGCAAAAAAAAACAACAAAAATTGACTTGACCTAGCCTGCGATGTGTACCTGCCTGCCAGCCTTCCAGAATAGCTCTAAAGCTAACCCATAGGGGCAAGTTTTATCTGCTTTTCTGGGCCTCAGAAAATAATTCCAAGACCTATGCAACACAGGTTTGGTCCTTAAGAGACACGACAGCGCTCGTTTAGCTCAAATAGTGTGGCAAAACGACATAAATATGAGTTACTCACCTCAAATTACCCCGTAGCCATAAGCATTAGAGTGCCGCGAGCACGCTCGTCCCTCCCACTCACCCTAGAAACGAAAATTTTTTCCTCGTAGTTTTGATATTGTATCCATAAAGAAATGATCGAGCAGTGCAGTCATGTCCATAATAAATCCATGCAGCTGTTATGTCCATATGTATGACTATGTCACAACATAGCAACGATTGCTTACAGCTAAACAGCAGCCCGTAGCCAAAACAATTCAAGTCTCGCGCAAGTTCCCGTCTGCCATCCTCACCGGCTTGAAAACAGCTCCAGAGTGAATCACCGGATTTCACCGGATTTCTCCTTTAACTAGTTTACACGTGTACCTGTAGTATATTGATCATAAATAGACAGGCTGTCAGTTAAGTTGTTGCAGAACTTAAAGGTTGATGAGTTGTGGCGAATTGTTGAGCATTATAAACTGAGCCTTGATGTTGCACCAGGTCGGTCTAAGAAGAAGGAAGTGATTGTTGCCATACAGGGGGAGTTGGCGACCCAGGGCATACTGGAAGATGATGAAATGTCTCTGCCCCCTTCTCCTCTTGGAGGTGCAGTGGGTGGAGTAGGTATGGGCTTATCATTTGCAGAGCAAAGGGAGCTGTTAGCAATGTAGATACAGCTGCAGGAGCTTCGGAACCGAGGGCGCCATCGAGAGGGAGAGATACGTCTTGAGTTAGAGAGAGTGCGCCAGTCTAGATCTACTGCTGATGATGGGTCTGATGGTAGGCGTAGGGACAATTTAGGAGATATGGTTCGACTCTTACCAAAGTTTAATGAAAGAGATCCTGACATGTTCTTTTCGTTATTTGAAAGTCTGGTCGATGAGAGAAGTTGGTCTGATGCAGATCGCACAGCGTTGATTCAGAGTGTACTTCCACTTAAAGCCCAAGAGGCATATTTAGCACTTGACCCCACAGATAGGACGTCTTTTGATAAAGTAAAGGCCGCTATACTTTTGTCCTATGAACTGTGTGCTGAAGCATACCGGTTGCGCTTCAGGAACTGGAGAAAAACTGATAAACAGACTTACATGGAGGTAACAAGAGAGCTGGTAAGTCACTTTAAACGTTGGCGTGAGGCAGCAGGAGTTAAGACTCTGGAGGACCTGTGTGAGGTTTTGCTGCTAGAACAGTTTAAGAATATTACCCATGAACGCATTGTAAATCACCTCAATGAGCGTAAACCAAAAACTGCCCTTGAGGCTGCTAAGTTGGCAGATGAGTTTGTGTTGACTAATAAGGGTCAAGCTAGGTAGTTCCGTGGCCATGGTGGAGGTCACGGTTATAGAACTGATCAGAGCGGAGACCATCAGCCTCCTTACCTTGCTAAGTTCCCTAGTGGGAGCTCTGGATTCTCAGCTCCTCGTACAAGTATGAACATGCTAGTCCAAGTAAGGTTGGTTCCGATTCTGCATGCAACTATTGCCTGGGAAAGGGACATTGGAAGAAAGATTGCCCTGTGCTTAAAGGTAGAAGATATAATGGTAAGGGGCTATCTACTGTTCGACCTCAAGCCATGTCTGTATACGTCGGTGGGGGACAGGGGGCCGTGGACCCAGATGACGACGCGTGTAAGGTAAAACCGTTGATGGCGACTGCTCTACCAAATCCTCCTGTGAGCAGAAAACTTCCAAGCGCATCACAGGGCACCAACTTCATACTTCCAGATAAGGTACCTCCTGACTATAGTCACTTCATCACAACAGGTTTTGTTTCATTGGAGGGTAGTCCACAGAAAGTACCTGTGAGGATACTGCGTGACACGGGGGGGTCAGTATCTTTCATTCTAGACTCGGTGTTACATTTTTCTGAGAGGACAAGCCTGGGGAGAAGTGTGTTAATCAGAGACATGGGGATGCATACTTGGCCAGTTCCTTTGCACAAGATCAAACTTGACTCCGAATTGGTTAAGGGGGAAGTTGCAGTAGCCCTGAGATCATCCCTGCCAGTGGAGGGTGTCTCGGTCATCCTAGGAAATTATCTCGCTGGCGGGAGGGTGTGGGAGGGGGTTCCACCACCACCTCCCATAGTGAGGCCTGGGCCGACGGTTTCCTCTGGTCCAGACAGTAGTGAGAAGGAGTTCCCTGAAGTTTTCACTGCCTGTGCGGTAACTCGCTCTATGGGGGGAGCTAAAGAGCCACCTAAACAGAGTACTGTTCAACTAACTGATCTGCCTCTTTCCCTGTCCAAAAGTGAGCTGGTCGCTGCCCAGCAGGAAGACCCTGAGCTGAAGTCCTTATTCGGTGAGGTCAAGTCGACAGAAGAGATGGAGTGTTTGGCACATGGGTACTTTTTATTGGATGAAGTGCTGGTTTGTAAATGGCTTCCTTATGATGCCTGTTCTCTAAATGATCCAGTGTTCCAGGTAGTCATTCCTACAAAGTTCAGGGTTGTGGTTTTGGAGACAGCCCAGGGTGATGTAGCAGGACATACGGGGGTTAAAAAGACCTGTGATTGATTGCTACGTTATTTTTTCTGGCCAGGGTTGAGGAAGGAGGTTACTAGGTTTATCCAGACTTGCCACACCTGCCAGATTACTGGTAAGCCTAACCAGATCATTAAACCTGTACCTCTTTATCCTATTCCCATAGAGAGCGAGCCATTCCAGCATCTCATAATCGACTGTGTGGGACCACTCCCTCCATCTAAGTCAGGGTGCACCTACCTGTTGACGGTAATGTGTCAGACCACTCGTTACCCGGCGGTGTATCCACTACGCTCCATCACCACACGGTGCATTGTGAAGGCTATGACCCAGTTTATATCCATCTTTGGTATTCCCAGGGTCATACAGAGCGACCAGGGGTCCAACTTCACATCTCAAATGTTTGCCCAAGTTCTACGCCAGTTGAGGGTAAAGCACAACAAAGCTAGCGCTTACCATGCTCAGAGCCAGGGAGCTCTTGAAAGGTTCCATCAAACCCTGAAGTCGCTTCTGCGTGCTTATTGTACTGAGCTTAAAGGGGACTGGGAGGAGGGGCTACCCTGGCTTATGTTATCTGCTAGAGAAGTGGTGCAGGAGAGTACAGGATTTAGCCCCAGTGAGTTGGTGTTTGGACATAAAGTGAGGGGTCCCCTGGCCGTTTTGCAGGATGGCCTAAAGCCTGCAGAGCCACCTGTAAATCTAATTGATTATGTGAATGGTTTTCACCGTAGGTTACATCTGGCAGTTAAGATGGCAGGTGAACATCTGACCACCGTCCAGAATAAGATGAAGCAGTATTATGACCGCAGAGCAGAGCCTCGAGTGTTCTGTCCTGGGCCCAGTATTTCAAAAGTGATCCGACTGGATTATCCTGGTCGGATTGGATTAAATCGTGATCTGATCCGAAAACTGGGTATTTCAACACAGATCCAGAGAATCCCGATCCTGAAGATCAGGATTCAGCTTTGGTAATCCAATCCTCCCTTGAATCCAGATAAAGGGCTGGATTTGGGTATTTCAAAACGTAAGGCAGAGATCTGGATCAGCTTGATACCAAAATTTCAGGATCATTTGGATCCCACCTCAGAGGTGGATTTGACTTGGATTGACAATGTCTCAGCTCCGCTTTTCCTAGATATTGTTACTCAAGATTTTCATTACACTTAATCTATATTGTCAGTGCATTACTTGAAACAAATTGAAGTAAATTAAGAACATTTAAGTTGTAGCAAAAGTGTTTGGCTATGTTTGTGTACAAACTGATTATTTTACTTAACCAAATCAGATGCTATTTTGCTTTAAATGACCACAATTATGTTTAGTGAGAGCCTTCTACATAAAGGGAGACAAATTAGGATGGAACATTTTTTATCTAATTGTGTCACTGATCAAGCTATAATACATGAAAAAAATGCAACTACAATTTCAAACACTTTCCAGCACTTCAATCCAACAATTTATCACTGCAATTGAAGCATTTCCAAGGATTTCCAGCACTCATACAGACCCTGTCCTTAATAGCTGAGTGGGCTCTGAAAGTAGAAGAAAGGGAAGGAGTATGAGTTATATCTTTGTCTTCATTTGGACTCCACAATAGTCACAGAAATTGTGTGCATGATGACAACAGCATGATTTGGAGATGTGCCTTCTCCACTATTGTATCCCATTATTCCTTTTGAAATGAGCCTGTTTTTGCAGCTACAGCAATTCAAACCACAATGAGAACTGTTTTAACTTGTGCTTGCGTTGAGCCTGGTGCAGTATATCGCCAGAATGACTAACATGGCAATAGTCATCATGCTGTTGTCATCCAACAGCATGATTTTCCCAGCATTACTGTAGCATTCTGACACTTCTGAATGAACTGCATAGTTCATACACAACACACATATACAGTGTGTGGTCTGTACACATGTAGCCTATTTTAAGTCTGCTGTGTTGCCAATGACGTAACGCTAATAAACTCCGAACAGGTTGATGTTAGTTTAAACAGTTATGGTATAATGTACCTCAGATTAATTACCTTGTAAATCAAACCAGGGGCCGCAAAATTTGTAAACAAAGCCAGCGACCGCTAGCCCGCTAGCTGCTTTACACGCAGGTCAATGGAGCCGAGTTAGCTACTGTTAGCACGGCCGCGGCTCAATTAGAGATTGCTACAGCCTGGTTTTAAGTATGTGACGATTCATATAGTTAGCTAGCACGATATGTTGGTTGGCGTTCATATGGTCCTTAAACCGCTAAACATTAGACGACACTAAACTTACATTTTTTACGTGAAAGTCGCACTCCCAGCTGCTCCTTCCGTGAAGTAGTCCGCCATGTTTCAGATCCGGAGGCGGAGACTTGAGATTTGGCAATCCGTATCCAGCCAGGTCGGGATCACGGTGATCCACCCGGCCAGTGTTTTGAAATTTTCATTTAGAAATTTATTTGATAGGATAAACCCCTTGAGAGGAATCCTCTCGTTTTCGAGGGGGTCCTAATATACATTACAAACCGAAAAGAGACAAGACACAATCAACAATCTACAAACATACAGCAACAAAGACAACAGACATCAACACAGACATAAAAGAAATGAGTACAAAAAAAAAAAAAAAAAATGGACACAACCTCTCAATGGCCGCAAATGGCCATAGCAATAGCCTAAATAAACTAAGAGAAATGTAATATAATATCATAATGTTCAAATAAAAAATTACAGTGGGGAGAAAAAAAAAAAAAAAAAAAAGATATAATTCATCTGAAGCATGTGCAATTTAATTCAAAATAAGAAGACACAGAATATTTAAACCTATGAAAAGAGGTCAATGAGCGTAAATTTAATGGAAGATTATTCCAGTCTGAGGAAAATACTCAGATACAGTCAGCAGGATCACCTTGATCCATGACTGAGAAAAGGAGGATTTCATTATCCGGATTACAAGTTTTGAAATACTGGGCCCTGGAGACCAGGTTTTAGCGTTACTGTCTATCCCTACTTCACCATTCCAGGCCAGGTTCACTGGACCATACACAGTGGTCCGACAGATCTCTGACCAGAACTATCTGATAAATACTCCTGACCCAAAAAAGTCAACTCAACTGTGTCATGTGAACTTGCTAAAGGCTTACTATGCCTGTGTATCCAACTCAGGAGCAGGTACAGCTCAGGAGGTTAAGCCTGCTATGTTATTTACTACCGCTCACATGCTTTCTTCCCGTTTTAGTAGCGGCAGAAGAGGAGAAGGAGGATGTTTGTGGACGGCGTGCTGCGTCCTCGATTCAAGAACTCAGAGATACTAGCTGATCTAAGTGGTCTAGTTGGTCATTTACCAGAGAAACAAGGCAGGGAGTTGTCAGAGCTGTTAGCTGCTTTCCCCTCCCTGTTTTCTGATACTCCTTCTTGTACCCATTTAGTGCAGCATGATATCGATGTTGGAGAAGCAGAGCCAATTTGCCAAAGGTTCTACAGAGTCCCACTGGAGAAGCGGCGCCGCCTGGACGCTGAGGTTCAGTATATGATCGACAATGGGTTGGCGGTGCCTTCTAACTCCAGTTGGGCCTCTCCATGTGTACTGGTAGGAAAACCAGACAAGACTGACAGATTTTGCACAGATTACCGAAAAGTGAATGCTGTGACCAAACCTGACTCCTTTCCCTTACCTAGGATGGAGGATTGCGTGGATGCAGTGGGATCCGCCAGATTTGTAAGTAAATTTGATCTGCTAAAAGGCTACTGGCAGGTCCCACTGACTCCCCGTGCCCAAGAAATCTCTGCATTCATCACGCCATCCGGCCTTTACTCCTACAAGGTTATGAGTTTTGGGTTACGGAATGCCCCGGCAACTTTTCAGCGCCTGATGAATGGGGTAGTAGCAGGGCTGGAGGGCGTAGCCGTATACCTAGACGATGTCGTAGTTTACAGCAATACTTGGGAGGAGCACCTGGATCGTATACACGCGCTGTTGGTACGACTCCAGGAGGCCAACCTCACGGTTAACTTAGCCAAGTGTGATTTTGCAAGGGCTACAGTAACGTACCTGGGGAAAGTAGTGGGCCAGGGACAGGTGAAGCCAGTGAGGGCCAAGGTCCAAGCCATTGATAAGTTCCAACCTCCTGTTTCCAAGACTGAGCTTAGACGTTTCTTGGGAATGGTCGGCTATTATAGAAGTTTCTGTCCGAACTTCTCCACGGTGGTTGCTCCACTGACCGGCCTACTACAGCAGAAGGTTAAGTTTGTGTGGTCTTCTGCCTGCCAGCAGGCTTTTGACCAAGTTAAGATGCTGCTGAGTACAGCTCCTGTCCTGGCTGCGCCTAGACTAGATCAGCCATTCAAGTTACAGGTAGATGCTAGTCAGGTTGGGGCTGGGGGTGTCCTGATGCAGACTGATAGTGAAGGGGTGGATCGGCCAGTCAGCTACTTTTCGAGGAAGTTTAACTGCCAAACTATTCAACGATGGAGAAGAAAGCATTAGCACTGGTGTGGGCTCTGCAACATTTTGATGTGTATGTGGGAGGGGGAGTCCATCCAGTAGTCGTGTATTCAGACCACAATCCCCTAACTTTCCTTCACTCCTTGCAGAGTCCGAGCCAGCGGCTGATGAGATGGACACTCTTTCTACAGCCTTATAACCTGAGCATCCGGCACATATGCGGTGTGGACAACGTCATAGCCGATGCGTTGTCACGTGCATCAGAGGGGTTTGAGTTTGGTGTATTTGCAGTACCGTAAGCTTTACTTACAGAGGCCACGGTGTTGGGCCTCTGTTTTAAGGGGGGAGGGTGTTATGTATCTGTGTTCCTGGGGATGGGTGTCCTTCTCCTGTGTGGTGGGGGAGGCACTGTTTCCCTAGTGCCTTGCCCATTTTTGCATTCCAGGTCAGGTCCAGTCCAGGTGCACATGGTTGGGTCTGATTGCCTGGGAGAGTATTTAAGGAGAAGATTCCAGGGCCGGCTCTTTCTCTCCCTGCCCGCGCTGACAATTGCCAACAGATCTTCTTTGTGGTTCTTGTTAGTTTTCACATTCTCAATGCAACAGACCATATCACCCTACACATAGTTAGCTGCCACTTACACTAATCCATTGTTTCTATTGTAGCTTGGGGCCCTACTTTCATTAAAGATATGTAAATGGTTTAACTGTGTAGTCTCCTCCTTGTTGTGGTCTGCCATGAGCCAGGTGGTCGTAACACTACTTCAGTCAGGACCACTTTAT
Organism: Eutrigla gurnardus; assembly: GCF_963514095.1. Taxonomy (NCBI): domain Eukaryota; kingdom Metazoa; phylum Chordata; class Actinopteri; order Perciformes; family Triglidae; genus Eutrigla; species Eutrigla gurnardus. The sequence goes on along the minus strand of NC_139916.1, from coordinate 27,004,988 downwards.
CAAAAATAATCTTTATTTCTTGCACAGTTTTATTTGGCGGTATGGTACTGTTCTGGGACTCCCTGCTCTTCCATGCGCTTGCGTGGAAAGCCTGAGGCAGGAAGAGCACCTTCCTGCCCTTCATGAGCCATCATGAACGGCATAAGCAGGGAGCGCAGCAGCAAAGAAACCCCAGAGCAGAGCAGCCAACATGAATACAATGACAGGAGGAGCTGGGGTGGAGGTGGGTTGCGAAGTGCTATCAGAGGAAGCAGGACGGAGGGTCGGGCAGGAGTAGTTTAAATACCACGCAGAGTCAGCTGAGCCATCAGCTGATCTGTACTGACGGCTAGCTGTTAGAGCTTGACGTCGTGGCCTGCCGGAACTAACGCTACGCTTGATTTCAGTCAGGACCACTTTGTCAAAAATAATCTTTATTTCTTGCACAGTTTTATTTGGCGGTATGGTACTGTTCTGGGACTCCCTGCTCTTCCACGCGCTTGCGTGGAAAGCCTGAGGCAGGAAGAGCACCTTCCTGCCCTTCATGAGCCATCATGACCGGCATAAGCAGGGAGCGCAGCAGCAAAGAAACCCCCCCAAAACAACATTGTTCCGGGATCTCCCCGCTCTTCCACGCGCTTGCGTGGAAAGCCTGAGGCAGGAAGAGCACCTTCCTGCCCTTCACGAGCCATCATGAACGGCATAAGCGGGGAGCGCATGTAGCAAAGAAGGCCCCCCAAAACAACATTGTTCTGGGACCCCCTGCTGTTCCACGCGCTTGCGTGGAAAGCCTGAGGCAGGAAGAGCACCTTCCCGCCCATCATGAGCCATCATGAACGGCATAAGCAGGGGGTGCACAGCGAAAATAAATAATAAATAAATAAATAAAAATCCCCAAAACGACCATACCGCCAATCCTGGAACCTGCTACAGGAGATGCCAGGAAGCTATCTAGGATGGAGATATTTTCCCTATGAATTTTAATAGGGAATAAACCACACGCTACCTCTTAATAATCACTATAATATAATAAAATATAATAATAATATAGATGTAACCAATAATGCCTATGAATATTTATTACATCAATATTTACAGTGAGAGGCTCATGGCTATTTGAGCATCTAGAATAGCTCTGTTGCCAGGGCGCACGTAACGTTCGAAAGCAGAAGAAGACCATCTGCCCATAGCTTTAAGGGTGGACACAGGAGCGACCAATGCTGCTGTTGTTGCTGCTCCTATGCGGAACGAATGGGGCGTGTAGCGTTCCGGAGGGAGATCGCAAAGTTGGCAAAGGAGGCGGAGGCGAGAGGTGAACCAGGCTCGTGACAGGGGTTCCCCTCTCTCCGTGATGAACAGCGGCTCCTGTGGGCTGGCTTGGGCGCGGCCTCTCAGATAGTGGACCATGGAAGACAAAGGACAAAATCGGAGTTAGTTTGAGATATGATGACTGATGTTCCCCTTCTCTCTCTATCAGTTTTGGAATGTTTTAAGAGGACACAAAAGTAATGACTGTGGACTGATACATCGCCTATGGTGAGGTCTTGAGAAGGATCGAAAGATCGTGAGCGTGTAGTGAATTCTCCGTACCTTAAGCACCCATAAAAGGCTGTGAGGAAGACAGTTTCTAATAGCGAGTCTGTATATGAATCAAAGCACCCTTTCCTCAAGTGAGAGATTAATTTATGCAGAGTGGAGGAGTGAAAGGAAGACGAATGTCATTGCCTTGAGGTTTCTCTCTTTTAAGCCGTTTAGCAGAGCTTAATGGATGGATTCTCTAGTAGCTGTTGGTGGATGGGTCCAGGCAACGCAGGTGAAACTGGACACCTGCGACGAGGCCTTTGATGGAGGACGGCTGCATTTTTCGGGACTCGAAACAGTGACCCAGAAAGCACGTAGAATGGGAATACTTATAGGACGAATTGCAACAGAGAAGGAGAAACAAAATGTGGTGAAATAGGACCGGCAGAGTCATACAATTTTAATGTAGACTTCGCTAAACCAGAACGCATATGCGAGCAGCTGACAGCATGTATTTTTCCAAGGTGGTGTCTAATCTAGCACCGTGTGGTGGAAAGGGGGGCAAGGCAGGCTGGATGGCGCCGCTTCCGGACACAGACTGTGGAATTTCTGAAATTCAAATCGAGACAGAGCAAGAGCAATCTTATTATCCCCTATGGGGTTGATGCGTGATATGGGGAAAGGGGATTTATCCAGAGGTCCAATCATGAACCTTTCCTGACTTCTTTTTCCAACAGCGTGTCAACAATTTCTGGCTCTTTCAAAGCAGACTGCGGATTACTACATGAATGGGACATTTTAGGCAACCACAATGAACCGGCCATAAATCCTCGAACCAGTCCAGTTAACAGATAATTCACAAAGCAGCGGTTTGGATGCTTCTTTAAAGCCACGTTGATTGGGGTTGAAGGTTTTATTTTTACTTTCCCTTCCTCACAAGGCGGGTTCGTCTGGGGCACACAGACTTTGGATGACTGTCCCCGCAAAAGCTGCAAGCATGAACATATTTACAATTTACAAATCTGCACACGTTCTCATTGAAATTATGGCACATGGGAGTCCAAAAGGGTGTCACCTTAGACTCATCGGTTTTTTGACCTGCCGGCGGATGGACTACAGCCACAGATTTGGGACACATATGGGAGAGTGTGAGAAAGAGACGGAAATGGAGCAGGAAAGAGCTTGGCGGCAAGTGCAATGCCTGCTGATTAAAGCTAAGTCGACTACAGCCCAGTCCAGTCTTTGGTTAAACCTCTGAATGAACATGGCAGCCTTGGCAGAGAATGACTTATGATATTCATAAAACAGAGTTCCACCGTATGTCATGGCGAGATCTGCGATGATGGCCAGATAGGTGTCCAATTCTGCTCGACGAGATGGATAGACTTCACAGATTACATCTCGGAACACACCAAAAGCAACGGTAAATTCTGCTAGAGTCAGAGTTTTTGAAAGTCTAGGGTCACTATCCTTCAATATCACAGACACATCACCGCAATCTACCACACGCTTATAACTAACATCCGAGCACAGCAGGATTTTCACTAAATTGACATCGTTACCTGCGAGGATCTGGCTTCTCAAATTGTAGGAGATGGCAGCAGCAGCAGGAGGATAGAAAGGCACACCGGTGGAGATTGGGACTGCACTACCCAGAATCCTGCGCGGGATAGAGATGCCGTCGGCGGGCGCCGGAGTGACGTCACTGGCCAGCGTCGAGGAAGAGGCAGCAGGTTCCCGGGATGTAAACACGGCGGTCTGGAACGCAGAGCTGGAGGATGGAACGGCGGCGGCTTCTAGGGTCTGGATCCTTGAATTCATGCTGGAAAGGGACGACTGAATGGACGACAGCACTGCCAAGATAGCGTCGTTTGCTGGAGCTGAGGAGGCGACTGCTGAGGTCGGGGCTCTGGCTCTTTTGGCCGACGGTGCAGCGGCTGGAGTCGGAGCGACTGCTGATTTCTGGGAGCAGTTTTTTCGTTTTGCCGGCGCTTTCCGAGGAGCGGAGACAGGAGGAGCGGAGACAGGAGCAGCAGAGACGGGAGGAACGGAGACAGGACGCCGATCGACTGGTGGAAACCCAGCAAGATTCAGGAACAGCGCAAACAGTTCCCGGTGGGTAGCTCCGATCGGAGCGGTAACATCGTTGCTGAACAGGAACTCCAACAGTTTAGAAATTGGCCAGTCCTCAATTGATGGTGCGTTTTGGCCGTTACCTTTTCGTGTTATTCGAGAGCTTCGACGGAGGGAAGAAAGGGCCCTCTCATCTTCGATGGCTTCCTCTGATTCAGAGATCTGAAGCGGCTCCAACGTGAAACCGTCGGTTTGCCACGGACCTTCATCATCATGGACAAGGGGCGACGACATCAGGAGCCACAGGGTAAGTACGAACACGAGCAAATCTTTCTTCATACGGGAGCTTTGCGAAGTGCTATCAGAGGAAGCAGGACGGAGGGTCGGGCAGGAGTAGTTTAAATACCACGCAGAGTCAGCTGAGCCATCAGCTGATCTGTACTGACGGCTAGCTGTTAGAGCTTGACGTCGTGGCCTGCCGGAACTAACGCTACGCTTGATTTTACCTCCCTGGTAAAGTCTACTCCAATTGCCTGGAAAGGAGGGTTCGGCCGATAGTCGAACCTCTGATTGAAGAGGAACAATGCGGGTTCCGTAATGGCCGTGAAACAACGGACCAACTGTTTATACTCACGAGGATCCTGGAGGGGGCCTGGGAATATGCCCATCCAGTCTACATGTGTTTTGTGGACTTGGAGAAGGCGTATGACCAGGTTCCCCGGAATATTTTGTGGGAGGTGCTGTGGGAGTATGGGGTGAGGGGGTCACTTCATAGGGCCATCCAATCTCTGTACTCCCAAAGCGAGAGCTGTGTACAATATTCATAGACAGAATATCGAGGCATAGTCAGGGGGAGGAGGGTTTAGAGTTCTGTGTGCTGCGGATCGCATTGCTGATTTTTACAGATGATGTGGTCCTGCTGGCATCATCGGTCTGTGACCTCGCAGCCGAATGTGAAGCAGTCGGGATGAGAATCAGCACCTCTAAATGTAAGGCCATGGTGCTCAGAAGGAAACCAGTGGATTGCCTGCTCTGGGTAGGGAATGCGTCCTTACCCCAAGTGAAGGAGTTCAAGTACCTCGGGGTCTTGTTCGTGAGTGAGAGGACCATGGAACGTGAGATTGGCCGGAGAATCGGAGCAGGGGGGGGGCGGTATTGCATTCGCTGTACAGTACCGTTGTGATGAAAAGAGCTGAGCTGGAAGGCAAAGCTCTCGATCTACCGGTCAATCTACATTCCTACCCTCACCTATGGTCATGAGGGATGGGTCATGACCGAAAGAACTAGAGTCCAAGCGGCCAAAATGAGTTTCCTCAGGAGGCTGGCTCCTCCCTTAGAGATACAGTAGGGTGAGCAGCTCAGTCATCCGTGAGGGACTCAGAGAAGAGTCGCTGCTCCTTTGCATTGAAAGGAGACAGCTGAGGTGGTTCAGGCATCTGGTAAGGCCCCCTGGGCACCTCCCTAGGGAGGTGTTTCAGGCGCGACCAGCTGGGAAGAGGCCACGGGGAAGACCCAGGACTAGGTGGAGAGATTATATCTCCACACTGGCCTGGGAACACCTCGGGATCCCCCAGTCAGAGTTGGCTGATGTGTTCCGGGAAAGGGAAGTTTGGGGTGCCCTGTTAAAGCTGATACCCCCGCGACCCGACACCGGATAAGCGGAAAACGATATGAGGTTGGTGCCAGAGGGCCGTACTGTAGGGTCAATCACCACATTCCCCTGTTGCGCCTCTAATTTGGGGGTGGGGATTTGAGGAAGGACTTTGGTCTTTCAAGGCGTTCCGTTGAGAACCCCATCCACTCCTTACAAGGGGACACTGACCATGGATGGGGGAAGGCTTTTAAGGGGCTTGTTTTTTTTGTACAGGCTGGCTAGTGCCACCTTCTACAGGGTCGTATCAGAAGCCTATTGTCATCTTATGGGTGTTTATTACGCAGGTGGTTGGGCTAAGATGCTAACTGTAGCTTTCACTTGTTGTCATAGCAACGGCAAACATCCGGTCAAGCAACTAGTTTACTTCCTCTATGTCAAGTGAAACCTACCACTAGCATATTATAATAATTTTATTTGTATTTTGTAAGGCTCCTCTAGCTCCACATTTTATGTACAGTGCCTTGAAAAAGTATTCATACCCCTTGAACTTTTTCACATTTTATCACTCTACAACCACAAACTTAAATGTATTTTATTGAGATTTTATGTGATAGACCAACACAAAGTAACACATAATTATGAAGTGGAAGGAAAATGATACATGGTTTACAAAAATGTAAGCAAATAAAAATCTGAAAAGTGTGGTGTGCATTTGTATTCAGCCCCCCTGTGTCAATACTTTGTAGAGCCACCTTTCACTGCAATTACAGCTGCAAGTCTTTTGGGGTATGTCTCTACCAGCTTTGCACATCTAGAGACTGAAATTTTTGCCCATTCTTCTTTGCAAAATAGCTCAAGCTCAGCCAGATTGGATGGAGAGCGTCTGTGAACAGAAACTTTCAAGTCTTGCCACAGATGCTCAATGGGATTTAGGTCTGGACTTTGACTGGGCCTTTCCAACACATGAATATTCTTTGTTTTAAACCATTCCATTGTAGCTCTGGCTGTATGTTTAGGGTCATTGTCTTGCTGGAAGGTGAATCTCCTTCCCAGTCTCAAGTCTTTTGCAGCCTCCAACAGGTTTTATTCCAGGATTGCCCTGTATTTAGCTCCATCCATCCTCCCATCAACTCTGACCAGCTTCCCTGGCCCTGCTGAAGAAAAGCATCCCCACAGCATGAGGCTGCCACCACCATGTTTCACAGTGGGGACGGTGTGTTCAGGGTGATGAGCAGTGTTACTTTTCCGCCACACATAGCGCTTTGCATTCAGGCCAAAAAGTTCTACTTTGGTCTCATCTGACCAGAGCACCTTCTTCCACATGTTTGCTGTGTCCCCAACATGGCTTGTGGCAAATTGCAAACGGGACTTCTTATGTCTGATTTTCAACAATGGCTTTCTTCTTGCTACTCTTCCATAAAGGCCAGATTTGTGGAGTACACGACTTATAGTTGTCCTGTGGACAGATTCTCCCACCTGAGCTGTGGATTTCTGCAACTCCTTGAGAGTGACCATGGGCCTCTTGGCAGCTTCTCTCACTAGTGCTCTCCTCGCTCGGTCTGTCATTTTAGGTGGACGGCCATGTCTTGGTAGGTTAGCAGTTGTGGCATACTTCTTCCATTTTTGGATGATGGATTGAACAGTGCTCCTTGAGATGTTCAAAGCTTTGGATATTTTTTTATAACCTAACCCTGCTTTAAACTTCTCCACAACTTTTTCCCTGACCTGTCTGGTGAGTTCCTTGGTCTTCATGAAGCTCTTTGTTGACTAGTGTTCTCTAACAAAGCACTGAGGCCTTCACAGAACAGTTATATTTATACTGATACTAAATTACACACAAGTGGACTCTATTAACTAATTAGGTGACTTCTGAAGGCAACTGATGGCACTGCATTTTATTTAGGGGTATCAGAGTAGAGGGGGCTGAATACAAATGCACACCACACTTTTCAGATTTTTATTTGCTTAAATTTTTGTTAACCATGTATCATTTTCGTTCCACTTCACAATTATGTGTTACTTTGTGTTGGTCTATCACATAAAATCTCAATAAAATACATTTAAGTTTGTGGTTGTAGAGTGACAAAATGTGAAAAAGTTCAAGGGGTATGAATACTTTTTCAAGGCACTGTATATATGTATGTGATGGGGAATGGAATACAGATTCATATGGAAGACCAGGAATGCACTACGGTGGGGCCATGTCGAAGCCAGAGTCAATTTTTACATGGCCGTGATGGATGAGGCAAACCATCTACTGACTGCCATCACTCTTCTGGAAGCTCAGCCTGAGGGGGTCAGACCGCTACTGCATTGCTGGCCCTCAGTCTGGAATGACGCCATTGGAGCCACCCATGTCATAAAGCACCGTGTTCAGACCACAGACGAGGTGCCAGTGCGCAGGAGAGCCTACAGAGTATCACCTCAGAAGCAAACGGTGATTGAGGAACAAGTGCACAAGATGCTCAAGAATGGAGTGATAGAACCGTCTACATCTCCCTGGGCTTCCCCAGTGGTTCTCGTCCCTAGGAAAGACAACACTCCCCGTTTCTGTGTGGATTATAGGGGGGTGAATGCTAAGACCCACCATGACACCTATCCCATGCCACTGGTGCATGAGAGCTAAGACCCACCATGACACCTATCCCATGCCACTGGTGCATGAGATCTTGGAGTCCATGCAGGGAGCGCGGTGTGGTTCAGCTCATTAGACTTCAAGAGTGGTTACTGGCAGGTAGCCATGGATGAGGAGAGCAAGCTCAAAACAGCCATGATCACCCATTTGGGCCTGTTCCAGTTCCGAGTCATGCCGTTCGGTCTCTGGAATGCTGGCGCCATCTTCCAGCAGCTAATGGAGAGGGTGTTGAGAGATTTAAAGGGCAGAATCTGCTTTGTGTACATCGATGATGTCATCATTTTCTCAAGAATGCAGGAGCAGCATCTGTTGGAACTTGAAGCTGTGTTCCAGAAGCTGCATGGAGCAAATCTGACCCTCAATGTAAAGAAGTGTCATCATCTGAAGAACCAGCTGGCCTTTCTGGGTCATGTGGTTTCGGGGAAAGAAGTAGAAGTGGATCCAGAGAAGGTCCAAGCCATCTCGACTTACCTAGCACCCACAGATCTGAAGAGCCTCCAGAGGTTTCTAGGAATGGTGGGCTGGTACCACAAGTTTATACCCAGGCTGGCAGACATCGTGGCTCCCCTCAATAACTTTAAAAAAAAAAGGGGTGCAGTGTGAGTGGACGGAGCAGTGCCAAACTGCTTTTGAACACCTCAAGGAGGTAATGGAGTCCCCCCCAGTACTTGCTCCGCCTAGACCGCACCTGGGGTTCCAGGTTCATTGTGATGCCAGTGATGTGGGGTTGGGGTCTGTCTTGGTGCAGAATGTGGAAGGAGAGGAGCACGCCATCGCCTTTGTTTCCCGAGCCCTTCATGAAGCAGAACTGAGGTATTCCACCTCAGAAAAGGAATGTCTGGCGGTGGTATGGGCAGTAGAAAAGTGGAGGCATTATCGAGAAGGATCACAGTGCTCTGGCCTGGGCCCTTCAACTGTCCTAAGGCCTCATCCCGGCTAACCAGGTGGACTTTGAGGTTGCAGGCATTCTCCTTTCAGGTCCATTATAAGAAAGGTTGCTGTAATGTGGTCCCTGATGCCCTTTCACGTGCCCTTTCCCCAGAAGAAGGAAATGTGTGTGTAGCCATTGCCAGGTCTTCCCGGGCTGATCTACCTAGTACTCTGGGGGACATCAAACTGGCTCAGCAGTCTGACGCCATCTGCCAAGAGCTAGAGCAGGAAATAGATCAGCCCAAACCCGGTCGCATCCATTATCAACATCAGCAGGGGGTGTTGTATCGGGGAATCCCTTCAAAGCATGGAGGATATAACTATCAGCTGGTTGTTCCTGCGAAGCTGGCCCCGAGTTTCTGGCTTACTTCCATGATAGCCCATTTGGGGGTCATTTGGGAAGGATGAAGACACTGCTCAAAATTCTGGATATGGCTTGGTGGCCCAGTGTCTGCCGGGATGTATGGAGTCACGTCCGCTTTTGTCATACTTGCCAGCAGTACAAAGGCTCCGACAAGCCGGCTGGGCTTCTTCAGACTTCTGAGGTCGGAGCACCTGGGGAGATGATAGGAGTGGATTTCATGGGTCCTTTCCTTCTTAGCAAATCCCGAAACTCAGTTCTGATGGTGGTGGTGGACTATTTTAGCAAGTGGGTGGAGCTGTTTGCACTCAGAGATGCTAAAACACCAAAAGTCTGTCAAATCCTTAAAAATGACATATTTACATGCTGGGGCGTGCCCACCTATCTTTTGTCTTTTGTTATCAATTCACAAGCCAACTGTTGTCTAGTTTGTGTGGAACCTGGTGTGTGACCCAAAAACTCACCACCGCCTACCACCCACAGACCAACATGACAGAACGAGTCAACAGGACACTGAAAACCATGATTGCCTCTTTCGTGGGGGACCACCATCAGGACTGGGACCGGTGGTTGCCTGAATTCCGGCTAGCCATCAACACGGCAGTACATGAGACCACTGGCGTGACCCCTGCTATGTTGGCTTTAGGGCGTGACCTCAAGGACCCACTTAAACGTCTCATTCACAAGACTCCTGCACCACACACATCTGCTTACCGCACTCTGCATTCACACACACAGCTACTGGAAGAGGTTGAAAGGCATGTGGGTGTGGCTAAAACCAGATAAGCCAAATATTATAATGCACGACGCAAAGATGTACACTTTGTAGTTGGAGATATGGTCTGGGTTAGGTCACATCCACTGTCTAAGGCCTCAGTCAAGTTCTCTGCCAAGTTGGCACCCAGATGGCCAGGGCCTGTCAGGGTAGAGAAGAGACTAGGTCCTGTTAATTACCGGGTTCAGTGGTTGACTCCACAAGGGTGGACACCATCAATGTGGTAAATATGTGTATGTTTTTTTTTGTACCTGTGCTGCCGGAGGTTATAAAAAGATGTTGTGGATTATCGTTTTTGCTCTGGAGTGGACAATCGTTTTTTTTTTCCTTTAGATGAACTGATGGGTGACTTTGGGTTAGGGGAAGGGCATTGTGTTTTTGTGTTTATTTGATTGCTGGTGGGGATTTATGTAACCGTGTTAAATCAATACCCGCGACCGGACAATATTAGGTTGTAATTTCATCAATTGTACTCAAGGTGTTGAGTTCTACTGATCATACGAATTCATTTCGTTTTTTTCATAATTTATTTCTGTATCTTGAACCTTAAATGAGTTGAGTTTTTTTCACTTTTCTACATTATATCAAGGATTTCAGTTAGACACCTAGACTGCCCCTGTTTGTTCTTTCCTCTCCAACTCCTAGAAAACTGGTTTATATCTGTTCAATAAAAAAGGTCCCAGAAAAAAACATTAACTCAAAATGACCATATCAAGGTAAAGTAACTCTAATATTATATTTCCATTTGACACCTATATCAAAACATTTCAAACTTAACCAAGAACTACAGTAAATATCAACACGTAGAAATAATTTCAGTTGAGTTGTAATGTACATTTGCTATTATATGTATGAATTTATTAAATGCATTATCATTTTTTAATTTCAACATGAATACGATTGTACCATATTTTTTTAATTTCACATTTGAACTCACAAAGACCAACAACCAATCAATACACACAGACACACATCTCCTACCCACAAGTGTGCATGGGACACACCAAGGCATCATGGGTCATTTGCAATCATGCTACATATAAAGTTTGAGATTTCCTGGAGCCATGTTGTTGGCATCCTGGTCTACATGCAAAGGTAAGTAGCACCATGATGGCTTTGAACTGTGTTCTGACTTGACTGATATTTATCACTGTGGTATACAGAAACAAACATGTGGGATTCCCTGAAACAGGCCTGTTAGTGGTGAATTTCTTTGTGCTTTTTTATGATTGTACAATGTCATTTTTTTTTCCTGGACTTTTTATATATATAATGCTCTTTAAAGAATATATCTTAATCTGGATTTTTATTGGCACCTTAATGTGAGAATTTTATGAGGGTTTAGGAAACGTATGGACTGTGAAACTGCTCACACACTCACTCTTTTTTGATACATTTTCATACTTTAATTGTATGATTGTAAATACATTCAATTCATCCATCTATTATCCGTAACTACCGGTAGTTATCCTGTTCAGGGTTGGGGGGGCTGGAGCCGATCCCAGATGACATTGGGTGAAGGCAGGGTACACCTGGACACTATTCACACGTACAGGACATTTAGAGTCAATAATTAACCTGCATGTCTAGGGACTGCGGGAGGAATCAGGGCCTTTGAGGGATTTGAAACCCTCTTGTTGTAAGATAATAGTGCTAACCAGGACACAAACATTGTCTGCATTCAATTCAATATTAAATTAAAGAGTAACGTTTTAAAATTGATGATGAAGTGAGGATCTTGTCTTACTTTGTCATTGATTTGATTCATGCAGCACCTTAAAAATGTTTAACTCGGAGCAGGTCTGAATTTCCAACAGTGTCTAGATCCTTTAAACAACGGAGTAAAAATACAACAACAAAAGTGATCTATCTTTAGCTGTAGTACTGTAGTAAAGCTCATCATGCAAACACCAGATGTGTTTTAGTATAGTTATTAGATTAGATTAAATTATAAATTCATTATTCATAATGAATAATGACAAATTACGTTATGGATTTATCTTCTTTCCTGTCTCCTGTAGATGAAAATATAATTGTCTTTTGATGAAGAAGTTGGTTGTGAAAAACAGCAATCCACGATTCTCCTGATACTCTTTTAAGATTGGAAAAATGACTGAGAAATATGAGTGGTTTACAGGTTATCAAGTTTACTGAATGTTTGTTACATAGAACTGCATTTGAAATATTTTATTCACACTTATTTATTTTATGATTTTGATTAAGTGTGTGGCTAGTTTTAAATATTTAAATTAGGGCCAGGACTTTAACGCGTTAATTAAGATTAATTAATTACACAAAAATGTACGCGATAAAAGCATTAATGCATTTTAATCGCACTTATTTTTGCACCGTGGAATGTTTCTCACTGGATGAGTTTCAGGCGGAACGATTATACTGGAGCACCAACTAGTGTTCATAACTTCAGACAACAACAAACCACAGTGAACATGGTTGTGTGCAAGCTATGCAACAAGGAATTTGCATATCACCGCAGCATGTCGAGCCTCAAGTATCACCTCAATGCAAAACATATAGCAGCTAGCGTGGACGCTACTGTGGTAGCTAGCGTGGGCGTTAGCACGACTCCGAGTACAAGGACCCACACCCAACCCACACTCCACCAGATGCTATTGCTACACTTCATGGCAAAAATTGCACTGGTCTGTTGGACTTGGATGAACAAAAATAAACAATATTTTGTTGCTTAAGCTTATATATTCAGTCATTATTCAATGGTATACTAAAAATACAGTGCCTTGAAAAAGTATTCATACCCCTTGAACTTTTTCACATTTTGTCACTCTACAACCACAAACTTAAATGTATTTTATTGAGATTTAATGTGATAGACCAACACAAAGTAACACATAATTGTGAAGTGGAACGAAAATGATACATGGTTTACAAAAATGTAAGCAAATAAAAATCTGAAAAGTGTGGTGTGCATTTGTATTCAGCCCCCCTGTGTCAATACTTTGTAAAGCCACCTTTCGCTGCAATTACAGCTGCAAGTCTTTTGGGGTATGTCTCTACCAGCTTTGCACATCTAGAGACTGAATTTTTTGCCCATTCTTCTTTGCAAAATAGCTCAAGCTCAACCAGATTGGATGGAGAGCGTCTGTGAGCAGAAACTTTCAAGTCTTGCAGAGATTCTCAATTGGATTTAGGTCTGGACTTTGACCGGGCCATTCTAACACATGAATATTCTTTGATCTAAACCATTCCATTGTAGCTCTGGCTGTATGTTTAGGGTCATTGTCTTGCTGGAAGGTGAATCTCCTTCCCAGTCTCAAGTCTTTTGCAGCCTCCAACAGGTTTTCTTCCAGGATTGCCCTGTATTTAGCTCCATCCATCCTCCCATCAACTCTGACCAGCTTCCCTGTCCCTGCTGAAGAAAAGCATCCCCACAGCATGAGGCTGCCACCACCATGTTTTCCAGTGGGGATGGTGTGTTCAGGGTGATGAGCAGTGTTACTTTTCCGCCACACATAGCGCTTTGCATTCAGGCCAAAAAGTTCAACTTTGGTCTCGTCTGACCAGAGCAACTTCTTCCACATGTTTGCTGTGTCCCCAACATGGCTTGTGGCGGGACTTCTTATGTCTGTTTTTCAACAATGGCTTTCTTCTTGCTACTCTTCCATAAAGGCCAAATTTGTGGAGTACACAACTTATAGTTGTCCTGTGGACAGATTCTCCCACCTGAACTGTGGATTTCAGCAACTCTTGGCAGCTTCTCTCACCAGTGCTCTCCTCGCTCGGTCTGTCAGTTTAGGTGGACGGCCATGTCTTGGTAGGTTAGCAGTTGTGGCATACTTCTTCCATTTTTGGATGATGGATTGAACAGTGCTCCTTGAGATGTTCAAAGCTTTGGATATTTTTTTATAACCTAACCCTGCTTTAAACTTCTCCACAACTTTTTCCCTGACCTGTCTGGTGAGTTCCTTGGTCTTCATGATACTCTTTGTTGACTAGTGTTCTCTAACAAAGCACTGAGGCCTTCACAGAACAGTTGTATTTATACTGATACCAAATTACACACAAGTGGACTCTATTAACTAATTAGGTGACTTCTGAAGGCAACTGATTGCACTGCATTTTATTTAGGGGTATCAGAGTAGAGGGGGCTGAATGCAAATGCACACCACACTTTTCAGATTTGTATTTTCTAAAATTTTTGTAAACCATGTATCATTTTCGTTCCACTTCACAATTATGTGTTACTTTGTGTTGGTCTATCACATAAAATCTCAATAAAATACATTTAAGTTTGTGGTTGTAGAGTGACAAAATGTGAAAAAGTTCAAGGGGTATGAATACTTTTTCAAGGCACTGTACATGTGAAAAAAATTACTTCTCACTGTTCTCAGGTCAAATGTTTACAGCGATTTAAATGCGATTAATTAATTACGAAGTCTCTAATTAATTAGATTAATTTTTTTAATCAAGTCCTGGCCCTAATTTAATATGTTTCTTGTTTTTTGTTACATTGCTATTTAAAGCTTGAGTAAGTCTTCAAAACATCGTTTTACTATTCCTGATTTAATGATCTCAAAGAAAATTAACCTATACCGGATCTCTATTGTGCAACTAAATTTTCACTGAACAAAAATATAAACACTTGTCTTTGCTCCAATTCTTTTATGAACTGATCTAAGACTTTTCTGCATACACAAAAGGCCTATTTCTCTCAAATTTTCTTCAAAAATCGGTTTCAATTGGTTTTAATGAGTGCCTTTGCTGAGATAATCTATCCACTTGACAGGTGTGACATATCAATATGCTGATTAGACAGTATGATTATTGCAAAGGTGTGCCTTAGGCTTGTCACAGTAATATCCCACCATATGCAGTCTAATCACACAGCACAAGTTTTGAGAGATCATGCAATTGGCACGCTGACTGCAGAAATGTCCGCCAGAGCTGTTGCCTGTGAATTGAATCTACCATAAGCCGTCTCCAAATTTGTTTGTTGGCAGCACATCCGACCTGCCTCACAACTGCAGAACATGTGTAACCATGTCAGCCCAGGACCTCCACATCTGGCATTTCCACCTGCGAGATGTGTCGCACTGCCTTAGACAAATGGTGGTCACACCAGATACTGACTGGCATTCTGCACCCCTTTCTAATCAGCATCTTGATAAGCCACACCTCAGGCATCAGGTGGATGGATTATCTTGACAAAGGAGAAGTGCCTACTAACACAGATTTAAACAAATCTGTGAACACTGAACACAGTATGTCGGGTAATTAGCATGAGCAGATTCGTTTTTTAAAACATTAATATTAATATCAATAAATTTACCGATAATAGGATTATTAAAATCAAATAATAATACAAACAGTAGAAGGAGTGTAATCCAAGCACTAGCCTTCAAAACCAGCTGGTTTCCAGATACACATATACAACACGATAAACTGTTAGTTGCAATATAATAGAATTGATTGAAAGCAGGTGTGTGTGTGTGTGTGAAAGAGGTGTGATAAACGCAAGGGGGGCTGAACAGTGACAGTGGAGGAGGGAGGCCACTAGTGGAAACCTTCTTATGTAGTGTTGGGACCTAACCGTTAGGACTACAGAATGCGGCCTACAAAGCCTACACAATGCGGCCAGACAATGGGACAAAGGAGATAAAAAACTACAACCACCATTTTAGTGTCACCTCCACCTGGTCACGGGATCTGACGTCACACAGCTGGCGCTCTATTGGCTGGCAACTGCATGGGACTCCAGGGGGTCCCCCGGACCAGCCGTGAGCTATAAATCCCGCGGCCACCAGAAAAACGTTCTCTCTCCAAAGTAACTCGCGTTACGCCAGGAGGTAAATATAACGTCTGCAGCGTTTCCCTTTGTCCTAGGCCGCAGTCTTTCCCCCAAACTCGCTGGACAAGCAACCCCTATCCCTCTTTTTCTCTACTCGTTTTATTTTTCTTTTGTTTATCATTTTGGATCCCGAGGAGACCACCGCGACAGCGCGACTCTCCCGTTCCCCGCGGTAAGAAGAAAAACTTTCTTCGTCCCAGCTGCCAGCAGAACGGATAACTCGACCCGTCTTTGTCTGAAATCAGCTGACTAAATCGCCGAGCCCCGCGATTCATCGATTCCCTGCAGAAGGAAGAATAACTAACGATTTTCTTCAACCAATTGGATCCGGCGCTGAACGAGCGCCCCACGAACTACTGTCCGTTGCCGGCGTCAAGGAACGCCATCGCCGCACGGGACGAAACCCTCACATCGACGCATCTCACATCGACAAAAGAAAGAGGCTATTTGTCTGGGCAGAAGCAGAGATTCAATAGTGTAGGACATGCTTGTAATTCTTGTTAATGTGTTTTAAGTTCTGATCGCGGATCGCCGAGTCCGTTTGTTCATGTGCTGCTGTATGTGAATGCTGATCGTGTACCCACGCAGCTGGGTTGATTTCTGTAACAGTGTTTTCGACTAACCTCCGCCATATTCGCGAGCTCAGAAAGCCTCTACTATCAGTTAAAAGACCGGTCTCGCGGAATAAACGCCAGTTCATTCACGCGAGCCCGTGTGATAGCGGCACGCTTTCTGTCCCTCCGAATATCGCTCGCGCATCCTCTCTCTCTTTGTTTGTGTCCCGCTAACACACACACACATACACGCCGCACACACGTGTCCTAAGCCAGCTGTTCCCGGCGGACGCTAGGGACATAGCTACATCTGGTGGCTGCATACGGCCATCTCTCTCTCTCTCTCTCGCTACTCCATCGGACGCCAGTGGCTCCGCCCCTGAATGCTGCGAGGAATAGTTCCATCTGGTGGCCGCCCATAGCCATCTCTCCCTCTCTCTCCCTCTCTCTCTCTCTCTCTCTCTCGACACACACGCACACGCACGCACACACATACGCACACACACACTCCACGTGTGTCTCTCCCTTTGTTTAAGCTAAGCTTTGTGTGTTAGGTAGTTAGGTAATAAGGCTTTGTTAATTGCAGTGTTATTGATTGTGATCATTATTACTGATTTTAATAAATCTTATTATGTTATAACTAGCGGTCTCTTGTGCTTGTTGTGTATATGTCACTGGATAACAGCAGGTTGTGAAGGCTAGTGCTTGAATTTCACGCCCTTCTTAATTGTTAGATTGTTTTTATGCTTCCATGCCAATGATCACGATGATTGGCATGTGAGTATAAAACCTTTATATTGAGACTGAATACAATTTTAGGTTATCTTTTCCCTGATCCCAGGGTGGTGCCCCGTTTATTCATGATTATATCATGATAATATATTAAATATAATTATTAATACCGATAATCATATTGATATTAATAATTAACTGTTGATAACCAAATCTGCTCCTGCTACAACCCCAACAGTAGCATGCACTTTGGCGTTATGTGCGTGGGTGTTTGTGTGTGTGTGTGGATGGGTAAGCCGAGACAGGAAAGGGTAACAGGAAATACACGCGAAAAGAAGGGTTGATCCTCAAACTGCACAAAGGTCAGTAAACTATCACACCGGAGCTCGTCTGGTGTTGTCCTGGGCCCGGTTTCCCGATAACGTCCACTCTAAGCGCGCTACGAAGACTCCTAAGTTATGACTTACCAAAGTTGTTTACCTCTATAGTCGTGGTTCCCGAACGGTCTCTTAGGAGTCTTCTTAAGAAACACTCCTTACGTCGTACGTACACGGCGCTGTCCATAAAGAAAGTGCTGAAAACGATTGCTCAGAGTTTGATTTTCCATTTCATGTGCAGGTGCATGACAGCACTATATTATAAAATGTAGGCTATTGCAGTGTTTGCGAATAAAACATTGCTAGAAATCCTTCTAGGCCTAAACATTTATTTTGGTCGAACATACTACCATAGCCTATACTGATTTAAAAAAAGATATAATAAATATAGAAACAGCGGAGGAGAACGAGCCAATTACATCCTTAATTACATGCGTATTTGTTGCCGTTGTAGTTGAAACGTATGCAATATAGCTGCGTCGGTCAACATATTCATTGGATTGAAGTTGATCCTTATGAAATTATGTATACCAACGGCTCCGAGACGGCGACATCTTTGGTTCAGCTACTTCTGAGGTTGAGGTAAAGCTTAGCCTTGTGATGAAATGCATGCGCATTTTATTTTTATTTTCTTCATGAATGACTTAAAACCACTGGTGAAACACAACACTGGCAATGTGCAGTTCCATGCGCAGCGGGGATTACTGTACAGTGGCGGCGACTAGCGTCAGGAGCTGAAACATCACTACGGTAGAGCTAAGAAGGCTCTAAGAGCACTCCAGACCACTCTTACCAACGTATGACGTACGAAAGAGATTCGTAGCAAAGAACGTTTCGGGAAACACGCAAAATGTTAAGTAGGAACTCTAAGTAGGGGTTACGAATGACGTAGCGTTAAGAAGGCTTTAAGAAGGCTTCGGGCTTTTTCTGGCATAGATGCCTTTTATTAGCTGTGGACAGATAGGAAACACAGAAAAGAGAGGGGTGGGACATGCAGCAAAGGACATCCGGCCGGGATTCGAGGGGTCGGCTGCGTATATGTGTAAATGCCTACATGACGTGCACTCTAACCACTCGGCCACCTGCGCGCCTCAAAAACTATAAATTTGTCAGTCCGTAAGTTCTCACACACCAAGTTTTAATCTTAAAATTCACAGACCAAAAACATCTATTCCGACGTTGTTCGTTGGTCGTTGCGCTGCCAGCGAGAAAAACTTTCTTATGTCCATCATGTAGCTACGTCCATTTGACAGATGTCGATTTGAACTTGCGGGCGGAATCAACACAGGAAACAGAATCAGAGAGGAGGACACACTTCTTCTCTGCAGGGCAGTGAGCTGCAAATCAAGAGTGGAGATATTATTGAGTCGTAGAAAGACAACTTTGAGCACTCCTGATCCCAACCAACACGTTATCCATAGATACAGCAGGAGGGTAAAGAGTTAAGACTTGCCTTGACTTTAAAAGGGGTACCAGAGATTGTGATCCAATTATCGGGGTATCAGACTGCTCAGCCTCCCTGCGAAAGCTGGACCAACTATTGAACCTCAGTTACAGGAGGAGCAATGCAGGTTATGTCCATAGAACAATGGACTAGCTCTTTACACTTAGGGTCATGGGCGTTTGCATATTAAGGCTACATATGTTTCGTTGACTTGGAGAGGACTTACAACTGTATCCCTCAGGGAGTCTTCTGGGGTGTACTGCTAGAATATGGGGTACCGGGGTTGTTCCTACGAGCCATCCGGTCCTTATATATTATATATCCTTAGATAACTAAAGTTAGAACTCTGTCCATTTACGCGGCAAAAACTGAGTGGGTGTTGCCTCCACCAGAGTTGTCCTTTGTCACCAATCCCATTTCTGATTTTCATGGACAGCCAGAGTGGTTGAGCTGAATTGAAATAGGGCTATTTGATGGAATTATTGAAAATATTTAATAATAATAAAAAAGGCTTTAGTTTGCTTCCACCTCTGGTCACCTCAGAAGAGAGGGGGGCACTTTTCCTGCAATGTTTGCTAAGTAATGCATGTTTTGCACCACGCATTTCCGTTCCCAACTAGCGTGTTAAAAACATGGAACGGTATTTACAAACGGTGCACTTGGGTAAAAGCAGATTGCATGCCACATGACCGGAAGGAGGCAAGAAGCACTTTTAATATGCGCTCGTGGGAGGGTCATGGGGAAAGTGGGAGTTCCACGCAAAAAGATGGGAGGATACGCGTAATGTGCGCCTAATTATATATTCTCAATTATTTACAAAGTCTGTGAGTGAGAGTGCACCTCTCTTCAAAGCAGGTCTAAACCAGGAAGCTCCACACAAATCATACTTTATCAATCATGCGAACCAGAAATCCTTGTTACAGATTGAGCAGCCATGAAATAATACAGTTACCGGACTTGATCTATGTTATGTTGAAATTGATTTTAAATAAAAGTGAGAAAAGAAATAATCAATGCAGCCTTCCGTTTTTGTGTTCTTTATTATTTTTTAGTGAATGGTGTTTATTAAACTGTTTGCTCAGGTGTTTTTCTTTTCCTGAGAACATGAGTGGTCGCCGATGTGGATGCCCCAGGTCTGGATGTCTCAGGTCTGGATGTATGCGCTGTTTGCCCGGTGGCTGTCAGGTTTGATAAATACGACGCAAAATGAGGAAGCACTGCGCGTGCAGTTTGCAATCTCGCAATAACAAACAGTGCAAACTGCGCCAGTCTTAGTAAATTAACCCCTCAGTACCAAGTCTGAGGCCATGGTTCTCTGCAGGAAAACTGATGGTTGCACAATCAAGGTTGGGAATTTGTCACTACGACCCAAGCAAGGGAGTTCAAGTATCTCAGGGTTTTGTTCACGAGTGAGTGTTAAATTGAGCGTAAGATGAACAGGCATATATGGGAATGTAAGTCAAATATTAAAAATATTTTTTTCTTTTCTTTTCAGTTTCAAGAGATGAATGTGACGGTGGTTTCACAGTATCGAGACTCCTTCTCTAAAGCTGTGACGAAGAATGTGATTGTTGTGGTTCTCGGGATCTTAATCAACTACATCAATGCAGGTCTCATTTACACCAGGTCTGATATTCCGTTGACATGTAGGCACTAATGATGCATTTAGTGAAGAAGTGAGTAGCAGCTCTATTGGACGGTGTAGACAAATTCGGAAGTCTTTTAAATCACGCATTAGTTTGAAAAGAGACATTCTGTGTAGGTCTACAGTTTTGAGTTTGGTTCAATTAGAAATCTGGATGTGAACAGTGCTTCAAGTCTGGCTCTGTAGCCTGGAATTTAGAATGAACTGCACTCCAGCATTTTTTATACTACAGCTTTACACCATGTTCATGTTAGCAATTTATTTTTGTGTGTGAATATTTTCTCAGTTCTGTCCCAACCAATCAAGAGCAACTGACATGTCTATCATGCCATTTTCAGTCAACTTGGAAGCTACAGTGGCAGATGCTAAGAGAAGTTCATTCAGGGGTCAGTACCTTTTTGAAATGAATTGCTATTTTAAAATGTTGCCATATCAAGAATGAGACCCTTGAGAGATTTAGTAACCCATGGTTTACTGTTGTGGTAAACTTTTACAGCCTCAATTGGAATGATAGTATCCTCACAGTAAGACACCCAACTACTGATAACATCCGTCAAGTCATCAATATCAGAGCATGAGTCCTTAAACATATCCAATCTGTGCACTGCAGACATCGCTTGAGTCTCTTAAGAGCAGTTTGGTATGAGGGGATGAGGTGTACGCAGTTGTGATCAGATGAGCCTAAAGGTAGGGGGATGGACTTGAATACATTTTTTACTGAACAATAACATAATCCAATGTTTTGTTTTGTCTAGTTGGGCATGTGACATACTGTCTCTGAGTGTTTTGGACAAAGAGCAATTGTTCATATCCCCAAGAATAATGATTGGGGCATCCGGGATTGGGGCATCAGACAACGAGGGTGCATGCCCCTAATCTGGCGCAGAGACACATTTTTTCTGCACTCTGCTCTCCTTCTCCTGCGCTTCTCCCTCTCCAAGCGGAGTCTCCGCATCCATCGCGCCCGGATCATTTCTCGTGCGCGCTGCTTTAATCCCACATCAAAGTAATGGTCTTCATAACGCGGCTCAAGCACAGTCCTGAGGAAGTGCAGAGCATCCGAATAGATCTCAGCGAAACGCCGCGGTTTTTGTTTGCGTCATCACAACTTTCTGTTTCGGCTATGTTGTTTCAGTGATAAAAGTATTTCGGCCGAAAACCAGAAATGCGCTTTTGGGACGAAAATTTTCGGTGGCCGGATATTTGGTGCATCCCTACAGGTCACTATCTGTATCCCGATCGGACAGCCATGTCTCCGTAAGCGCCAACATACAAGAATCTCTGAACTCATAGGAATACCGGGCCTGTGCTTGTAGTTCTTTGGATTTATTCCGAAGTGACTGCACATTCGAGAGGATGATTGATGGCAGAGGGATGCGAGAGAGTGACTGTTTTTTCACCCTAAGACGAACACCTCCTCTGTGCCCTCCTGGTCTTGGTACTCATTTATATTTACATTTACATTTAGCAGATGCTTTTGTCCAAAGCAACTTATAATAAGTACATTTGTCAAAAGAAAGAAACCACAACATATCATTGCCAATAAAGTAAAAGCTAAAAAATAGAAACAAGTGTTCGGTCCTCGTCTGAGTAAAGTAGTAACTGTTCAGCAAACATACCTTAAAAACAACAGTGCTATGATTTTTTTTGGGGTGGGGGGGGGGGGTTTGGAACAGGTGAGTCTTGAGCCTTTTTCGGAAGATGGCAAGTGACTCTGCTGTCCTGTCATTGGTCGGGAGTTCGTTCCACCACTGAGGCGCCAGAACAGAGAAGAGCCTGGACTTTGCTGAGCGACATTTGTTTGATTTCAGTACTAGCTGGACAGCTGAAGTAGAGGAACAAAGTGCTCGCTCGGGGCGTGTGGTGTGAAATGTACTTGGCCACTTCATCGTCATCTGGTTCGCTATCATCCCCTTGGTTCTCCCACTCGGCAAAGTCGGGGTCTCTCCTGGGTCTTGCTGCTGGTGGTTCAAAGCCAGTATTGCTGCTGCTAGATGCACTGTTTTACTATAAAAGGACCAGTTCCAGTTCTGCTCTTCCGCTCACACCACAATCGGGGGGGGGTGGGGATCCGAGTTGAAAACTGAGAGATAAGATCGGGGCTCAGTGCACTTGCGCCACGCCGACGGGGTGTGTCCGCCTGGACTTTGCAAGTTTCGTGCACAGCGCAGTCTAGCGCAGGCAGGAGAGAAGGCGTGAGTGGGATTAACACAGCCAATTCAGATCTTCACCAATCAAATGAGCTCCTCTCCTCACCTTTAATGCGCCGAGGCGAGGTGCAGTGCAAGTTTCGTCACTTGACAACCCAATGACAGATGACAGCAGCAGCAGCAGCGCCAGACGGCCAAACTTGGATGAAACTGAATCAACACAGCTAAAACTTGGTCCGAGAGGTCCAAGTTTCAGCTGTGTTAATTCAGTCAGGCTGAGTTTCCGTTACGCGTGCCATCCGCCTTTGATCTGAAGTCAGATGTGACGGGACAATCTATATAGATATAAATGCACACGCTGATTCAATTAGTTGCATTAAATAGTGTATGTTGTGATTATTTATTGCATTTAAATGTGCCTGGAACTGTGGAAACCTGCCTGTGAGGTCTTGGTGACGTGTGCGCACTGCGCGCCGGTGAGCCAAACTGCCACTCCGCCGGGCTTTCGGCTCAGTCTCGGCGCGGCTTTTTGGCACAAAACTTCCACAGCGCCAAGCTGAATCTGTGACGCCTCCCCCTGCTGTGCCGCCACACCCATCTCGGCGCAGGCGATCCACCAAACTGCCAAACTGAACGTGCGCAAGGCTGCGCTGGTCGAAACTTGCATTGCGCCGGCTCCGCCACCCTGCACCACCACCCTGCACCACCTGCGCTGCGCCACGAAACTAGGGCCCAATGAGTGGGACGGCCTATCGAGTAAAGCCTACGTCATGTCAACATTGTGTACCCGTGCATGTGCTAATGCATGAATCGTACTGTACTCAAATCCACCTCTTCCAAGCCTGCTGGGGCAAAGGAAGCGTATCATTCTTAAATACGGAGTGCTCGCACTGGCCAAACAATCCACACTTTATGCTCAATCATGCCTGGGCGCGGTACGGTTTGTCTAGTGTGAGTGCACCCTTACACTGCCTTTTTGTTGCATGAATATCACACACCGGGATGCTTTCTAAAAGGAGACATGCAATCGCGGCGTATTTTTGACTCTCCTTTCCGTGATTACGGAGGAATCTTCTGTGTAAAAACCCCTAGTGATTGAGCTGTAGAGGTAGTGGCAGATGTAACATGTAACAAGAAGGAGTATCACCATGATTATGACCCCAAACCCTGGTGAATTATGTCCTTAATGCCAATACAGAGTCCACTACAGCATCATCAAAAGATTGGTTGATCTTTCAAACAAATGTTTCCAATTATGTTATCAATACATGAGGACAAATGCAGATCTTTATGAAACACTGCACAATTCAGAAGTCTGGAACCAAGCTAGAAGCCGAGCTTGCAGGGCTGCCAACTCTCACGCCACACCCCCGATTTTCAGTCAGGAACTTCTGGAAAAATGGAAGATGGTTTATAGTTTATCTAACGCCACCGTGATGGATTAGTTAAGTTTTAAGAGGCAGCAAGTAGGTGGAGCTCGGATCTCGCCCCGTATAGTCTACTCTTTGGTCAGAACCTACTGTCTATGGTCAGAATGAGAGAAAAATCATCAAGAGCACACAGCTCTTAAGGACTTTGAGCTGGGAAGAGAAGCCAGATACAAGAAATCTTTTACATTTTAAAATAACATTACCTAGCTTGTGTTTTTTTTAATTTTTATTCAAATGTTTCGTATGTTTAGTATTTGATTACTTTATTTTTTATACAGAATCCCAAAGTAATCGTATACAAAATGAGCCATACGTTGTCTTGAATCTTATTGTATGGTCAATTGATTCTATTTGTACACTCTAAGGCTAATACATTGAGAACCACTGATAAATGGTATTTAACATTTTTTTTTATAGTAATGATGCTGTATGGTAATGATGCTGAATGGGTCAAACAAATTGCCGTGTATGTGGCAACATTTAGGTTGGCCCTACCAAATCTCACTCCATGGTTTGTTGAAAAGTTGGCAGCCCTGGAGCTTGTCTTCAAATCAAAATCACAATGTGAATGAGTTCAAGGTATTTAACACTTGACGAAGTTGAGTGATTTGATTCCCCTGTTTTACATTGGAGCATATGATTTCCATTTTTGCCTTTTCTCCCTCCCTCTGTGTTTTTCTTCCCCCCCTCCAGATCTTCTACATGAATCCACGTTACATCCTTTTTATCCACCTGGTGGTCAACGACATGATCCAAGTGACGCTGACTGTCATCCAGTTTATGATCAGCTACATCGTATACAAAATAAATGTCTCCATCTGTTGCATCTTCATCCTGCTTGCTCTTTTCACCACTGAAAACACCCCTCTGAACCTGGCTTGCATGGCGGTGGAGTGCTACATCGCTGTCTGCATCCCCCTATGTCACGTGCAGATCTGTACTGTTAAAAGAACATTAATGCTGATTGGTTTAATCTGGGCGACAAGCATGTTGTCTGTTCTTCCTGATCTATTTATCACCTTGGCCACAGAACCGCTGGACTTCTTTCATTCCAGAGTTTTCTGTCTCAGACAAAATGTCTTCCCAAATCCCCTCATCGTCAAGAAGAGAGATATCACATACATAGTGTTTTTACTCATAGTTTGGATCACTATCTTTTACACTTACTTCAGAATTCTGTTAACTGCACAAACAGCTAGCAAAAATTCAAAAAAATCCAGAAATACAATCCTCCTGCATGGGTTTCAACTGCTGCTGTGTATGGCAACGTACGCAGGACCCCAGGTATTACATTTTCTGTTACAATGGTTCCCTAAAAATTATTCAGACTACTTGTTTGCGTTTTATATTATTGTACAGGTCCTGCCACGATCCATTAGTCCAATCATCTACGGCATACGAGACAATACTTTCAGAAAGTACTTGAAAAGGTATCTGTTGTGTAAATTAAACCCACAATAGGAATCAGTTCCCCGGATTATAACTGAATATTCATTTTTGTTTCGTTTATGAAATAACGGAAATATTGTTTGAATAATGGGGTGTTCAATTTATAATATCAGTATCAAATTATTATTTTATATGAGTCTGTGTAATACTGCTACGGGAGGTAGCATTAACCAGTTGTTCATATTCTTAAACTTTTAACTCATTCTTATTACTTATTCAAACAGATTCTGGTTGAAATCATGTTCAGGGGTCCAAGCCCGAGCAGGCTGGGGCGGCGGAGCGGTTATGCAGTGTGGCCCCAGTACCATCTGTGCTGAAAATGTTATTGAAATTGCAATTATTTTCTTTGTATTATCCTTACACCTAAGACTCATACTGCAGCCTGCACCATAAAGTTATGGAAGTTAAACTTTCTCCGGAGGTATAGACTGGTACTTCCATGGCAGACACTAAATATTATACATGTCTGCTAACTGTTGGCACTATGATCAAGGTGAACTCCCACAACCCACATACAGTACATTCAAAATTCTTACATCCACACATGAACTCAGCCGAATCTTGTGATACACTCCACTGCCATTTCCACTGAGAATGTTTTTATTTTTCACAAATTTGCTATATAAGTGTAAAAAAACCTACACTGAGAGTCCGATCCGTACAAAACTTTGCACACATTCAGCCAGCCAGCTGAGGAAACGATGCAGCTGGATGGCAACCACATATCTTAATCATGCATGTCTCAGTTTTCATGTGATCTCTTCTCCAAATACTCCCTCCGCTTCAGCCAGCCCTGGTTGCAGAATTGGACTAAATATAAGGTGGTGAGTTGGAGTTCATTTTGTCATTCCTGCTGCTTCAAATCTGCCTTAACCCTCTGAGACCCACATAAATAACTTTTTGTCTTTTCATACCTTTGTGTATTGCCCTATAAAATTGTCATTTTTTACAGTATCATCAAGTAATACACACCCCCAGAATCAGCACAACATTAGCTAACTGTATGTAGCACTCAATACTTCTATACACTATAATAGGCGATTTTAACCCCATACATCATTGTCTACCGCTTATACGGTGTTGGGTCGCGGGGGCAGCTTTAACAGGCGACCCCAAACTTCCCTTTCCCAGGCCACATCAGCCAACTCTGACTGGGGAATCCCGAGTCATTCCCATGCCAGTGTGGAGATATAGGGCCCTAGTTTCGTAGACCAGGCGCAGTCAGCTTTCAGCGCACCTGCGCCGCGTCGACGGGGTGTGTCCGCCTGGACTTTGCAAGTTTCGTGCACCGCGCAGGCTCGCGTAGGCACACCTCCCGTCTCGCCCACCGGCGCAAGTGGGAAAGAGGGAGGAGAAGAAGGCGTGAGTGGGAGACGAGGAGGAGACGAGGCGTGGACTGGGATTAATACAGCCGATTCAGATCTTCACCAATCAAATGAGCTCCTCTCCTCACCTTTAATGCGTTAGGGGAGGTTCAGTGCAAGTTCCATCACTTGACAACCCGATGACAGAAGCAGCGCCGCCGCTCCCACCACGCGCATCACGCGCTGTGCGCGCGTACCATAATAATAACAATGCCCATATTATAAAAAACAGGAGAGAGAGAGGGAGATGTTTTGGTCCGAGAGGCTGAGTTTCCGTTACGCGTGCCATCCGCCTTTGATCTGACGTCAGATGTGACGGGACAATCTATATAGATATAAATCCACGTGTTGATTCAATTAGTTGCATTAAATAGTGTTTGTTGTGATTATTTATTGCATTTAAATGTGCCTGGAACTGTGGAAACCTGCCTGTGAGGTCTCGGTGACGTGTACGCACTGCGCGCCGTCAGCCAAACTTCCACTCCGCCAGCTGTGATTCGCATTGAATGAATGGACTTTATTTACGCCTTGCGCCGAAAGTAGACCAGGTTGGAGCTGGCGAGCTTTCAGCGCAGTCTCGGCGAGGCTTTTTGCCACGAAACTTCCGCTACGCCAAGCTGAATCTGTGACGCCTCCCCCTGCTGCGCCGCCACACCCATCTTGGCGCAGGCGATCCACCAAACTGACCGTGCGCAAGGCTGCGCGGGTCGAAACTTGCATTGCGCCGGCTCCGCCACCCTGCGCCGCCCTGCGCTGCGCCACGAAACTAGGGCCCATAATCTCTCCACCTAGTCCTGGGTCTTCCCCTAGGAAGGCACTCAGGGGGCATCCTTACCAGATGCCCAAACCACATCAGCTGTCTCTTTTCGATGCAAAGGAGCAGCGGCTCTACTCCGAGTCCCTCACGGATGACTGAACTTTCCACCCTATCTCTAAGGGACACGCCAGCCACCCTCCTGAGGAAACTCATTTCGGCCGCTTGTACTTGCGTTCTAGTTCTTTCGGGCATGACCCCATTCCTCATGACCATAGGTGAGGGTAGGAACAAAGATTGACTGGCAGATCAAGAGCTTTTCGTCACAACGGAGCAGTACAGCGAATGCAATACCGCCCCTGCTGCTCTGATTCTCCGGCCAGTCTCACGTTCCATTGTCCCCTACTATTTCTTTTTTATTATAACCCATACATTTAAAATAAATAAAAAACACACCTTGAATTTTTAAACATTTTATTAAAAAAAGCGCTGCAAACCATTATAACGAAAGAAAAGCTCAATGTAGAAAGTTTCACATACTTTTTTGGATTGTGCTAGAAGTTATATGAAGCTTCTAGCTCACTTAGCTCCCCTAAATATGGACATTCTTTTGGGTAGTGTGGGCGTGGGCGTTTTTTTTTTTTGCCAAGAATTGTCCTTTCCTCTCCCTGCCCTAAATATGTGTGCATATAGTGTAGTTCTCATGTGCCATTTATGTTTTTAACTTTCTCTATCACTACAATAACTCTTTGACCGTCATTTTCTCTGCTTTAACTCCTCCGTGTCTCACACACAACTCATGGCCAAGAGTAAATTAGGCTTTTCGATTCGCTGTAAAAGCCCCTATGGGAGCCAATACGAGTGTCCGATGCGTATACTTAACTGTATACGTCACTAGCAAGATGGCGGATGAGAACTGTCCTCTTCCCCCCTGTGTACGGGAAAAGCAGTACCCCTGCTTAGATGTTTGAGGCCTCAACATCACTTACACACACATTAAAAAGTACCCTCTTCCCTCATCAGTGCAGCCTTTGAACCCCTGCCAGAGTAAAAGTCTCAAAATTGGACCTGGGGAATGCCAGTTTAACCATTGCTCCAGCGGTTTTCCTCAATGATGTCCCCTGTGATTTCCGGAAACATTCTTTGTTTATGTTTCTCTATGACATTCTGATTTTTTCCAGAAGAGTCCCAAGAGCATGTGAGCCTAGTAATACAGAGGTTACTGGAGAACAAGTTGTTTGTGAAGGCCGATAAGAGTGAATTTCATGCTCACTAACACAAATGTAAACACATTTATAAACGAAATTCCAGAGAAATAGGCTTTTTGTGTATGTAGAAAAAAGTCAGTTTTATGAAAATTTGGAGCAAAACAAAAGTGTTAAGTGTGTTTTTTTCAGTGTGTTTGTCCATTTTCTGTAGCGAAATATCATCTTACAACATCATCTTTGAATATACAGCATTGGCTTTAAAATCTGGACAATAAGATTGTCTAAAGATTACATATGATTGGCCAGCGGAGAATATCTTTCCACTTTATGTATTGAGTAAGACACAATGGAAATTGATGTCTTACTCCACAACTGTCATTTCATCATCAGCAGCACTTGTTAGGGATTGCATTTTCAAATCCTGGAACTGAACATAGAAATGTTATCCTTAGTTTTCTAGCAATTTTTTTATCATCAAAATTTACCAAAATTGTTTTGGGAAATGTTTTCGTTTTCATCAAATTTGTCGTTTTTATCACATTTCTAAATGTATAGTGTATCTATTTTGAAAAGCATAACGCAAGTCATTGGTATGTAGGTATGTAAGTAAACTGGGGTTACGCAATGTATTAGTGTCCCTCCCCAATCCGTGTAAATCTGTGTATTGTTCATTCTTTGCTTACTTCGTTTCAAAACAAAATCAGAAAAACAAAATAACTTTGTTGACAAAACAAAACAGAAAAATGGGAAGATAGAAAAACATAACACGGGCCTCTTGTTTTGTTCTTCTGTTTTACAACCCAAATGGAAAGACAGTTTTGTTTTATTTTTTGTTCATGTGATATTGTACGGAAAATCCAGTGAATGTCAGCCCGCGCAATTCATGACTGGAGATGCAGTCTAACATTAGGGCGAAGCAGAACCAGAACACAGTGAAGAAGTTTTGTTTTCTACCGCTCGTCATGACCTCCACTCAAGAAGCAAAAGTTCTTACGTTTAAGATGTCGCAGTTATGGCTGTAGTAGAACCTACTGCTCTGCAGCTCTTCGGTGCCCCGCGGCACTCAATTACAATTGTAAGGAGGTTACTGCGGTCAAGCTAGCCTCCGCTTCGAGTAACACAGTCAAACCAGCCCCCACATTGTTTTGGAGTGCATGTAATACTAGCCATTACGGTAAGAGCATGTAAGAACTGACTTCAAAATAAAAGCAATTTTGGCTCAGCAATTGTGGCTCTAGAGCGAGTTGTCTGACAAATCGGAAGGTCAGTGGTTCAAATCCTGTCTCCTTCAGTCTTTTAGACGATCATGGCATTTCTTTACTTGATTTGGGTCATGCCAATTTACTGATAAGTCACAAAGCGTACTACTAAGTTACTAATTTAGACATTTAGATCTGATAACAATGCATGCAGAATTCCAATAGCATATGTTTAGTAATACTAGGTGTCAATGCAGAGGCCTGTGGATTAGATGTCATCATACATATTATGTGTACACGTAGATCATATGTTAAAGGTCCCATATTATGAAAAATATGTTTTCTCAGGTCTCTACACCTATAAACTGGTCCTCCCTGAGCCTGTCAACTCCCAGAATGAGGAAACAAGAGACTCCTGCATGGTCTCTGCAGCCCCCCCACTGGTACAACGGTGCTCCTATGGGCTGTTCAGATTCAGCTCCCGTCGCTATGTAGGAAGTCATTTGCATAGGCTTAACTCCTCTGCATGATGATAGGAGATATCCGAGAGGGGGCGTTCATCACCGAGGTGACGTTCGATGTGTCCTGCGGTGAGATAGCAGTGAGATGTTGGTGTTTCACAATGTCGTCGCTAACAGCTAGACGCGCAAATTGCTATGTTGCTGGTTGTACAAATCAACATAAGTGCTTATATTCTGAACCAGCTACAGAAGAACAGAAGAGACAGTGGTTGCGTTTCATTTTTAATGACAATGTGCTGGCTGCGGTTTGTGTTAGCTTGTATGTGTGTGCTAACCACTTCACATCGGACTGCTTCAGTAACAAGGGTCAGTACAAAGCTGGCTTTGCCTCGACACTGACCCTTGTTAAAGGATCTGTCCCAACCATACGGGACCAGCAACTTCACCTGAGCCACATAGGTGAGCCATAGTAATACATCCACTGTAAACATTGGCACATGCTACCACTAGCATGGACCATGGATGGGTTTGGGGAAATGCATATCAAATACAGTGTTGTTGGACCTCTGACAGCTGTGTGAAATTGATGTAAAACAGTATAATAGGGATCTTGAACAACAACTGTAAATAGTAGAAGTTATGTCAAATGCTGAAAGAAAGTCTTAACAAACCTTCCCACCCGCAGATCTTCTACATGAATACAGTGAAATACATGTTCACAGAGTGAATTATACATATTTGCAATTTTTTACATGGAACGGAAATAAAAAAAGTTGTGGATCATGGCGCACATTTATGGATTGTCTTCTGTGAGTTTCAAATATTAAAGTCCAATCAAAACCCTGTCCTTCTAAGGAGCCATGTCTGGAGAGGATGGCCCAGAGTGGGCAGCTCGCTGTTGCCCCCACAATTAGCCAATCAGAGCCAATCATGAGTTGAGCAGCTTGAGCACCTGGGACAAATCGTCTACCTACAAAGGGGATGGTGAAAGTCTTAAATGCTAAGCTCCATCTAGTAATATACTAATAGTAAAGTATACTACGTCACACATACACACAGTAGGCTACGGGTGTGTTTCAGGTATGCAGTGCATGCACATATACTCTGTTAACCTGCTGTATAAAAACATTACTGTCTTGCAATTACAGATGAGAGAAGATTCACTCACCCACTCATATCATCTGGATCCTTTAACTGATCCGGGTGAGTCGAGTCTGCTGTCTCCATTGTCACTTGCCAGTATATAAAAATACTAATTCAAACAATGGATTGCGTGACTCGCTACTCGATTTAAAACCTGTAAAGTTGACTTCCGGTCGGAACACCGCCATGATGGCCGCATAGCGAGGGAGCTCCCGGTTGAACCAGAGCAATTAGAGAAATACCCCCATGTAAACCAAACAAATCATTTCGCAAAAATCGTAGAGAAAGGGGTTAAAAATCGATATCACCACTTGCAATAAACGTCGTCTGAAGACAAGGGGGAGAGAAAGACGGAACGCAGCTAACAGGTTTGAGCTAGCAAACAACGCGGTGCAGTGCAGAGAAATGGCCGACTTGGAACTGATTCTGCAAGAACTAAGAGGGTTTCGCCAAGAAAACAAAGAACAATTAGAGACAATAAGAGAGGAAATTATAAAGGCGAATACCAGACTGGACGAGGCGGAAGGACGAATTGAGAAAGCAGAAGAGAGGATCCAAAACACAGAAGACGTCATCACGGCCATGCTAAAGCTACACACCAAGCTGGAAGACAAGCTGCTGGATCTGGAAAGCCGCTCCAGGCGTGAAAATATAAGGATCTATGGCGTGCCGGAGGGGTCCGAGAAGGAATCAACCACGATGATCTCATTTGTGGAAAATTTACTCCGCGAAGGTCTCGAGCTAACGCATGACATGCCCGACCTGCAGATTGAAAGGGCTCACCGGTCGCTGGGACCGCAGCCGCCGGGGGACGCGCCGCCACGCTCCATCGTAATCAAGTGCTTAAGTTTTAAAACAAAAGAGACAATACTCCGCAAGGCATGGCAGAAGAAGGGGTTCACCTGGCAAGAAAACCGCATAAACCTGGATCACGACTATCCACCTCCAATACTCAAGAAAAGAAGAGAATACACAGAGATCCGCAAAATACTGAAGGAAAACAGAGTTCAGTTCCAGACCCTCTTCCCTGCCAGGCTGCGCGTGAGACACGAGGACGGAACCAGAACCTACGAGACGGTAGAGGAGGCATCAGAGGACCTGCTGAGAAGAGGCTACGCTGTGACAACCACCACCGCACCTCCGGAGACGCTCATGGAGCAGGTGCAGCGGCTCTCCTGGACGAGAGTGGGCAGACGAGCAAAGAAGGGCCCAGCCGGACGGGACCAGAGCTACAAGGAGAAGCTCCGAACCTTCAGGAGAACATCACCGACCCCCAGACTTAACCCACGCTAGAGGACGACGGACTAAATTGTGAATTTTTTGATAATGTATTGATTATAATTAGTGGTTAAGATCCACTATTGGTTCGCTCGGGGCCAACTTTTTCATTTTTTCCGACATGCGGCTGTTACAGGTAAGGGCCTCTTCCTCCGGACTGAAGAGGGAGACTGTTTCCTTCGAGCCACCTCGGGAGGCTCAACAGGGTCGGACTATCAGACCCCTACATAGGGAGTCACACGGACAGATTGTGTTCAGTTTGATGATGTTTGGCGTGTTAGTTGTTTATTCCCTGCTGGTTCTCGCAGGGAGGGGGAAGCGCACCCGGTTTTTGAGTGGGAGGAAGGGGGAAATCACATAGATGCAAAACAACTCTTTAAAAATAGCATCATTTAATATGAATGGAGTACTCAATCCAGTTAAAAGGTGGAAAATGTTATCAAAATTAAAAAAAAATTAAATCCAAATAGCTCTCTTACAGGAGACACACCTCGACGACTCCGAACATGCTAAATTGAATAAATCAGGATTTAAACATGTTTATTTTTCTTCACATGTATCGGGGAGACGGAGAGGAGTGGCGATTTTGATATCCAGTGCGGTAAATTATGAACACATATCAGAACATAAGGATAAGGAAGGCAGATTTGTTATGGTCACAGGGAAGATAGAAGGTATTGTGATAAGTCTCCTTATCGTGTATGTGCCGCCGGGCAGTGACTGGTCCTTCTATAAACATATGGTTGATTTAATGACAACAAAGAGTCAAGGGATTTTAATATGTGGCGGAGATTTTAACATCCGATTAAATCCCAGAATTGACTCATCAAACAGGAAATCTGACGCAAGAAACATCAGCAATAGATTAAATACTTGGTTGCGTGAAGTGGGGATAGTGGACGTGTGGAGAGAGATAAATCCGACGAGCCGTGATTACTCACATTACTCACAAGCGCACAATGTCTACTCACGCATCGACTACTTTTTTATGCTTAAAGGAGATCTTTTCAGGGTGGGCAACTGCGAAATAGGACCTAGCACTATTTCAGATCACAGTCCCATCTACATGTCAATCCATCTGAATAATAATAAGAAATCCACTCTCTGGAGACTGAACTCAAACATTCTGAATAACCCAGTTATTAAAGATAAATTGAAAAGCGAAATTAAATTGTATTTGGAAAACAACGATAATGACGAAGTGACCCCACCCATTCTCTGGGATGCATTAAAAGCAGTGTTGAGGGGCAAAATAATAGCCATCTCCTCATATGAGAAGAAACTTAAGGAGCAAAAACTCCAAAAATTAGAAGAGGACTTGAAGAGACTACAGAAAGAACATGCAAAGTCTCACAAAGATGACGACAAACGTAAGATCAAAGAATTAAAAAAAGAAATAGATGAAATAAATACTCAGGAAATTCAGAAAAAGCTCCTTTTTACAAAGCAACGATACTACGAGACGGGTGGGAAATCACTGAAACTTCTATCGTACAGGTTAAGAAAACAACAGGCGGATAGAACTATATATAAAATAAGAAACTCAGAAAAGAATGTAATAGAAACTAACCCGGAGAAAATACAACAATGCTTCCAAAAATACTATAGAATATTATATACACAACCACAGATAAGCAATGACAACCAGATTGATGCCTTTCTGGCCCAGGTAAATCTTCCAAAGATCACTGATGAACAAAATGGGAAATTAATATCCAAAATAACAAAGGAAGAAATTCAAACAACAATTAGGAGAATGAAAGGGGGGAAGTCTCCAGGGACAGATGGTTTTTCCACAGAATGGTACAAAACAATGCAGGATCAACTTATTCCAACATTATTAAAAACATTTAACTGGGTTTTGGAGAACAACAATATCCCCCCCTCATGGAGGGAGGCAATGATCTCGATCATACCTAAGGAGGGGAAAGATAAATTGGAGTGTGGAAATTACCGTCCTATAAGTCTTTTAAACAACGACTATAAATTATTCACCTCCATATTATCCAAACGAATAGAGTTGTTATTACCATTATTAATACACAAGGACCAGACTGGCTTTGTCAGACAAAGACAAACCCAAGATAACATCAGGAAAACACTGCACGTTATGAGACAAGTCACGCATCAAAAACTGGAGACACTGATATTAAGTTTAGACGCTGAGAAAGCATTTGACTCAGTGAGATGGTCATTCTTATATAAAGTACTTTCGAAATTTGGCTTCCATACAACTATAATTGACACGTTTGCAGCATTATATAACAAACCAACAGCAAGAATTAAAATCAATGGAAACTTAACCAATTCATTCACTTTAGAAAGAGGAACGAGGCAGGGATGTTGTGCGTCGCCGCTCCTCTTCGTCTTGTTTATAGAACCCATGAGTCAACTAATTAGGCAGAGGAATGACATAAAGGGGGTAACAATGACATCTGGGGAACAAAAACTGGCCCTTTTTGCCGACGATTTATTGATAAGTATAACACAACCTACTGAGACACTCCCAAAACGTATGAAATTTTTAGAGGAATTTGGTTTAGTTTCTGGTTACAAAATTAATATTAATAAAACCCAAGCATTAACATTTCATTATGAACCTCCACGTTCAATTAGGACCATGTACAATTGGAAATGGGACGCTGAGTCCATTAAATATTTGGGTATCTCGTTACCTAGGGACTTCACGAGACTGTATAACATAAATTATGGCCCACTAAATTCAAAGATTAAAACTGATATACAAAGGTGGAACGTTATTCCCTTTTTAAGCTTAAGCTCCCGGATAGAGTCAATCAGGATGAATATTCTTCCACGGATGTTGTACCTTTTTCAGTGTTTACCAATTGAAATACCATCTAAACAGTTCTTAGAGTGGGACAGAGTGATAGCGAGGTATCTGTGGCAAGGGAAAAGGGCCAGAATCAAATTTAAAACATTGCAATTAAGAAAAGAAAGAGGGGGAATGGGCCTTCCCTGCTTACAGGATTACTACCATGCAGCTCAGTTAAGGCCTCTAGTCTGCCTGTGCTCGCCTACATACGCTGCAGCATGGAAGAAAATTGAAGGAACGATGATGAAGGGAGTAAACAGCTTTATTAAGTGACAATAAATTACAAGAGGAACAGGAGATCCCAGAGGACTCTATAACAAGCAGCTTCCTGAAGTCCTGGCAGGAAATAGTCAAAATTTGCAGATTAAAAGACACATCTAAGATTATGAGGTGGTGTGCCTATGATTCGGACTTTACGCCAAATAAAACCGACGGCAGATTTACAGTTTTCCTCCATTGGTTTGGCTCTTTTCTTGAAACAGAAATTACATTCTCAAAACAACATGGACAAATCTCCAAACCACTTGGCAATTGTCCACAACAGAATTGCATTTCTCATTCATTAATCAAATTGCAATTGTCTTAGTACATGTCTCAATATCTCATTACATCTTGCAAATGATTAAGTACAGGTAGCCTACATTTAGCACAATTTCCAAGTGAATAGATCTTGTTGATCTAAACTGATTGTCGATTCTCAGTCTAATGGTTGTTCTCTTCAAAACATGTTAGCATCATTTCATTGTGTAAGTCATCACTTGCACAATAGTCTGATCAATTGTCAAAATTAGTCAAGAACATAATACCATGAATACCATATATGAATGTCTTGGAACATTTGATAAATTGAGTACTAGTATTTCATTGTTAACTCATTCTGTAAGAAATACATAAGACATACATTACGAATGGAGTGTTGTCCTTTGAATTCTATGTTTGAACGACAACCTGGCACGGGTGGCTACTCTTACCGTAAAATCCTATTTTTTTCAGTTTTACACACAATTGTATTCTGTTAGCTAGACAAAAAAACGAGTACAGTAACCATTGTCAATGAAGGACTGGGCTAAGACTTAGTGGTGGACATGAGGGATATTTCAATTGTCCTCTGCCATAGTGACAAAACATCTAAACATTTTGACTTGCAGTGCTTACACAATGCCAAAGGGATGATGCATTTTGGGGGCACTGACTATTTATATGAGAAAGGAATTTAGATTTGACACATGAGCGAACTGTTTTGGGAGAGATATGAGCTTTTGCAGGTGAACCATGGTGTTGTGCTGAACCATCCAGGTTATTTTGGCAAAAGCACCAAGAGTATTGAGAACGTCCGGTCTGTTTCGAGAAATGAGCCAAAGCAATTGAGAAGGATCTTTTGTCTTTTGGGGGCACTGACTATTTATATGGGAAAGGAATTTAGTTTTGAAGCATGAGTGAACAGTTTTGGGAGAGATATGAGCTTTTGCAAGTGAACTATGGTGTTGTGCTGAACTGTAAGACTGTTTTGCCAAATGATCTTAGAGTTTTGAGAATGTAATTTCTGTTTCAAGAAATGAGCCAAACCAATGGAGAAAAACTGTAAGACATGGTTCACAAAAGGTTTAACTACCTATATTTCATTTGTCCACAAGGGGGCATTTCAGAGTTTTGAGGCCCTACAGAAGGATCATGGTCTAGGGAGGCACGATTTTTTTAGGTACTTGCAAGTGAGAGATTATTATAACAAAAATATTAAAGAGGCGTTAAGAAAAGACGAGTCAGGGTTCATGGAGGTATTCTTATCATTAATTAAGTCCAGGTCTTGTAACAAAATTATCTCCAAATTATATAATGCCATACAATTAGCCAAACAAGAGAATACAGAATACATACAGAGGAAATGGGAAACGGAAATAAGGATAATTATTACACAGGAGAGTTGGGAGAAAATATGTCAATTATAATGGATCTCAACCGGGTCAAACACCTGGCGGGAGTTCTGCTGGAAAAGTATAACAAGATTTTTATCACACCCATTCAGAAGCGTCATCAGGGTAACGGGGATGCTTGTTGGAGACTCTGTGGGTCTAATGGAGCCAACCACTTCCATATTTTTTGGGACTGTCAAGTAATAAAACCTTACTGGGAAGAGATCTGCAAACATATAAAAAATATATTTAATGTGAACATTCCATTAAAATGTGAAACTATGTTCTTGGGCAACATAATGTTTGAAACATGGAACATAAAAGACAAAAAACTGCTGGCCATACAGTGAAAAAAAAAAAAAAAAAACCTGTAAAGTTTTAACATGACCTATCAGGTATCATCAGTTTACCCTAGCAAGTGGCTGCTAGAAGCCACTTGCCTTAATAGACTTCTCCTAATTTCATTGAAAAGAAGAAGTCTGAATATATCATACCTGCATACCTCATACGAGCAACTACCGGCGTTTTATCTTCTTCGGATCTACGGTTTCAGCTTGTTAAATCCACCAGCACCGTGTCACCCTGGCAAGACGTCTTCATTTCATTTCACGTCTTTTCCTCCTCGACTTTCTTTCCGTTTACGAAGAGCGGCGTATCGACTTGTCTCGCCTCTGATGACCACAACAGAGGTAACTAGGAACAAATGACTCCCCACTAGACCAGTGTAGCGCCCGCTATGGCGAGACTATGCCACCCCTTGACTTAACCCCTTAGAGCAAGGGGGACTCTGTCCCAAGAATCCACACACACACAGGAGTTTATGAAAACAGTGAATCTTTATTAACAATCTTATGCTTCCTGTGGGAAGTGTTGCACAGGGTTATGAATAACTAAATAAACACACGGGGGGATAAGCTGCAACGCTCTAGTACACCGCCAGCCAAGCCACCGCAAGGGGCCCACACTGACGAGCAGTCTTTATACACACGTGAATGGGAACACCCCCTTAGGGCAGCACACCAATCGGAGTTAGGAATATTCACACACTGCAACCATGCATGCATAATCAAGTAAAGGCTCAAAGTCGCTATAGAACTCACACTCTCACACTGTAAGCTATGTGGTTTATAAGTAAAGTCTTAACGTCATAGAGGTCACACCCTCACACTGCAACACTCAAGTAGCTATAAGGATAAGGAGACTGCATGTCCTGCATAACCCCATCGGCTACCTGGGCTTGGCCAGTACTGGGCGATCTAAAGTAAGGGAGGGGAGGACAAACAAACAAAGAAATAAGACAAAAAGAAATAACCCCCCTCAGCCTGTGCCCCACTATGCGGATCAATCACAAATCCCTCTGGCCACCAGGTCAGAGAACAGCAGTGTAGCATAGCATGTGGCCCTATGCAACAGCACAAACAAACAAAAACAACCATTAATATACACTTATAGTACCAGAAAACACTCACTTAAAATACATGGCTTTAAGACAAGCAACGTCTATGTAATATTATAACACACAGGAACCTGGCACAGTTAACAACGTACCTGTAGCCATGTTAAGTTGACCACACCAGTCTTTTATGCCTCCGTCGGCAACCACGCTATCCAGCTAGACGCTGGTCAGGAACAGAGAGACTAGGTGTCACAGACAGGTGTGGTCTAGGTGTTACAAACAGAACCCACACATACAAAATATGTACCGTAAAATGTCACAATACCGTACCTTCGTATCCACGGAATTACTCTAGCATCACAAACCGCGAGTCCCGACTGCCGGCACGGGAGAGTCCTCAAGGACACTCCCCTGGTGGATCCTAGGCTAGCCAAACAGAGTGCTTTTAGTGTTTTTTTACCGATGAAGGAAAGAATGTCGCCAACATACCTTAGCACGGGAACGCCACCCAAAACGCCACCACACACGCTCCTCTGAGCTAGCAGCAGGGGAAAGCTAACTGGTTAAGGACCCCAGGTGCCTATAAAGGTGCCGGTCTCTAATCGTGGACCAATCGCACCCCACTAATGATGTAAAGGGGATTACGAACATACACAGGCAAAAAGGGGGACAAAGACAACAACAAACAAACAAGGTACTCGGCCCTACACGCTACACCAGTTTGAAGTTAATTTTAAGTTTCACGCTAATAACCCCCAGTTCTTTTGTTGGAAGCCCAAGGATAAACCGGAGAACTCTTAACAGATATGGTATTTATTCAGGTCACAGGTAAAGTATGGCAGCGCTGGACTTGGAATGGCAGAGCTCCCACAGGATCTCAGTTAGAGCGAACCCCATTTCCGGGTGCTGGTCACATTTTATCTTCTTGGGCTGAGGCTGCTCCGTACAGAGTTTGGACTTTCACCCAACCGAGTCTTACTGGTCAGTTATCTCTGACGTGAACTTAGAGATATGTAATATGAAACATGAGTGTTGTCCTTCAGGTGTGTATCTATTCTAGCAAACTTAAATGACAGATCAAAGAGGACCTTGAAGATTCAACGGGTTCCTGCTTATCAGGTTAACTGTCACACTGTTCTAATGAACACAACCAGTGATTTATATGAGTTCAGTGAAAAAGTCTGAAGTGAACAAAGTAAAAGCCAATTCTAACAATACACTCCAGGCACACTAAAACCAATCAATTAATCAATGTATCCTTTTTTACCTGATGAAAATGTTGTTTTTATTTTCTTCTTGGAGTACTCCTAAAACGGCATTTAAAAAAAACGGAGGCGAGAGAGGTGGGCAATATTCTGATAAAAAAAAGTGGCAAATTTGCTAGTTTTAAAGTTGCAAATTTGCAACTTAAAAAAATTTGACTGGGGGGCATGCTTCCAGACCCCACTACAATGGTTTAGTTTGTCACCTTTTTCAACCCTCATGAGTTTGCAGGTATGATATATAAGCATGCCAAGTTGTCAGACAGTATTTTACCATCATATAGTGTATGTCTTTTGCTTGAACAAGTTCATCAGATGCTGACATGAATTTCACACAAGGGGAAAGCAATGAGAGAGGAGCTGTGAATTACAGGGACACGTTTGTTATGGCTGTTGGCAAGAATGTGATCGTTGTTCTTCTGGGCATCACCATCAACTACATCAATGCCACAATGGTCCACACATTCAACAATCATCAAGTGAGTAAAATGTTATTTTAAACTGAATGTAATTTGTTAAGCAAGGGAAGAAAAGAAGGTGTCAAATATCAGTATACAGTATGTATGAAATTGTATATCTCTCCGGTCCTTTTAATTTCTTTCTCTTCTTTTATATCTGCTCTTCTCCTCAACGGTTGGTTTTGAAATTATATTTAATCCTGTTTAATCTCATTCCATTAAATGGAACAATTTCAACATTATTTCTCTGTCAACGCTTCATTTAACCTTTGTGTCGTGTTCGTTTCTCCCCCCTTACTTTAGTGTTCCCGGTAAAATTTGACCGGCCTGTTTTAACTGCTCTTACATTAACACAAAAAACACTTATCATCACCAAATTTTATTTTACTCCCCTTTAAGCTGTTAACAATGTCTCAGACTACTGGTTTACATGAATAACTGCAGTGAATATTGAAATTGTACACTTTATTCCAAAATTCACGTGTATTGTAAAAAAAAATCAAAAATCAAAACAGAGACCAAATTCACAAAACATCAGAACATCAGCATGAACACATCATCCATGTGTGAATGTGTGTGTGTGTGTGTGTGTGTGTGTGTGTGTGTGTGTGTGTGTGGGGTGTGTGTGTGTGTGTGTGTGTGTGTGTGTGTGTGTCTTCACACACAGGATTGGCATTTTGCAATCAGGTCGGAATGTACCTTGCAAACGTAGGCAAGGTCGGAAAGGTTGTGAAGTTCTGTCATCAAATCTGAAAACTTGTGAGTGGATATGAAACTGTTGCAGGGACATAGTTGACCAGAATATAGGCCTCCCTGACTCCACATCCCACAGACTTTTTGTAGCCTCATTGTTGGACCGATATACTCCTGCTAAAATCAACAGACCCATGTAGGCTTGGAGGTCTACCTGGTTCATGTGTCTGCAAACACACGCCTCCCCTCCAGGTTTGTCATCAGTATAATTTCCACAATGGACTCTGGTAAAAAGAGTTGGAAGCTGGACTTGATGTCATCCACATGAGATGTTGCGTTCCGTGTTGGCCCTGGCGTCATCCTAACAATATCCTAAACTCTTGCTCTGCCTCCTCGGTCCTGGGTGGATGAATACCAGAGCATGTTGCCATCCTTGGACTGTGTCATCTCAGGTGCCTCTTCATCAGGTGCCTCTTCCTCAGGTGTCTCTTCTTCAGGTACCTCTTCTTCACCATCTGTTGACTGGTCGGTCTCACAATGGTCTGGGTCAAAATCAGGATCGATGTTGTCTTCTATTTCTGAGACATCCTCCTCTATTTCCGGTTCAACTTCAATCCCTTCTTCATCAGTTTGAAAAAAAAAAAGGTCAAGAGCCTCTCTGGCAGAAAATCGTCTTATCAGGCGCCTACTCATATTGTTCAGAGTGAAATGACAGCAGTACACAAATACTAAATACTAAATAAAAGCTTTATATAGGTGGTCTGTGTGAAGATATGATATATTTTGTATCAAAAAGTGTGGTTCACGTAGGGGAGAGGCACATAAGCGCAGGAAAGAGGTGAGAAGAGGAGACACCTAATTATTCAGTCTGAAAGGGGTTCACGTGGGGTGTAGTGTGTGTGTGTGTGTGTGTGTGTGTGTGTGTGTGTGTGTGTGTGTGTGTGTGTGTGAGTGAGTGTGTGTGTGTGTGTGTATGTGCGTGTAGTGGCGGTGGTGGATTTGTGGTTGTATACTATCTGATGGATGAACACAAACTAGGGTCACCCATTAATTTCCTATGGCGGTCATTTTTGACCGGGAACACCACAGGTGTTACAAAGTTGATTTAACCACTCAAAATTCAAGGAAAGTGGTGATCATCAATTGTATATGTTCAAATGCCTAGTGTGGAGGATATCATAAGGCCTTGAGACAATAAAATGTAAAACACAATATTTATGATTGATGAAAGTAGGAAATCGGTCAGATTTGACCCGAACACGACAGAAAGGTTGCTCCTGTAACCGCTTATGTACCCTTTTCTTCCTTCTACTAGTTTCCATGTATAACTTGCCATGTGGACATGTAAAAAAAGCTTGATTTCTTGAATACCAAAGGCATTTAACATCAATTTAGTGGGCGAACAGATAGATGTGTTAGAACAACTTGAATGTCGTATTCTATAGCAGTCATCTTTATTAGCTTTTGACTTACTCTCCCAGTGACTGCATGCAATTACACAATAGCACCAATATGACATGACCTCTAGTATCCAGTTCTTTGCTTAATACAGGATTGGAAGCATGTTTTTTTCTATATGACTACATGTGGACATCATGTTATGATTATTATTATTATTCATCCAATCATGAATATTTTTTTCCACTAAATGTTGAAAAGACTCCCTGATCATCATTCTCATCCTCAGTCAATTCTCTTTCCCACTAAATATGGTGAATCTGCTGAAGTGGCGAGCTATGGCTCAAGCTACACCCCCAAAGACCTATGAGTGGCAGGTGTTGCCTTTTGGTACGACTTGTAGCCCTTGCTGCGCCATTTATGCCTTGCAGCGTCATGCAAAACAGCACCAAGAGAGTGACCATGAAGTTTTGAACTCGGTAGGGCATTCTATGTTGATAATTGCCTGCAAAGCTTCCTTTCCTCAGCCACAGCCAAAGCACTTCTGGACAAACTTCTTGCCACACTGTCCCAGGGGGGATTTGAGATTCGCCAATGGGCAAGTAATGACTCCAGTGTTGTCAAACATCTCCCTCCAGAGGCAAGATCCATTAGCACAGACTTGTGGCTCTCTCAAGCTGGCATTGACCCCAGGAATCCACCTTAGGCTTGCGCTGGAGCTGCCTTCCTGATAGCCTGGGATACAAACATCGTGTGATAGCCATTAAGATTCCCACGCGCCGCCTGATCTATCGCACTCTTGCCAGTCAATATGACCCTTTAGGATATATCTTACCATATACCACCAGGGCCAAAGTGCTGGTTCAGGACTTATGGAAAACCAAACAAGGCTGGGATGACCCCATCACTCCAGCAGAACTGGCTGATCGATGGCTGCAGTGGGAACGGGAACTGGCTGACCTCTCAAGCATCAAACTGCCTCGTTGTTACGTGCCCCCTTGTGCTGACCAGTCAGGTGTGTACAGAGAGCTGCATGTCTTCTGTGATGCCTCGGAAAGGGCCTATGGCACTGTGGCCTATCTACGTGTCCATGACAGCCAAAATCATGTTCACGTGGCATTCATCATGGCTCGCTCTAGAGTGTCCCCGAAGAGACAGTTATCGATGCCTCGACTTGAACTGAGTGCTGCCTTGGTAGGGGCGCAGTTGGCCACAACCTTGAAGTCTGAACTTACCTTGTCATTGGCCCGAACCATCCTTTGGAGTGACTCCACAACAGTGCTGACCTGGCTGAAGTCAGAGTCGTGCCACTACAAGGTCTTTGTTG
Source organism: Eutrigla gurnardus (assembly GCF_963514095.1). NCBI lineage: Eukaryota > Metazoa > Chordata > Actinopteri > Perciformes > Triglidae > Eutrigla > Eutrigla gurnardus. The sequence continues at coordinate 26,960,831 of NC_139916.1, read as the reverse complement.
GGACTCGTGTTGCAGAGATCCAGGAACTCACAGACTCCGATGACTGGAGGTATGTTGACAGTCCGAACAACCCAGCTGATGCCCTGACCCGAGGCAAGACACTGCGTGACCTGGCTCAACCTAACTGCTGGACGGATGGACCTTCCTTCCTTCGGAATCCGGAGACTTGCTGGCCTGTTGCCCCAGATGTCTCACACACATCTTCACTCGCAGACAGCACCGAAGTAAGGAAAGCTGCTATGTGCCTAAAGGTTTCTACGGCCACCAGTACATTGCCGAATGCCTCAGAGCATCAAAGCTGGAGTGACCTCATCACCGCCACCGAGCAAACCTTGACCGACTCTGATAAAGCAGCCAGAGGTGTAGCAGCTGAAACCTTCATTTTGCAACAAGCCCAGGAGTCATGTTTCCCTGAAGAACTTGATGCTCTCCGTAAAGGCAAGCCTCTCCCGAGGCGAAGTCGTCTGCTCTCACTCTCTCCTGAACTGGATCCAGATGTTGGACTGATTAGAGTAGGAGAGAGATTACGTAGATCCCAGGACCTGGACCCAGACATCATCCATCCAATCATTCTGGAACCAAAGCATCCCGCTACGCAGCTCATTGTTAAGCACTGTGACGAGTCCCTGCTGCATCCCGGCCCAGAGAGGGTCTTTGGAGAGTTGAGACCCAAGTATTGGATCTTGGGTGGAAGACCAGCCATCCGGAAACATCAACACAGTTGCAGGGAGTGTCAGAGGTGGAAATCTTCTCCTGAAGTGCCCAAGATGGCTGATCTGCCCCCTGCAAGGCTGCGTCTCTTCAAACCACCATTCTGGTCCACCGGTGTAGACTGTTTCGGACCCTTTCTCATTCACCATGGCCGTAGAACAGAGAAGCGATGGGGAATTATCTTTAAATGCTTAACCACTCGTTGCCTACATCTGGATTTGCTTGGAAGCATGGATGTTGATGCCTTTCTGCTAGCTCTCCGGCGTTTCATCTCCCGCCGTGGCAAGCCCTTCGAGATCTGGGTAGACAGGGGAACGAACTTCCGTGCTGGGGACAGGGAGTTGAATCAATGTTTCCAGGCCATGGAACCCGAGCTTCAAGAACATCTCATTCAACTTCAACCCGCCAGGTGCCCCACACTTTGGAGGTGTCTGGGAGCAATCAGACCACTTCCAAGGCTGTCCTTCGCACCATCCTGATTGAGGTGGAAGGCATTATGAATTCTAAGCCTCTAGGCTACCTTTCATCTAATGCCAGTGATCCTGACCCTGTCACTCCCAACTTGCTCCTGATGGGGCGGCGAGACGCCTCCCTGCCACAAGCCATCTTTGGCAACAGCAAGCTCCTTGGTCGAACAAAGTGGCGTCATAGCCAGATGTTAGCTGACCATTTCTGGACAAGGTTCATTCGTGACTATTTGCCTAACCTACAACCCAGAGGAAAGTGGCAGAGGGAAGTTCAAAATCTGGAAGTAGGGAAGACCGTTCTGATCCTTGACCCACAACTGCCTCGGGCCTCTTGGCCTACAGGTCGAGTCACAGCTGTCACGGCCGGTAGAGACGGACGTGTTCGGTCTGTCGACGTCCAAGTTGGCGGTCGAACTTACACCAGACCGGTGTCTCGTCTGATGGTGCTCCCTGAGTTGGCAGAAGAGTGAGTCTCTCTCCCCGGAGGAATTGATCCCAATTCCGGGGCGGCTGTGAAAAGACTCCCTGATCGGCTGTGAAAAGACTCCCTGATCATCATTCTCATCCTCAGTCAATTCTCTTTCCCACTAAATATGGTGAATCTGCTGAAGTGATCCAAAGGATACCTGCCACCTGACCACGCCTACCTTACCTGCTGGGTAAGGGGGCGGAGGCTATAAATTGTTTGTTCACTCCTCAGTTCGCCCTTTTTTGCACTCCGTGCCAACACTCCTGTGCATCCACGTGTGTGCGTCTTCATGTTAACGTTAGTGGTCAATTCATTTCATTTCTATTGTTTAATTTGTATGCCTTTTATGGGAGCTTTGCTGACATGTGCTCCGCTGCCCTAATTCCTTTGTTCCCACACATGTGCCAAGAGCCATGTGAGATGATTGTTTGTTGTTTGACTGTTTAGTTATGGGTTGTATAGTCATACATGTTTGTTGTGCATTATTTGATTTGCCACTCCGTTGAATTGTAATTGTATTGTTCTTTTCTTTATCTCTTTTTGATGCAGCACATACATAAATGCAAATGAACAGTGGAAATAAAGAACCACAGACCAAGACCTCAAAGGAAAAGCAAAGACAAATAAAGCTGCTGGTGTTGCATCAAACCTTGCCTTCTCCTTGCCTACTTCCAAAACCCTCTCCTTACTATTGACGTCTTCTGACCGAGACTCTGCTTGCTCACCACACACTCACTCTCTAGAACCCGATCAACCTACAGTTTCTTCAATGTAATGTTGTGATTCATGATATCCTGATAATCACCTAAATGTACTTAAAACTCTCAAAATGGCTCTTTTTCTTAAAATAAATATATATATTTTGTCAATGCACAAACACTGCCCACTAAGGAAACATACATGAAAGAACCACCACGTGGTCAAGCCTTGGATTACAAAAGGGATAGAAAATGCATGTTAAAAGAAAAACGTTCTATATAGAACCTTTAAAAATAAATTAACAAGTATTATGAGATCAAACAAAAAGGGCTATTACCATAAACTACTGGAACTTCATAGGAGTAATACACAGGAAATATGGAAGGTGTTAAACAAGGTAATTTAAAAGGGTGAAGGGAAAACCGCAATTCCTAACTACTTTGTAAAAGATGACAATGTAATCATTAACAAAGCAATTGACATTGCCAATTAATTTAACACTTTCTTTGTAAACGTTGGTGTCAATTTGGCCAAAGAAATTGAGGAGCAGAGATATGGGACTGGGATGCTGAATACTGGAGATACAACGCAAAACAATCTGCACTCCATTTTTATCTGGGATGATGAGGAAAGTGAAATCACTGATATTGTAAGAAAATGCACAAATGAAAAGTCCACTGATTGGACAGGAATAGACATGTCCCTAGTAAAAGATATTATACACCGTATTGTGAAACCATTGACTCATATATGTAACCAATCTTTTCATACGGGCATATTCCCCAACAAGATGAAAACAGCAAAAGTCATTCCAATATATAAAAATGGAGATAGTCACCTATTTACAAATTACAGGCCCATTTCCCTGCTTCCACAGTTCTCCAAGATCTTAGAAAAATTGTTTGTGCTCAGACTCGACAACTTCATTGAGAAACATGATCTATTGTGTGACCAACAATACGGCTTTAAAACAAACAGGTCTACCTCAATGACAGTGGTAAACCTAATAGAGCAGATCTCCACAGCAAATGACGGCCGAGAATTCACAGCTGGTGTGTTTATAGATCTTAGTAAAGCCTTCGATTCAGTTGATCATAAACTATTAATCAAGAAACTGGAATTCTATGGTATCAGAGGGATGGCTAATATCTGGTTAAAAAATTATCTTGATGAGCGCTATCAATATGTACAAATACAAGATGTTAAATCTGAACTTTTGAAAGTAAAATGTGGAGTTCCTCAAGGATCTGTCCTGGGGACTAAGCTTTTTATTTTATATATTAATGACATTATCAATGTATCAAAGCTTTTGAATTATGTTTGCGGATGACACAAGTCTGTTTTGCCATGGAAGGAATGTGGAGCAGCTTCTGAGAGCAATGGAAGGGGAACTAAATACACTGAAGAAGTGGTTTGATGTAAATAAATTATCTTTAAATTTAAGTAAAACCTAATTTATAATATTTGGAAATCAAAAAATCAATAATGAAGTCTCATTAAGGATTGATAATGTGAAGATTCAAAGAGTGTTTGAATATAAGTTTCTTGGAGTATTAATTGACCACAATTTAAACTGGTAATCTCACATTAATCATGTCAAAAAGAAAATGTCCAAAACAATCGCTATAGTTTATAGATCCAAAGAACTTTTAAATAAAAAAATCACAGTACCTGCTATATTGTTCCCTTATAATTCCATACATGATATATTCTGTGGAATTGTGGGGAAACACTTATAAAACCAATCTCAAGCCCATTTTTCTACTACAAAAAAGAATAATACGTATAGTTATGGGAGCAGAGTACCTGGAGCCAACCAATGCTTTATTTATTAATTTAAATACATTAACATTTTTGGGATATAGTCAACCTTCAAACCTTATTGATTATATACAAAGCACATCATAATCTCCTCCCAAGATGTTCTCAGAGGCTGTTCAAAATTCATGAGAGTAAATATGAACTAAGGGACACAGGTATGTTTAAAAAGACATGGGGTAAGAACCAAAAGTAAAGAAAACTGTGTTTCTGTGAAAGGTGTCAAACTGTGGAATTGCTGTGATAAGGTTTAAGAATGTGTAGCTCAATCCATGATTTCAAAAAAATATTTAAATATAAAACGATTAACAGTTATAAAGATATTTAGTAATTATGTTGGTAGCATATTATATATTAACATTAAAATAGCACCACTATAGACCCCATATTACATTATTAGTATTATTATTGTTGTATAATATAATGCAATATATGAAAAACATTTATCTTTGTTTCCTTTTTATATATTTCTGTGACTGAACCAACACATGAAAAGGGCCACACTTTGGATCTGGTTTTATCATTTGGTCTATCAGTTTGTGTAAACGAGATCTGTGCGTCGTGTATTTCGGACCATTTGCCTGTTTTATTTAGGCAAGGCAAGGCAAGGCAACTTTATTTGTATAGCACATTTCATACACAAGGCAGACTCAAAGTGCTTCACATCATAAAACAAAGTGAGAAGAAAAAAGAAAAGAAAAATAGAAGAATTAAAAGAAAATAATAAAAATTTTAAAAATGCATTACAGAAAGAAAAGAGAATAAAAACATATTTGCAATAATTAAAAACAGTGCAGACATTAAAAGATTTAGCAGAAAGCTATGGTGAACATAAAAGTTTTCAGTCTAGTTTTAAAAGTGGTCAGAGTTGGGGCAAGTCTTACATCTTCAGGAAGTTTATTCCAGCCATTTGTTGCATAGTGACTAAATGATGCTCTCCCGTGATTGTTGTTTACTCTGGGAATCACTAACAGATTGGTCTCAGAAGATCTTAGTGGTCTAGAAGGCTTATGTAGTGGGATCATATCAGTGATATACTTCGGTCCTAGACCATGTAGTGATTTATATGTGAGCAGGAGGATTTTGAAATCAATCCTCTGACATACAGGGAGCCAATGTAAGGATTTAAGAATTGGTGTGATGTGCTCACATTTTTTGGTCTTTGTAAGAACTCTAGCAGCAGCGTTCTGAACAAGCTGTAGCTGCCTGACAGTTTTTTTCGGAAGACCTGCAAGGAGACCATTACAGTAGTCTAGCCTACTAGTAATAAAGGCATGTACAAGTTTTTCTAAGTCTTGAGCTGACATGAGCCCTCTAAGTCTTGCTACATTTTTTAGGTGATAGTAGGCTGATTTTGTTACTGATTTAACATGACTGTCGAAATGTAAATCAGAATCCATAATAACCCCAAGATTTCTGGCTTTGTTTGAGGTTTTCAGGGACAGGGAGTGAAGGTGTTGAATTACTTTAAACCTTTCTTTTTTAGCACCAAAAACAATTATCTCAGTTTTGTCCTCATTTAGTTGTAGGAAGTTTTGGCACATCCAGTCTTTGACTTGCTCAATGCACTGGCACAGAAGATCTATGGGGCGATAGTCGTTTGGTGATAGTGCTACATAGATTTGGGTGTCATCGGCATAGCAATGGTGGTCAATGTTATTATTTTGCATGATTTGTCCTAGTGGGAGCATGTAGATGTTGAATAAAGTTGGCCCCAAGATTGAACCTGGGGGACTCCACACGTTACATTGGTAGGTTCTGATACAAAGTCGCCAATGGAAACAAAATAGTTCCTATCTTGTAGATATGACTTGAACCAGTTTAAGACTGTGCCTGAGAGCCCCACCCAGTTTTCCATTTACTGTTTCAATACCCTGTTTGAGGCCTAAGGTGTGTGCTCCTGTACGCCGCTCACGTACATTTAACCCTTCAACTGCATCCCAGTTCTCAGTTATTTTTAACAAATGTATGATCTCAGATGAAAACTGTGATTTTAGCACTGAGGAGTGTCTTAGCAGTTTTAACTCCATATGTAAAAATATATTGGATTCTGTTGCTCCTCTTAGATCCAGACGCACTAAAGCACATTCTGAGCCTTGGTTGAATGACTCCACCCGCTCTCTCAGATGCTCATGTCGGTGTGCTGAGAGAAAGTGGAAGAAGGACAAACTCCATGTCTCCTTAGAGGCCTTAAAGGTTGCTTTATCCATCTATCAGACAGCTGTAAAAGAGGCTAAAACAAAGTATCTATCTAATCTTGTCCTCACAAACAGTCACAAGCCTCAAGTTCTCTTTAACATTATAAACTCTCTTGTAAATCCCTGTGAGGTTCCTTCCATCCTGCCATCAGCTTCCCTTTGTGAAGACTTTGTTAATTTTTTTACCGGAAAAATCTCTGCTCTCAGGTCTAAGTTACACACACTGGCTGCCCCCGATTTTGTTGTTACACCGATGTGCCCTGCTGTTTTCAACCAGTTTGAGCCTGTGTCTCTGTCATCACTTTCAGATATAGTGAAGGGTCTGCGGCCTACGAACTGCCCCTCTAATAGCATTCCCTCTCGCTTTCTCAAAGAAGTTTTTGATACTGTTGGCTCAAGTGTTCTTGTTCTTATAAACACTTGTCTCAGTTCAGGCTGTGTCCCAGCTGCCTTTAAACATGCTGTAGTACAGCCTCTAATCAAAAAGAAAAATCTAGACCCTTCTGTTCTTTCTAAGAGATATGTAATATGAAATATAAGACCTATCTCTAAGCTACCGTTTCTGTCGAAGGTTCTGGAGAAGGTAGTCTATGTTCAGCTGCAATCATATTTAACTCTTAATGGCATCAATGAAAAATTCCAGTCTGGCTTTAAACCACCCAACAGTACCGAAACGGCCCTTTTAAGAGTTTTTAATGATCTTATTTTAACTGTTGATGCAGGTAACTCTGCTGTCCTTGTGCTCCTAGACCTGTCTTCGACACTGTGGACCACAGGACCCTTCTGTTACGTTTAGAACAGTGCATAGGCATCACAGGTCCTGCCCTCAAATGCTTCGAGTCTTATCTTTCCGATAGGAGTTTCGCAGTTCATCTGGGGGAGTTTTCCTCTACCGCTGCCCCTCTCACCTGTGGAGTCCCTCAAGGCTCTATTTTGGGCCCTATCCTGTTTTTACTGTATTTGTTGCCCCTGGGATCCATCTTTGCGAAACACAACATTTCTTTCCACTGTTTTGCTGACGATGTACAAATCTATATCCCTTTAAAATCCAAGAGTGAGGATACATTGCAGCCGTTGCTTGATTGCTTATCTGATATAAAAACTTGGATGGACATACATTTTCTCAATCTTAACGAAAACAAAACTGAGATTATTATGTTTGGGCAAAATGTTCATGATTTTTCTGCTGGTTTTCTGGACCCACTTACTCTAACTCCCCGCACTCATGTCAAGAACACTAGATAGTGCTTTTAAATTTGACAGGCAGGTCAGCTCTGTTGTCAAAACGAGTTTCTTCCAGCTTCGACTCTTAGCCAAGATTAAGGCCTATCTTCCTCCCAAAGACCTAGAGAGAGTGATCCATGCCTTTATTTCTTCACGGCTAGATTACTGTAATTCTCTGTATGTTGGTGTCGACCAGTCGTTGCTCCGTCGCCTGCAGCTCGTGCAAAATGCTGCCGCTCGTCTCCTGACTGGAAAAAGAAAGCGCGACCACATTACACCAGTCTTGGCCTCACTACACTGGCTCCCTGTCCGCTTCAGGATTGATTTTAAACTTTTGCTATTTGTTTTTAAAGCTTTAAATGGACTGGCACCACTATACTTATCTGAACTTTTACACTGTCACAATCCAGCCAGAGCGCTGAGGTCAGCAGATCAACTGCTCCTGAAAGTCCCTAGGACCAGACTTAAAACCAGAGGGAACCGAGCCTTTGCGGCGGCTGCCCCGAGGCTCTGGAATAGCCTGCCTTGGCATATTAGATCAGCCCAGACCCTAGAGGTTTTTAAGTCCCTATTGAAGACCCACCTGTTCTCCATGGCTTTTAATTCAGGCTGAGCATGACACCCGTCTACTGTATTTTATGTATATTTTTATTTATTTATTTTTATTATTCACATTGTATTGTATTGTATTTGTTTTACTGAACTGTACAGCACTTTGGTCAACCATTGGTCGTGAAAAATGTGCTCTATAAATAAAGTTTGAGTTGAGTTGAGTTTCTTATTTGTGTATTATCATCCACCGGATGCCATATTGTTTGAATGAAATACAGAAAACTGCAAAGGATAGGCTATAATAAGCCCTTGGCTTCAGCCTACTCCTTTTTCGGACATTTTTATTTACCATTATTTGTGAAATGAACTTGTAAATGTCTCAATGTATATTAGTCCGAGATAAACCATTCATTCATTCATTCATTCATTCAATGAAAAAAAAACATCTTTTTCTTAGTGAACATCCTTTTTTAGTGAAAAACAGTCAAAATAAGGATTTATTTTTCACTTCTCCACAGGGACAGCAAGCTAGACAGCTTTTTCAATTCACTTGTGATGACACCTAAAATGATCTTGATTAAGGAAATTCACCACGGTCGACTGACTTATTGTGAGTTTTTTTTTTTTATCATGATCAGCTATATATAGCTATATACAATGCTATATATAGCATTTTCAAACTGCTGGGTTGAAAATAACCAATTTGGGTTATTTGGGTAACCCAATGCTGGTCCAAAGTTGGACCTGGCCAACGCTGGGTTGTTCTAGACCAGCAGGTTGGGTTGTGGGCTTGACCCAGCATGTTGGGTTGAGACGGTATACCCAAAAATGGATTAAAAACGACTCTGCTGTTAGGTTAATGTTACCCATTAAATGGGCTAAAATAGAACCATGTTATATTAACTAATAAATGGGCTAAAACACAGCCATGTTATTGGGTTAATGTTACCAAAGAAGTGGGTTAAAATCAAAATGTTGGTTTGAGAGAAAAATTAGCATTAATTAATGAACATTAACCTTAGTATTACAAAATGAAATTGTTATTAAACATGAAACTATGAAATTATTCAACGAAACAAGTACATAATGTCCATTATTTTATTGGGACATTTCAAGTTCACATTAAAACAGTGGAATACATTTTTAACATTGCAAGTCCATCAATTTAAGTGCTAAACATACATACAATAACCTAATAATAACAATAAACAATAAAGTTCTTAGGTTTTTGCCCCCTTCACATGTTCAGTCCACATATTTTGGGAAATTACATCAGTAAAAACTAGAACAATCAAACAGTCAGTTAAAACTGGAATAAATGTAAACATCAGTTTTTGGTACCTGAACTTAACGGGGTGAAGCTGATGAGAGCTCAACTTGCAGCTCAACTAGCTGGGGTGTTGGATGACTTCATCGCAGCAAGTTGAGACCTGATCAACTTCACGGAATTGGATTCATGACCTGGGATCTCAAAGATGCATGCCTGAATAAACTCCCAAACCTGGGCACACGGTTTTGGGTTGTTGACATCCAAAACAAAAAATGCTTTAAAGCACCCATCCACTGCACCCAACAGAGATGCGTGCTCCAAGGCTATCCCACTGATGACCACAAAGGCCTGGGAACACTGATGCTCCTCCCCTAGCATTAGGACATACGGGTATTCTGTGTTCCCCCCAGGTACTGCACCATGTTTGTTCCAGGCTAAAAAAGAAAAAAGAGAAGAAAGAAAAAAACAAGATTCAACAATTAGTTGGTACAACAGGTTAGGTTCAACTCCACAGGTAATGCACAGACTCCAGATACTGTATCTGGAGTCTGAGTCCAATAAAAACATTTCTGTACATGCTAAAATTGCCAGTCAATTCCAGTTAGCACAGTATTAATGATGATTGTCTCAACGCAGTGTTTCTCAAAAGTACAGTCCAGGAATCCCCAAGGATCCTAGAGGTGGGCACCATGGGGGTCCCCAGCAAAAGTAGTTACTTGCATCAAAATCAGTTCCTATTTTACTCTTAGCCTATTTGAAAATGAGAGATCTATACACTCAGATTGTGTCGTGATACGAAGGCAGAGTTGACTTTCAAAAAATGTTGACAAATCTTTAAAAATTATTTGGAATAATTTTGAAAATATCTAATATACTGTCTTCTCTTGGGGTCTCTACAAAACCTTGTAAGATGGGGGTCTGCGGCCAAATACACATATAGGGGTCCTTGACATGACAGTTTTTGAAAAGCACTGTCTTAACTCACCGGCTGGATGTCAATGAAGGCCCTGCAGACCTCAAGTTTGCTGGGGCGGTACACTTTCCGTCCAATTTTGTACGATGCAGTTGGGAGCAGCACCGGCAGCAGCTGTAGCGCTATGTCACCCTGTTGATCTGTAAAAATAAAACATTAATTAAACGTCTGTCAACATTAAAGGACCACTTCACTAATTTTCAACCCATTTTCATTTTTTTTTTTTTTTTTTGGGGGGGGGGGGGGGGGGGGATGTTAGTGGGTCATGCTAGTCGAGGTGAAGTCTGAACAGGTGAGTCTTGAGCCTTTTTCGGAAAATGGCAAATGACTCAGCTGTCCTGACATTAGTCGGGAGTTCGTTCCACCACTGAGGTGCCAGAACAGAGAAGAGTCTGGACTTTGCTGAGCGACATTTGTTTGATTTCAGCGATGGTGGTACCAGCCGGCCAGCTGAAGTAGAGGAGCGAACTGCTCGCTTCGGGGCATGAGGTTTGACCAGTGTTTGAAGGTAGATGGGTGCCGTCCCATTGATGGCCCTGAAGGCCAGTGTCATCATCTTGAATTGGATGCGTGCTGCAACAGGGAGCCAGTGGAGGTCACGGAGGAGGGGGGTCACATGGGAGAATTTGGGTAGATTGAAGATAAGGCGTGCTGCAGCGTTCTGGATACGCTGCAATGGTTTAATCGCAGAGGCCGGGAGTCCAGCCAGGAGAGAGTTGCAGTAGTCAAGGCGGGAGATGACCAGTGCTTGGACCAAGAGTTGCGTTGCATCCTTTGTGAAGAAGGTCTGAATCCTGCGGATGTTGTAGAGGGCAAATCTGCAGGATCGGGCCACAGCAGTGATGTTGGGGGTGAAGGATAGTTGGTCATCGAGGATTACACCCAGGTTCCTCGCAGTTGACGACGGCAATACTGTGATGCCCTCGACAGTGACCGACAGGTCCATGCGAGGGCAGTCTTTCCCTGGGATGAAGAGGAGTTCGGTTTTATTCAGGTTAAGCTTGAGGTGATGTGCAGTTGTCCAGACAGAGATGTCAGCCAGACAGTCCGAGATGCGAGTTGTAATGTGAGTGTCAGAGGACGGGGGAAAAGAGAGGAACAGCTGGGTGTCATCTGTGTAGCAATGGTAGGAGAATCCATGCGATGTGATAACAGAACCTAGTGATCTGGTGTATAGTGAGAACAGAAGCGGTCCTAATACTGAGCCTTGAGGGACACCCGTGTCCAGAGAACAGGGTTTGGACATAGAGCCATTCCATGTGACCTGAAAGGTGCGATTTGTCAGGTATGATGTAAACCAGGCGAGAGCAGAGTCAGTTATGCCAAGTTCAGCCAGAGTGGAGAGGAGGATTTGGTGGTTGACTGTGTCGAATGCAGCAGATAGGTCGAGGAGAACGAGAACGGAGGAGTGGGACGAGGCTCTGGCGTCTCGCAGGGACTCGGTCACTGTGAGGAGGGCCGTCTCAGTGGAGTGAGCAGTCCTGAATCCTGATTGATTAGGGTCTAGGAGGTTGTTCAGCGAGAGATAGGATGACAGTTGGTTGTAGGCGGCACGTTCCAAGGTTTTAGAGAGGAATGAAAGAAGAGATACAGGTCTGTAGCTTTGGATGTCAGTAGCGTCTAGGGTGGGTTTTTTTAAGGAGAGGCTTCACGGTAGCTGTCTTAAAATCCGCTGGAATGACACCTGAGGTGAGGGAGGAGTTGATCAGGGTGGTGAGGAATGGCAAGATGACGTGTGAGATGTCTTGGAGAAGAGAGGAGGGGATCGGGTCGAGGGAGCAGGTGGTGGCACGGTTAGATGTAACAAGTGCGTGAACATCTTCAGAGGTGAGGGGGGTAAAGCTGGTAAGACCATCCAAGTTGAGGGTTGGTGGAGATGTCTTCTGGGAGGGAATAGGCGTAAATGAAGAGCTGATGTAATTTACTTTCTTGGTAAAGTAAGTAGCAAAGTCATCGGCAGTAAGGAAGGAGGGGGGGGAGGGGTATGAGGGGTGAGGAGGGAGGAGAACACAGAGAAGAGTTTCCTGGGGTTGGAAGCAGAAGAGTTGATCTTTGCCAGGTAGAAGGCAGATTTAGCTGCCGAAACAGTTGAGGTGAAGTCAGAGAGGAGGTGGTGGTAGTGAGTAAGGTCCTCGTGCTGGCCCGATTTCTTCCATTTTCTCTCTGACGCTCGCAACAATGATCTGTTGGTTCGCAGAGGTTCAGACAGCCAGGGAGGGGAGGGAGATCATCGCTCAGGTCGTGAGATTGGGGGACAGAGAGTGTCCAAAGAAGAGGAGAGTGAGGACATCAGGATGGAGGAGGCTTCCTCAGTAGGCATTAAGGAGAACTGTTCTGAGGATGGTAGCGAGGAGATAACAGTTGAGGAGAGAGCGGAGGGAGTGAGGGATTTCAGGTTGCGGCGGGTGGTGACCATTCGAGGCGTAGAGGGGAGGGATGTGGTGGGCTCCATGGGGAGGGAGAAAGTCACAAAGTGGTGGTCGGACACGGTGAGCGGGGTAACAGAGAGTGCCGAGATGCCACAGGATCTTGTGAAGACAAGGTCAAGTTGGTTCCCGGCGCGGTGAGTTGGTGGAGAGGGGGAGAGTGTAAGGTCAAATGCGGAAAAGAAGTCGATGAATTCAGATGAGTGCAGCTTTCCCGAGTGGATGTTGAAGTCACCGAGGACGACGAGTGGTGTGCCATCATCAGGGGAGCAGCTCAGGAGGGCATCCATCTCATCCAAAAAGTCACAGAGAGGACCGGGTGGGCGATAGATCACTATGATGTTGAGTTTGAAAGGAAGGGTGACAGAGACGGCGTGGAATTCAAGTGTAGATCGGGCTAGGTGGTCCAGGGGAAGGACATGGTAGGACCACCTGGGTGAGATAAGGAGTCCAGTTTCTGCAGCTGACGCTGTAGTGACAAGCTCTTAAATGCTTGGTTTACCTCATGCAGACTGAGGCCCCTCCCTCCAATCAAGTCTTTTCACTAGCTGAGATGGCTGAAACTAGGTAATTGCCCACTCAGTATGAACAGCTTCACAAGAATTTAAACAACACGCTATCTAGACAATGCCTATACCCAAATCTACAATTAGTTTCTGACTAACCAACAAGATACAAAGCAGCTTCCTTCCTTTCTTCAGACAAAATGTAGTTCCTAAGTATTTGGGTTTTCTCATTAATTGCCAATTATCTTTTAAGTCTCACATAAAAAATCTAGTCTCTCAGCTCAAGGTGAAGTTAGGTTTCTTTTTTAGGAATAAATCCTGCTTCTCCTTTAGAACTAGTAAATACCTTGTTTTGGCAACCTTCTTGCCTCTGCTAGGTTATGTGACTTGTTGTATATGAGTGCTTCTGCCCAATGTTTGCGGTCGCGAGACACTGTGTATTGGTGTGCCTACAATTTGTCACTGGTTGTAAACATCTTACCCCCCATTGTACCTTGTATGCAAAGTGTGATTGGCCATCTCTGTATGTATGCAACCCATTGGTTGAGTTTTATTCATAAATAATAATTGGACTGGTCCCTACTTACTTATGTACATATCTCCTTAGAAGTCAAGGCCACTATAGCCTGTGCTCGCAAATGTTCTGAAGTTGTTTAAAAAAGCTTTGAAATATGCTGCCCCCTCTGCTTGGAATACCCAGCAAAAAGTAAAATTGTCAAAATGTATCACATTTGATGCCTTCGGTTCATTACTAAAGGACCTAGAATTGGGAAGTATTGGAATTTGTCCCTGTGTATAATTCCTTAACTATGAAATCCCAAAACTGTCTTTTAATTGTGTGATTATTGTTCATTCTGTTCGTACGAATGAATGTATTTGTTTGTTTTATGCTCCCCTCTTGGCCAGGTATCCCTTGGAAAACGAGACTCAACGAGACTTCTACCTGGTTGAATAAATGTTTCATAAAAAAATAATAATAAAAAAAAAGATAGTAATTCGTCTTCAGGACGTTAGACCATCAAACAAAATGGTAAATGGACCTTCATTTATTTATTTATTGGCCTGCATTTATCTTTTCAAGTGTTTTTGACCACTCAAGGCACTTTAAAATACACTCAGTCTACATTTACCCATTCACACACATTCATACATTGATGGCTGAGGAAATGCCTGCTCGTCAAGATCTAAATAATCGAATTATTCACACAAATGCACACACCAATACATTTTTGGCAAAAGCAAAGGGAAAAAAAAGAATGTAAGTGTGTGACCAAAATAATATTATTTGATGACAGAAAGTCATACAGGAATAATTATTAGATAATAACTAAACTGAATAAAAGGGTTCCTCAACCTAACACCAAGTAATATAAATCATAACATAGAATCAATAGTGCACCAGCAAAAAAGAGAAAATTAAATGTAATTAGCCACAAGTTAAGTTAAGGAAATGGGTCTCCTTGTAAGCAGACAGCAGGTAACAATCTTTGTAGAACCTCCAAATAATGTCAAGGAATTGCTGTCAAAACAGTGTAAGTAATAGAAAATAAAAGCAGAGAGACTGATGGATTTCAAGTTCAACTTCATTTATTCGAATGCATTGAATACAACAATGCATAAAGACAGTAAAACATCCAACATAGAAAGAAAGTACATAACCCAGATAGGGACCAAGAAGTGCAAGAAGATCTGAGCTGTGCAATTTCCCCTACCTACTAGTCAAAAGTACAGTGCTAGTACACATTTAAAGTGCAGGGCACAATAAACTGTTGGTGCATATTAAAGTGCGAGCACATATTAAAAATGCTGGTACTTATTAGGTCAAAAGTACAGTTCTTGACCACATTTGCACTATGGTGCACTACGCTATTGACAGCATCATCAGTGCCCCTCTACAAACACCAGAGGGGCACTGATGACGCTGTCAATAGGGTAGTGCACCTAGTGACAGCCTAAGAATCCTAGAGCCTATGCTAGACTGTTGTTTGTTGATTTCAAGCAAGCCGCTGCTGTAACATTGGAACCATGGGCCCTAGTTTCGTAGACCAGGCGCAGTCAGCACTCAGCGCACCTGCGCCACGCTGACGGGGTGTGTCCGCCTGGACTTTGCAAGTTTCGTGCACCGCGCAGGCTCGCACAGGCACGCCTCCTGTCTCGCCCACCCGCGCAAGTGGGAAAGAGGGAGGAGAAGAAGGCGTGAGTGGGAGACGAGGAGGAGACGAGGCGTGGACTGGGATTGATACAGCCGATTCAGATCTCCACCAATCAAATGAGCTCCTCTCCTCACCTTTAATGCGTTAGGGGAGGTTCAGTGCAAGTTCCGTCACTTGACAACCCGATGACAGAAGCAGCGCCGCCGCTCCCACCACGCGCATCAAGTGCTGTGCGTGCGTATCATAATAATAACAATGCCGATATTATAAAAAACAGGAGAGAGAGAGGGAGATGTTTTGGTCCGAGAGGCTGAGTTTCTGTTACGCGTGCCCATCCGCCTTTGATCTGACGTCAGATGTGACGGGACAATCTATATAGATATAAATTCACGTGTTGATTCAATTAGTTGCATTAAATAGTGTTTGTTGTGATTATTTATTGCATTTAAATGTGCCTGGAACTGTGGAAACCTGCCTGTGAGGTCTCGGTGACGTGTGCGCACTGCGCGCCGTCAGCCAAACTTCCAGTCCGCCAGCTGTGATTCGCCTTGAATGTATGGACTTGTATGGACTCGAAAGCTTCCCTGAGTTCTCGTTCAACTCCTTTGAAATTAGTCCCTTGGTCTGACCTAGGGTTGGGCGGTATGACGGTATTATAAAGTGTGACGGTATAAAAGTGTTACAAAAGTGTGTAGAGATATTGCAATACCATTTATACCGGAGAAAGAGCAGATGTCTGCGGCATCTCTCTGAGTCACTGTAATTACACTGCCCTGACACACAGGGCACTGCAGGCATTGCAGCAGACTGCTTGGCGTGGTTGCTTGAGCACGACGAAGAAGAAACAGCTTTACCTGAGTGATAACAATCATGGCGGAGGCGGAGATTGAACGTCACGAGGAAACGGAGGCAGCCCGACCAACCCATGACGAAGAGGAGGAGGAACTCGTTCTACCTCTGTTGTGTGGAACTTTTTCGGATTTAGAAAATCCGACAACAAACAAAAAATACTCTACAAAGAGTGTTGCGTGACTGTTGGTGCTGGAGGTGGAAACACCAGTAACCTCTTCTACCACTTAAAGAGAATTCAGAGAATTACTCAGCACCCTTGACCCGAGGTATGTAATGCCCAGCCTCTCTCTGAGTCTTGTTGAGTTCCCACTGTTGGTGAGGTTTTCAGTTTAGACTTTGTTTCTTTATTTTGTTTAGTCGCTATTATCAAGTGTAGTCAGATTAAGGTTTCAAGCCGATTCCTCCCATTGTGAGCGACTAGGTGATGTGGAATGTACCAACACTCTTCAGGTGGTTCCTCTTCGGTTACTTCCTGCACGGCTCCTGCTCCAATGAGCTCCTGCATGTCAGCTCTGTAGATCTCTGCCCGCTCAGGATCTCTTAGGAGTCGCCGCTCCATACTCCACAGGAGATCCATAACTGACTCCTTAGGTGCCTGCAGTGAAAGCATGGCTGCATGACGTAGCAGACGTACCTTCTCACTCCATCAACCTTGATGCGAACTGTCTTGGCGTCCAAAAATGCAACTGCTTGTTGGTCCTGTTTTCACCGAGTCACTTCTCTTTCTGGTCGGTGAGGTACAGTGTCCATCTGCCAGAGCCTCTCAACATGGCGATACAGCTTATCCACCTGCGGTGGAAGGGAAATAAAGAGACACTGCACGGAGTCAGCTGGCCGCCCCATGGAATGGACATGACCTTGGAGGGTCCATCCCAACCGGGTGTGGACTGCTGCAGGGCCACCAGGCGGTCCAAGTCTGACTTGTTCAACAGGTGTTATGAGATATCACTGATCAGAGCCGAGAAGGAGAAATGGCTTGGCATCCTACAAGGCAGGTATGGGAAGACGAGCTTCATGGGAGCCACAATTGAGTTCAATCTCTCCCTCTGGGCCTAAGGTCTTGAGTAAACCCACTAAGGATTGAATCTGAAGTGAGAACCTCTGAAAAGCTGCAGAGTCACCACATCTGATTTCAGGGGCTTCTAGAACGCTAGTTATCTTCTTTAAAGCTAGCTGATGAGGGGGTGGGGGAATTTAGATAAGCATCAGTTATTAGCTTAGCTTCCTCCAACTTCAAGTGATCCACAAGGATCTGGTACCTGAAGAGTTCCGTAGAATCTGGGGGGAGTAGATTTTCCAAGGCAAGGCGGAGTCTAGCGATCTCACTGGGTCTGGCTGAATGAGCTTAAGGATTGTAGGGATCTCGATATACTAGTTCTGACACAGGAGCCTGTACAGGATGGTTTGTGGGGAGAGAGCTGGGCGTCACCCTGGTGGCCGTTGGGGGAGGTGCTGGGGGTCTTGAGCCTGCGAAGCAGGATCAGGGTTAGAGAGTGACTGAGAGGGCTGAACCAGGGTATGAGGCAAGGCCTGGGCATAGGGGGTAGGAGATCTGATGATTTGATGAGGCTAAAGTAGGGGGATAATATAGGTTGACTGGGCTTGAGTTGGGGAACTGCAAGGAGGGTGGTTCTGGTGGGTATCCCGTTGCCCCAGGTTGAGACAACTCATGCACGTCAGCAGGTCATCCTCAGCTTCAGGCCAGGGTGGAGGAGCAGGCCAGTCTTGCTCAACTTCTTTATGCTGGACTCACTGAGTGGCAGTTCATGGTTCTCCGTCCTTGATCAAGGAAATGCCTACCAATGAGGTATTTTTTAATTCTACATGCTTGTAAATTGGCTATGGATATTCAAATTTCATGAGTTCTAACATTTTAAAAAAACGAAATGGTTAAATAACAGCTTTTTTCGGGAAGTAATGTTAGTTAATTTGAGCTTCCACAGTCTTGTTTCTAACAATACTTTTTAAACTTTCAATAGTTATGTGAGTTGTTAGTAAGAGTTGTATGGCATTAAGTCCTTTAGAAGCACATTCATGGTGCTTGATAAAAGTTTTGTGTGGAACTGGTGCTTTGTAACATTTGTCGAGGTGGAGGCTCTGTGTGTCAGTAATAAGTCGTGGCCAGCAAGCGTCCGCCATTATTAGAGGTGTAGGCTGCGGTCACATAAACGTGAGGGAAACCTGTTGAAACTGAATAGGCTGGTGTGATGGACATTAATGCAGTTGGTGAATGTGGCGAAGACGGCAGTCAAATTCAGTTTAATGGTGGCGAAAACTGTCCGCATCTCAACTAGACGGCGCATTGAGTTGGCCGCTCCTCATTAGCATAACGTTGAGGTCCAGCCTACTTTATGCAAATCAGAGGCATCCAGCATTAAACTGACCGTTGTCCACTCTAAAATAAAGACAGATTCAGCAACTGCATTGCTTATTTCTCGCAATAAATGTTTTTAGAAACACATTTTTCGTAAAATAAGAGTTTCCAAACGAACCGCCATGTTGGTCGAACTCTAAAGCAGACAGGGGACCAGTGAAAGCGCCGTCCTATCAGGTGCAGCCATCAAGTGTGCACGTGATTGTATGTAGGAGAGCGCCTGTCAATCATCCTCTAGTGGCAGCCCACAAAGGTGCAATACTGGCAAGTGGCGCGTCAACTAACGTTTAAAAACGCCCCTGTGGACATGTAGCACCAGAGTGAACCAAACGATTGCCACTTAAACCTCTTAAACTCCGCTGGGACGCCAATGTCCCAGTACCCCTCCCTCTCCCGTTGAATGGTATCTCCCAGGGGCACTCCATCATCAACCAGTGCATATTTGGTATGGCTGGATTCAGGAAGCTCTCATGTTTGCAAAAATAACATCGTTTTTCTTTTATCTCGTATGTATTTCGCATAAGAGCAGTCTAAACACACATAGTCCAAATCGCAATGAGCAGTGACAAGTCAGGTCTTGCCGTCTTTCAACGGGAAAAGTTACAGGATGACACGCGACCCGATGAAAAGTTAGCACGGAGTGAGCATGGAGTTAGCTGTTCTATAAAAAGTAAGTGTGTCACTCCTACGTAATATTTTAGCTGAGATAAGCTGTATAGAAAGTGGGATCATAACTTTCCCTTTTAACGCGTGGTTTGACTCTGGTGATGTTTTATGGTGTGTCAGAAAAAAACGTCAGCTGTCACTATCACGCCTGTTTTCAATACTGTACAATGTTAGAAGCTGGCTAAGTGTTGTTTCATCACTGACAGTAATGTTTTGAACCCGAAAGACGGACTTATCTTTACCATGAGCTCGAATTTGTTTTGCTTTTGTTCAACTGAATTGCGTTGCTATACTGTAAAGATCCATCCATCCATCCATTGTCTACCGCTTATCCTGTATTCAGGGTCGCGGGGGGGCTGGAGCCAATCCCAGCTATCATTGGGCGAAGGCAGGGTACACCCTGGACAGGACGCCAGTCTATCACAGGGCCAACACGTAGAGACAGACAACCATTCATACTCACATTCACACCTACGGGCAATTTAGAGTCACCAATGAACCTATCCCCATCCTGCATGTCTTTGGACTGTGGGAGGAAGCCAGAGAACCCGGAGAGAACCCACGCGTACACGGGGAGAACATGCAAACTCCACACAGAAGGAACCCGGGCCGACCCGGGAATCGAACCCGGGACCCTCTTGCTGTGAGGCGAGAGTGCTACCCACTACACCACCGTGCAGCCCCTACTGTAAAGATGGACTTTGATTTGTCATATTCATCTTCTAGAGGAGATTTCAACCTTTAGAAAGATGTATGACATTATGCTAATTAACCCAGTGTATGGCAGTGTATACCTGAGCGTAACTGTGCGCCCCTCAGTTTCGCCTATGCGCTATTACGCAGAGTGACTGTCAATCACAGAGGTACGTTTTCACTCATAAATAACTCTAATCAATTAGATAAAACATTTCATTGTCAGCACTGGCCGTTGGCGGAGTAATATTCAGGCAATCTCCTTCACATACAGACACGTGCTCTTACACATAGATAGCAGCCAAACTGTTGCCATCATCCTAGGTGCACGGCCCTAGTCTGCAGAGGTGTTGTGTTCAATGCAAAATCATCAACCATATAATTAATCAGTTTCAATAAAATAAGCAATGTGAGTTGTGGCAAATGGAATCACCCGTATGTATTAACGCCGCCGTAACAAGTGTATATATAGGTCGCACTCTTACACATTTTTCCACACACACTTTTCAGTCATACAACTAACACATGAATGTGAAGTAAATTCAGATGACGCGTTTTTGCTCATGTTTCTATTTTAAGTGACCGAGGTTTTTATATCATAGTCTAAAGTATGTTGTGTTTTTTTTAGGTGCTGCTGTCCATAGAAGTTTGGCAACAATTGGATGAAGTGGAGCTGTAAGGTTTGCAATTTTGCAACATACAATGAGAATTCAGCGAAACTTGTCATACTCTCGCGTGAAACTCACGTCACGGAAACAGCTGGGTAAACACGGAAGTGGCGTAGTGCTAGCAGTGCTAGCGTTAGCAGCCGAGGATAGAAGCTATCAGGCAAGTGTTCTTTTAAATAAACTCCTGGTTTACTTACAAACTTTCAAATGCCTCGCTTTGTGAGTACGGACCCTATGTGTGCTACTGCAGAAGTTTGGTAACATTCCATGCATTATTAGTGGGGTAATTTACGAGATATACATAATGTACCGTTCGCGCCAGTGTTAAGCCATTCGGCTGATAGCCCTATCTTGACCAATGTTGATATTTGGCTGGATGTCATGGTGGAAATTACCTAGGGTGCATTTTCCTCCGATCCATCGCTTTAACATGCATTGATAAGATAAGCCTTTATTGTGAATGGAGAAATTTGTCTTGGGATTGCTATTATTGTTCAATAAATGTATTTGAACAGTTAGTCTATTCAGTGTGATCTTTGGGAAACTGGTTAACTTGCCATTATGAGTCAAGACTAAATAAATACTTAAAAACATTAGTTTGCTCAATTTGCAACTTTAAGTTCAAAAGCTGCATTAAAAACAAGAGTTAAGGTAACTTGAAAATGCAATTGGTGTGAATATATAGTTAGTTAAACTGAAAAATCTAAGTTGAAAGGGTGTGTAATTGTATGTTCAATTGACAAGACATGACAAGTTTTCTCAAATGGGTGACGTAATATAGATAGTAGTTTAAACTCAAATTATCAAGTTCAAATGCTAAAAAATCATGAGTTAAATAACTAGTATAACTGAACTTTGTGAGTTGAAGCAACATATGATCATAAATTAAGTTAACAAGAGAAAGGAAGTTTTATTTAATGCATAATATAACATAGTAAGTCATTTCAACTCAGAGTATCACATTCAAACAATAAATGGTGATTAATTAAGTAATTTATATAACTTGCCTTCTTGAATTGAAATAAAGTTTTTATCAGAGTTGAGTTTACTCGTATATTTAAGGCAGCTTTTGAATTTAAGGTTATAAGTTAAACTGACCTGAAATTTATTACAGTGGAAGCCCAATTTCGGCATCAATATGGGTCAATTCAACCTCCTTTAGGTAATCCCATTCCTTCAAGGCTTCTGATGTGGGAATTTGCTCTTTAGTAACAGGTATCTCATCTTGGGTGTAGACTGCTGGCAGTGCAATAAAATCATCTCCTTGCAGGTTTGATACTTCCAAACCAGAATTTCGTCCACGGTCACAATCTTCTCTTGTCCAAGGGTTTTCAGTAAGATTCTTGTTTTCCTTCCTTTAGCATTTAGTTGTCTTTGGAGTTTTGTTGTGCAAAAGGTGGCGGTACCGCCCGGATCTAAAAAAGGCATAAGTTTGGATGCTTTTATTGCAGCTTGACAGCTTGACTCGTACGGGTAAAATGGCCAATGCTTGGTTGTCACCAGCCCCAATATGAACAGGTTTCTCCAGCGATACCAGAGAGGTGTTTACTGATGTTGCTCTGTCTGCATTCTGCCTCTTGATTTCCTCTGGTTGATTTCTTTCAATGTGCAGCATGGAGGGGTGCTTTAATGAGCAGATCTTACAACTCAGTCTCTTTCTGAAATCCTTGCTTAGATGACCTTTGTTAATGCAGCCGAAACAGATTCCATTGGCTTTGAAGATTTGCCGTTCAATTCTTTACAAGCTTCAGTTGCCTGTTCTTTTTTGCTGAATAAACATATTCTGAGCTGTGTTATTGTGACAGGTGCTTGATCTTGAAGTGGTTATTTTGTTGCTATAGTAGTGAAGCTACTATTGTAGAGCCTGATATTACTTTGGGGAACCTTTTCCTGTCATCCTTTGGTGTGATGTCTTGGATGTTTCCAAACAATGGGTCGCATGCCATATTTGCCTGTCTTTCAATGAAGCTGACCAATTGCATGAACTTGGCTCTTGCTTGGGTTCGCTCATAATGCTCATAAGCTTTACCTCAACATTTTTTTCTCAATTTGAAAGGAAGCTTTGAGACAAAGGTTCTCATGTGGGATGTATTCAGTCTTCGGACTTGAGTACTGGCCAATTCAATGCTTTCTCCTGATAAGCTAAAGTAATAAGGATGCCGTTTCCAAAGCGTTTTTGCAACAATTGTTTTGCCTTTTTGCATCCTCTTTTACGTTCCATATGTAGACAACTTCTCACAAGTTACTTTGGCTGTCCTTCAGTGTATTGATCTAGAAAGAACAATCTGTCCTGCTCATTACTTGTTTCTACTTCAATGCAGATGTGGCCGGGTGAGCCAAATTCAAATTCAAAATACTTTATTGTCCCCCAATGGGGCAATTTGTTGTGCAGTAGAAAGTACAACAGATCCAAGTCACACACAATCACAAAAACACTATAGGCCTACAATCATAAATAGTTATGTAAAATAATAAAACACATCATACACCATATATACACACACCATATATGTAAAAAAAAAAATATATAATACATACTGTATATATATATATATATATATATATATATATACACACACACATACATACATACACACATACATATACATATACGTACACATGCACATATGCACATGTATATACATATACACATACACACACATATGCATATATATGTACATAGGGAAGAGGCTCAGCACATCCAAAGTGTGAGTTGGGGGGGGTTGTCTATGTTATCTATGGTTCTTTATGGAATTTAGAAGTAGAGTGGCTGCGGGAACAAAAGAGTATTTATATCTGTTGGTCTTGAGTTGTGGGAGTTTGAAGCGTGATCCGGATGGCAACATCTGAAATTCAGCCTTTAAGGGATGAGAACTATTTGAAATGATAGATTCAACCCTTTTTAGCATCTGCTTCTGATAAAGTTCCTCCAGGCCTTTCTGCTTAGAGCCTGTAATACGGCTGCTCACCTTAATAATCTTGGAGAGGGAGTTTTTTTGTTTAACAGTGATAGACCCATACCA
Organism: Eutrigla gurnardus; assembly: GCF_963514095.1. NCBI lineage: Eukaryota > Metazoa > Chordata > Actinopteri > Perciformes > Triglidae > Eutrigla > Eutrigla gurnardus. Next base: position 26,937,089 of record NC_139916.1, on the reverse strand, counting down.
GCAGATTAAGGAAAAGGTTACAACTGACTCAACAAAGGACCTGTAGAAAGGGTCATCAGGGTCTTCCTAAGGCGATACAGGCGCTGCTGGCCTTTCTTGCAAAGCAAACTAGTATTTGGATCGAAACACAACTTTTCATCAATAATGGATCCTAGATACTCTTTAACCACCATTTCCTGACCATTTATTATAATTTTTTTTACATGGTTAATGACATTACGCCTAAAGTCAATACACATGTCCTTCGTCTTTGAGACATTCAGTTCAAGAGAGGCATCCTGACACCATGTTGTAAAGTGGTCGATTACCGGACCATGTGAAGTTTCCTCATTGTTCAGTAAGCTGACAATAACTGTATCATCAGCGAACTTCACAATGTGTCGATCATCAGTCACAGAGCGTCAGTCATTGGTGTAGAGAATATAGAGAAGGGGGAGAGAACACACCCCTGCGGCGAGCCAGTTGATGTGAGGGCCAAGTCAGAAAGGTGACCATTTACTCTAACTCGCTGGGATCTATTTGTGAGGAAGTCTAATATCCAGCCCACAAGGTTAGCCTCCAATTGGAACTGATGCAGGAGCTTCTCCGCCAATAGGAGGGGCTGAATGGTGTTAAAAGCTGATGAGAAGTCCACAAACAGTAGTCTGGCATGATTTTTGTTGCCCTCAAGATGTTTGAGGATGAGGTTCAGTACTGTAAGAGTTGCATCCTGGAACCATCTCCTTCCTGGCCACTGCATGGCGCTGGGCCATCTCGTACAGGTTAATTGTGGGGCGGCGCTGGGTGATTTAAAACCAGGTGTGCTGGCACCGCTCTCCCTCTCTGCTTCTGCTGTGCGGCGTGGTGTCCGGCGTGCGTGTCCGTGTCTCCCCGTCGTGTCATCAAGCGCCGGAAGTGACAAGCTGGCCATGACAATTAGGGGCCGGAGTGTAAGAGCAGATTTATGTTAATTGTTGTGTGTTGTGGTTTGACTGTGATTGGCGGGTCAGCCTATATAGTGTAAGAACCTTTGGGGGCTCGTTAGGTGTTGCCAACCGGAACAGGGAAAACAGTTTTTGACCGCTATGCTACGCTACGCCGTGTGCGGATGTGAGTGTAAAGGATTGTGTGATTTAAACCATGAGATGTAGAATAAATGGACTTGTTTGCATCTAAACAGAAAGGCCGGACTCTCATTCATCCGTCATGGTAAAGTAAGAAGCGCGTCAATTAGGTTTCCAATTGAAATGCTAGTGGCTTAAAGCATTGGCTTAGCTCCTACAGCATTTCCTTTTGAGCCTTTATTTGATCCTTCCTTTGAGTGAGCTCAGCCTCTTCTCTTTCAAGTGCACGTTTCTTTTTGAGGCCTTCAGCTTGTATCATGAGAGCTGCTTTTTCAGCTTCAGCTTTACGTCTGGAAGAGGAGGCTGTAGAACAGGGGTGCCCAACCCCGGTCCTGGAGAGCCCCTGTCCTGCATGTTTTAGGTTTCTCCCTACTCTAACACACCTGATTCAAACGATTTTCAAACCTGTGAAAAGGTTCAGTTGCTTGATAACGAGCACATCATTAGAATCAGGTGTGTAAGAGCAGGGAGAAACCTAAAACATGCAGGACAGGGGCTCTCCAGGACCGGAGTTGGGCACCCCTGCTGTAGAAGATCTATGGCTGCTGGCTGCGCTGCTCACTAACCTTGCTTATCACGATAGGAGAGGCAAAAGAAGCATGCTCTTCTGCAACCTCTGTGCTTTGGTGCTCTTGTGCAAGTGTTGTTGCATCTTGCTTCCATTTTTTGACATTACAAATACACGCACATCACACACATTCATTTTTTGTCAAACCTAAAACTGACTTCACTTCATATTAGCAAATAAACAAAATGAAGAAAACAAGGAACCAATGGTAGGAACTCGACGAGACTCGGAGGGTGTGTTTCAGGTAAGCAGTGTGCACATGTGCTGTATAAAAACACACTCTCTTGCAATCGCACAATCACATTGAAGCAGATTCTTCTCCAGATCAGAAATCTACTGAGGTCAGTGCTAATTTATTTTTTTCCTTACTAGACGTCTCCTAATTTAATTGAAAATGAAAATATATAAGCATGCAAAGTTGTCAGACAGTATTTTACCATCATATAGTGTATGTCTTTTGCTTGAACAAGTTCATCAGATGCTGACATGAATTTCACACAAGGGGAAAGCAATGAGACAGGAGCTGTGAATTACAGGGACACGTTTGTTATGGCTGTTGGCAAGAATGTGATCATTGTTCTTCTGGGCATCACCATCAACTATATCAATGCCACAATGGTCCACACATTCAACAATCATCAAGTGAGTAAAATGTTATTTTAAACTGAAGAGAATGTAATTTGTTAAGCAAGGGAAGAAATGAAGGTTTCAAAAATCAGTATACAGTATGTATGAAGTTGTATATCTCTCCAGCCCTTTCAATTTCTTTCTCTTCTTTTATATCTGCTCTTCTCCTCAACGGTTGTTTTTGAAATTATATTTAATCCTGTTTAAAATTTGAACCTCATTTCTCCGTCAAAGCTTCATTTAATCGCTCCTGTAACCTGCTTATGTACCCTTTTTTTCCTTCTTCTAGTTTCCATGTATAACTTGCCATGTGGACATGGAAAAAAAGTTTGATTTCTTGAACAACAAAGGCATTTAACATCAATTTAGTGGGCGAACAGATGGATATTTTGGAACAACTTGAATGTCGTATTAGTCATCTTTATTAGCTTTTGGCTTCCTCTCCCAGTGACTGCATGCAATTACACAATAGCACCAATATAACATGACCTCTGGTATCCAGTTCTTTGCTTGATACAGGATTGGAAGCATGTTTTTGTCAATATGACTACATGTGGACAGCATGTTATGATTATTATTATTATTATTCATCCAATCATGAATATTTTTCCACTAGATGTAATGTAGTGATTCATGATATCTTGATAATCACCTAGATGTACTTAAAACTGTCAAAATGGCACTATACATTTTGTTAAACAATAAATAATTGTATTGCGTCAATGAAAAAAAACATTTTTCTTGGTGAACATCCTTTTTAGTGAAAAACAGTCAAAATAAGGATTTATTTTGCACTTCTCCACAGGGACAGGAAGCTAGACAGCTTTTTCAATTCACTTGCGATCATATTTACAATTATCTTAAATATGGAAAGTTGTTGACTGACTGATTGTGAGTGTTTTTTTTATCATGATCAGCTATATTATCCTATATCATTTCATCCCTATGTCACAGCCTGGCTCAAAAAGCAGTGACAAAAGCAACAACGAAACGCAAGAGTGCCAATAAATGAAATAATTTATTAACACAAGAGTTTAAATTAACAGACAAACGATGAGGTGTGTTTATCTGTATAATCAGTAGTGTAAAAACTGCACCTGCTCCAACCTGACTGGCGTCCACCTGCAGCATAAACGGCTGACCAAAACGTGGAGCTGCTAAAACAGGAGCAGAACACAAAAGCGATTTGATGTTATCAAAAGCATGTTGACAATCAGAGGACCACACAAACTTCGCCTTCGCCTTCAGGAGCTCTGTAAGAGGGAACACCACAGTCGAGACATTTTTACAAAAACTCCTATAATACCCGACCAAACCCAAAAAGCGTTGAAGCTCCTTTTTAGTCGTGGGTTGAGGAAACTGCCCGACTGCCTGAACCTTGGCCTGAACCGGAGCAACACAACCTTGCCCAACTACCCGGCCCATGTAAGTGACCGTCGCCTTAGCAAACTCGCATTTAGCCAAATTAACAGTAAGGCGTGCCTCTGCGAGCCTGTCAAAAAGCGCACGAACGCGCTGAAGGTGCGAGTGCCAAGTATTGCTATACACTACAACATCATCAAGATAAACCGAGCACCCCTCCAGCCCTGACACCACTCTGTTCATCAGGCGCTGGAAGGTTGCTGGTGCATTTCGTAACCCGAAGGGCATCACAGTATAAGAAAAAAGGCCTGATGGTGTCACAAACGATGAAATCTCCTGGGCTCGCTCTGACAACGGCACCTGCCAGTAACCTTTGAGCAGATCGAATTTGCTAACAAACCGGGCCGACCCAACCTGATCAATGCAATCATCCATCTGGGGCAGGGGAAACGAATCAGGTTTGGTGACTGCATTCAGCTTCCTGAAATCAGTACAAAAGCGTAAGGTTCGGTCAGGTTTTGGCACCAGAATGCAAGGAGAAGCCCAAGCAGCCGACGACGGCACAGCAATGTTATTTTCCAACATATAATCAATTTCCAAATCCAAAAACGTGGCTTTTTCAGGGGACATGCGATAAAAACGTTGCTTAATCGGTTGCGCATCTCCCACACAGACGTCATGTTCTACCCAATCAGTGCAAGAAGGCGTATCACCAAACAGTTCAGGATATTTTCCAATCAGATTCACAAGTTCACAACGTTTATCCTCTGACAAATGTGACAACGTTTCGTCCAACACACAGACAGAGAATTTCTCAGTCGTCCACATAACACACTCTCGTCAGGCTCAGGCACGCCATCGCCTTCATGCGCAACAGCCACAGAGCTCACTGCCAGAGCCGGACGCACAACACTCTCAGGGTCAGAGTCACGAAGATAATAGGGCTTCAAAAGATTCACATGACACAATTGCTGTGATTTCCGACGACCAGGCGTTTCTATCAAATAATTAAGGTCTGAAACCTTCTCAGAAACAGTGTAGGGACCCGCATACTTGGCCTGGTACGGAGACCCCACCAGAGGCATGAGAGCCAAAACTTGATCTCCTGGAGCAAATTCTCTACGTTCCGACCGCCGATCATAAACACGCTTCATCCGCCCCTGCGCAGAACCCAACTTATCTCTGACCAAACAACGCGCCACAAACAAACGGTGCCTGAAGCCATTAACAAAATCAATGAGGTTTTTAGGTGGTTCGGCCTCCACCCAGCCACCTTTCAGGGCCGCCAGAGGACCCCGCACAGTGTGTTCAAAGACAAGATCATTTGGGCTGAACCCAGTACTCTCCTGAACTGCCTCTCTTGCAGCCAGCAGCAACCACGGAAGACCCCCCTCCCAATCTCTACCCAGCTCTGTACAATACGCCCGGAGGAGAGACTTCAGCGTCTGGTGAAACCTTTCTAAGGCACCCTGACTTTGCGCATGGTAAGCCGAAGACTCATTGTGTTGTATGCGCAAAATCTTTAACACCTGACTAAACACATGGGAAGAAAAATTCGAGCCTTGGTCTGACTGTATAATTTTGCAGCCTGATACCTCGTTGTCTGGCACATCACAGTCAGTAAATACTTACATCCCGACTTGGCTACGGGCAGAGGGCCCACACAATCAATAATGAGATGTTGAAATGGCTCACTAACAGCCGGAATAGGTTGTAGTGGAGCAGGCTTAATTTTTTGATTCGGCTTCTTTCTCAGAATATTCAAATTCGTCTTTCTTACCCCAAAGTGTCATCATGGGCAACTTTGAGAACCAGAGGACGAAACTTAGCTGGCACCACCAACTGAAACACAGGGGGTGCAGTCGAATAGTCTTTTTTGCTTAGGAAGGTTCCTAACTGAAGAAGTGACCCGGAAGTAAACAAGTGGCCGCCATGATAAGAGCTGTTCGAATTCTCTAAATGCATAGGAAAGGAGCTCCAATGCTTCCTTTCAGAGCTCCTTTAGCATAGGATGCAACGGACCTTCCTATGCGACAGGAAAGGAGATTACGCCGTCCCACAATTCTTTGCGAGAGCAACATTTAAAGTGCTGCACACCTCGGCCGTTCATGAAAACAAACGATATGTGCATTTGCATATTTAATATTAACTTTCAAGCAGACATATAGTAATTGGAATAGTGTCGATAAATGTGTGTGGACAGTGATAATAATCGAATGTTTTTTTTTTTTTCATTTATTTCAATCATGTTACAAATATTTGACAAAAACGAAACTAAAACCACAAATGAAACGTAAATAAAGCAAACGGTCAAACAGGAAGGAGGAGCTGCTGGACCTGAAGCCGGTCAGTGAACCAGCTGTTTATAAAACCAACATGGGGAGAAGTGGACGACGCGTTTTTTGTAGTCCATTATTGTAGTTTCTCCAGCGCAGACGCATGTCAATCGCCGGTGCCGATCATCAGCTGTCAATCATCAGCGGCTTTTCCTAAGTCCTTTTGAGTTCTCCTATCGCCTTTCCTTAACCCTGTGACGTTTTCCCCAGAGGTCAAGGAATAGGAGTTAGGAATAGGAGTTAGGACCTTATTTTTTGACTATTCGACTGCACCCAGGGTCTCCTACCTCCACACCAGAATGAGCAATCCACTGCCTAAACAGGCCATCTTGCAAAAAGTAACCGCTGGCAGCGCTGCACACCTCAGCAGCCGGCAGCACTTGCTCAAACAAACCCTTGAGAGACTGATCTAACTTCTGCTCTTCTCGCAGCTCCTCAGGTGACACCTCCAATGGAAGTTCCAACAGAGCCGGGACATCCAAGACACCAGCCTCAGCTTCGCCAGACGCTACGTCAGCCACAGCCATGGCACGCGTAACGGCACAGGTTGACAGGGCCTCTGGTGAACCACCAGAGCCTTCACAATGAACACTGCTCACCGGATAGGGACTGACCACGGGGGATGGAGAAGCTTCCGCCCAGACCTGGCCACCAGCCAGACCGTTACCCAGGATCAGGTGGATTCCCTCCATGGGCAACGCCGGACGCACCCCGACCGCCACTTCACCCTGCACCAGCTCGCAGCTCAGAACCACCTTATGCAAAGAAATCGGCAAAACACTCAGCCCTATTCCCCGACTCAAAACTACATCACCGGTGTCACTGTCCGATGACAATGGCAACACCGAATCCACCATGTACGAGTCATAGGCCGCCGTATCCCTCAGGACTTTTATAGGCACTTTAACTTCACTCCCCACAAGCGACACAAAACCATCGCTGATGAACGGGGCATAAGCAGCCCAAACCTCAGCCTCATCCACAAAAGCAGAAGGCAACACATGCTCGGACACCGCAACCGGTGCCACCGGCGCAACAGCGACCGCCGGTTTCACATATGCCCTTCCTAGCCAGCTTTTAACCCGCAAAACGGGACACTCCGACTTACAATGACCGACCTCACGACAGTAATTGCACCTGTCGTCCTTATTCACAGTACCACGTCCAACAATGCCTCTAGGTGCCAGCCTCCCTGGCCGCACCTGTTCTGAGGACGCCGTGCCATGACTCCGCCGTGCGCTCTCATGACGCGCAGAGTGGTCTCCAAACTCCGCTTTATGGATCAACACAAACTCATCAGCTGCCGCGGCCGCAGCCGAGACAACAGAGACCTTTCGCTCAGTGATGTGTAAGTGGCTCAGTAAGTGGCCAATTTACCAGGCAACATGTTCTTAAACTGGCAAATTCGACATACGTTTGACCATTTTTTCTTTCCCAAGATCTAAAACGATGTTGATAAGCTTCGGGGACTAATTCATACACCGTGAGCACAGCCTTTTTAATTTTATAATAGGACCTGCTGTCACTCGTGCTCAACGACGAATAAGCCACCTGCGCTTTCCCTGACAGCACACACTGAAGCATCAGAGCGCAATCTGAGTCAGACCAGCCCCGTGCATCCGCCACGCGCTCAAACAACACAAAAAAGGAGTCTGGATCCCGTTCATTGAACGGCGGCACCCACCGCAAATTGAACCGGCACTGGACTTCTGTTGGAGGTGCTCCAACTCCAGCTGTGTTCTCACCTCCAACTCATGCTTTGCTCTATCATGCTCCAGCTGCATCCTCATGAGCTCTTTTTGTTGCTCAAACGTGAGCTCGGGCTGCAGGGACAACACCCCAGTAAGCAGCGGAGGAGCATCCACCTTTTCCTCCCCAAACAATCCACGTGCAGAAAAAGCAGAGACAACAGCTGATTTAATGTTGTCCTTCACACGTTTGTCACACTGCACCTCCACAGCATAATGCTCCGCGATGAGAGCCATCTGATCCCTGGTGCACGAGTCCAAAAAATCCAAAGAGGGAGACGCAACAAACTCCGAAATGGTCTCCATTTCAAAGCCACAACATCAAATTCTCACACACAATTCCCAAAACCAGGTCGAGGACTAAGCGGCTCAATGTCCTGTGCGCACCGGGGCCAGAAGATTTCCCGCTATCTACCCAACCAAAAACTTGTCTAACTCAGCCCTAGTCTTCATGCGGTTACTTGCGGTGGGTAATTACGCACTGTAAACCGTTGGCACGGGGGAGCGATCTGTGAACACTCACCCGAAACCAAGGACGTGCTCCCAAGCAATGCTTCAGCCACTTTCTCCGCAACACTACCAGGACCGGACCGACGGACCCAAAGGGGACCGCCGCTACAACCTACCAGGGAAACCCCCCAACCAAACGTAGGTGCCACAGTGCAAGAGAACAAACAAAACGAAAGCAGCCAAATTACCAATTGCGCACCGTTTCAACACAACTTACAGGGTCAACCAGTTAACCAGGCACACCGCCCGCACTGTCATCACACTGTTCATTAACCAAATAAACGATCCAAACTCCCCGCCACGAGAGACAAAAGATGACAGTTACAGGAGCTGCGCGCGCCACACGCACTCCAACCCGGCCTTACCTACACCCACGAACACACCTCCCCAAGGGCCAACACAAGGAAATCACTCTAAACACCACGCCGCGTGCCAACCGGCAAAACTATTCCAAACCGCCGACCCAACCAAATTACTGTGCGCAAAACTCCAAATCAAACTCAAACAAAAACGGACGAGCCCCCATTTTGTCACAGCCTGGCTCAAAAAGCAGTGACAAAAGCAACAACGAAACGCAAGAGTGCCAATAAATGAAATAATTTATTAACACAAGAGTTTAAATTAACATAGACAAACGATGAGGTGTGTTTATCTGTATAATCAGTAGTGTAAATGTGGGTGAGTGGCTGCGGTGTGTGGATGTCATGATGGATGTGAAACCAAAAGACAGCAAACCAAAATGTGCATCAGCAGGCAGGGCGAAGCGCCAGAGCACTGAGCTGGGCCGGGGTTTTAAAGCCTCCTACAGGACTGAGCCCAGGTGCACCCAATCAGCCTCATCACCGTCACCAGCACCTCCTGCAGGGATGAAAGGTTAAGGCCAGCAGGGCCGTGACACCTAATAATTACAGATGGTAAAACAGATGGTGAAGTAAAAAATAAGAGATATATTAGTCATTACTGTTATATGGGTAGGTGTATGGATGTCTGTAATATACTGCAATCTAACCCCCGATTCTGCTGCTTAATTCAGATCTTCAAGATGAACCCTCGCTTTATCCTTTTCATCCACCTGGTGATCAACGACATGATCCAGCTGACAACCAGCATTTCCCTCTTCATCTTCACCTACACCTTCCACACCATCCATGTCTACCTCTGTTGCCTCTTCATCCTGCCAGCCATCTTCACCACACAAAACACCCCTCTGAACTTAGGTTTTATGGCAGCAGAGTGCTACATTGCTGTCTGCATTCCTCTCCGCTACAACTCCATATGTACGGTCAAAAGAACACGTATTGTAATTGGCATAATCTGGACAATGAGTTCACTGTCTGTCCTGCCGGATGTCTTCCTCCTTTTGGCCACTGAATCTCTGGAGTTCTTGAACTCAAGAGTGTTCTGCCAGAGGTATGCTGTTTTTAGGAGCACCTACAGTCTTAAGAAGAGGGACGCATCCCATATATTGTTTCTGGTAATGGTTTGGCTCTCTCTGTTTTACTCTTACTTCAGAATTTTGTTTGTGGCCAAAGCTGCTAATGCAGATGCCAAAAAGGCAAGAAACACAATCCTCCTTCATGGCTTTCAGGTGCAGTTGTGTATGATGGTCTATGTGCAACCAATGTTACATCAAGCACTCGCATACTTTTTCCCAGGAAAGTTATCAGACATAAACTTTGTTATCTTTATCATAAACCAAATCCTCCCTCGCTTTGTTAACCCTATTGTCTATGGCTTACGAGACAAGACTCTCAGGAAATACATCAAAAGGTATCTGTGTAAAGTAAACTGCTAAGCAAAGATTCACATTTCATAAATAATATATTAATATATATATATATATATATAATATATAATAATATTTAAAGTTGGTCTCACAATACCTGATTAATGAGTCATTTTGAAATGTGGTTGCATAATGAAATCACCACCTTAACATGGTGGAAAGGTTTGTATGACGCTGTGACACTGGGAGTTATATTAGGTGCAGTTGTTCTTGGTCCCAAGGGCTCGTGGTCCCAGGGCAAGGGCCAGAATGTTCTATTAACACCAAACACAAAGTAAACTTTGCTGTTCGGTCGTTTGCTAGTTTAAAGCTATTTTACATGACAATTATAATGCCTCATAGACATGGAGGAGTATCGAGTATCACAGAATTGCGATACCATCGTTATGGTGGGCAACCTATTCTGACACCACCCCTAACTATACTATATTATACACTATAATCTCAATTCCTAAAGTTATGCAGTTTGGTGAAAATACTTTAACTCAAATTAATTGTGTTTATTAAGTTCATGAAATTAAACAAAACAATGTAGTTTTTTTAACCCTGAAGGTTTCTCTGATGGCAGTTTTTGGCAATCATGAGGATCATATCATGATCAAAAGTAAAGAGATATCTTAGTTCGTATTTTGTCTTTATAACATTAACAAACAAACAAACAATGTCTACTCATAAAGCAACTTACAATAAATGGTAAATGGAATGGCATTTTTATAGCACTTTTCTAGTGTTTTTGACCACTCAAGGCGCTTTACACTACATTCTGTCTACATTTACCCATTCACATACGTATATTCATACATTGATGCTGAGGAAATGCCTGCAAATCAGGATATACATTTAAAAAGTAAAGTATTCACACACACTCACGCACACACACATTTATGTATATCATTTTTATTAAATGAATAGAGAAATAACAGAAATGAAAGTGTGTGACCAAAATAATATTTGATGACAGAAACCTATATAGCAAGAATTAATAGATAATAATGAAACTGAAAAAAAGCTTCGGTTTGTCAATGACTGCTACACCTGACATGAACTGTGAACTTTGCAGATGACACTACCATCAAGGCCAGATTACAAACTGGCAGAGTGGTGGTCAGAAAGGAACCTGCCGATCAGCGTCAGTAAAACCGAGGAGCTCAATGTTGACTTCCTGGTAAAAGAAACAGCTGTATTACTTCAAGAAACTTAAGGAGACCCCTTTCCTGTGCTGAATTATTGCAAACTTTTAGAGAGAAGATATAGAAAGCATTCTGATTGGACACATTACAAACTGTCGTGGGTTGTGCACGGCCTGGGACAGGAGGGCTTTCCAAACCGCCAGGGACATCATTATTACTGGTACCCATCTACTGAGCATCTGTGTAGAGCTCCAAAAATCCCGGCATAGCACCCGGCATAGCACCTCCTCAACCCCTGCTCCTAGCAGGACAGGGCCCTGGACAGCTGCTAAAGGGAGGAATAACAACAAACTTTCTAAACAACCATGTGTGCAACTGGAGAACAGATTTGCTCCCCTGCTGCAGGATCCTGGATCCCCATCCAACAACTTGGATACTTTTTCATTGACTCAAAATGGGGTAAGAGCTGAACGAGCTGAAAGAAACTCAGTGAGTAAAAGGCTACAGGGAAAGCTAACGACTGGGCCTGAGACTCTGATTGTCGGTGACTCTGCTGTTAAAGATGTGAGATGCTTTTGCAGTAAAAACACCAAAGTTTTATGCTTCCCCAAGGACATGGTATCTGACATGAGAGAAAAAATCACGGATATCGTGACATCATGTTTTGATGTCTTCCAGTCAGGATTTAGACCACACCACAGCACCGAGACAGCTCTTGTTAAGGTCTTCAATGACATCCACTTAAACACGGACAATGGTAGAATTTCAGTCTTGGTATAACTTGATCTCAGTACTGCATTCAACACAGTCGATCACAACATACTCCTAGACCGTCTGGAAAACTGGGTGGGACTCTCTGGCACAGTATTAAAATGGATTGAAGGACAGGGACTGCTTTGTGTCTATAGAAAATGACACATCTGAGCGGGCAAAAATTACAGGTGGAGTTCCCCAAGGCTCCATTCTGGGCCCTCTTCTGTTCAATATCTACATCCTTCCACTGGCTTAGATCATGAAAAACAACAAAATATGTTACCATAACTATGCAGATGATACACAAGTTTACATAACAATATCACCAGGGGACTATAGTCCAATTCCAGTACTGATTAGATGCATTGAGCAAATCAATAATTGGATGGAGCAGAATTGAAATCATTGTTTTTGGAGCCAAGGAAGAACGGTCAAATGTTAGCACCCAGCTTCAAGCGGTAATGCTAAAAACCACAAACAAAGCCAGAAACTTAGGTGTAGTCATGGGCTCAGACCTGAACTTCAACAGCCACATTAAATCAGTTACAAAGTCAGCCTACTATCACCTAAAGAATATATCAAGGATTAAAGGACTTATGACTCAGCAGGATTTGGAAAAACTTGTCCATGCTTTTATCTTCAGCAGGCTCGACTACTGTAACAGTGTCTTCACAGGTCTCCCTAAAAAGTCCATCAGACAACTGCAGTTAATTCAGAACGCTGCTGCTCGAGTCCTCACTAAGACCAAAAAAGTGGATCACATTACTCCGGTTCTCAGGTCTTTACACTGGCTTCCTGTCTGTCAAAGAATTTACTTTAAAATACTACTGCTGGTTTACAAAGCACTGAATGGTTTAGGACCAAAATACATTTCTGATCTTCTGCTTAGCTACGAACCATCCAGACGTCTCAGATCATCTGGAACAGGTCTGCTCTGTGTCCCCAGAGTCAGAACCAAACATGGAGATGCAGCCTTTAGTTTTTACGCACCAAATATCTGGAACAAACTTCCAGAAAGCTGCAGGTCTTCTGCAAATCTCAGCTGTTTTAAATCAAGACTGAAGACTTATCTGTTTGCCGCTGCCTTTCAGTAATCAATACTATCTGTGAACTTCTTATGCTGCACTGTATTTTCCATTCCTTGATATTCTTGTTTTTAATGATTTATTTTTATTTTATTTTATTATTATTACATTTTAAACTTTATTTTATTATTGGCTGGTTTTAATGAGGGTTTTTCTGTGCATTTTAATTTTGCTTTTATTTTATTTTAATTCTTATATATTTTTTTCATTTTATTGTATGACATTTTTATGATGTGAAGCACTTTGAGACTGTCTTGTGTATGAAATGTGCTATACAAATAAAGTTGCCTTGCCTTGCCTTGCCTTGCTGCTGTCTGGCAAGAGATACACAATTATCAGCTGATGAACCACCAGACTTCATAGCAGCTTCTTTCCTGCCAAATTCATCATCCATTTTTCACGCATCACATAGGCCTAGTTTGGGGTATTTTCTTTTGTAGCAAAAATGGGTCTACAAAATTAATTTTGTGCAACCCTGTTGTTGAATGTCAATAACTTTGTATCTAATGGAGAAGTATAGAAATAACTAACAGTACAAAACACACAGAGTAGAGATATTACTCCAGAAATATTTTAGAAGTGGCCACAGTGATAACTTGCTAGTTTGAAAAAAGGCTGGCAGCCTCTGAAAGGAATACAGAGTCCATCTCGGTGTAAGAGAATGACTTTGACCAAACAACCGGAGATTTAACATGGTCCTCTGTGGCCAATGCTGAGATTCAGAGCAGAGCAGCTTGTCACTGAAAGGAGAATAGTGATGGTCCACCATAAAGGTCAGCCCAGTTTATTCATATGCACATAACTAGTATCAGATAGTTCCTTGATCTCCACTTACTGAAGTTTCACATGATGCAACCACCCACCCACACACACCCACACACACCCACACACACACACACACACACACACACACACACACACACACACACACACACACACACACAAAGCCTAGAGCTGTTCTTAATCCCATGACATTTAACTACTATATATTAAATCATTTCAAAAGACCTCTGACCCACTTATGTGTGCCATATATGACTATTGCTAGGGTGAGTACATACTTCCTGTTTTATTCACTGTGTATTCTTCTTTTATTCGTGTGTGGCTCATTCTTTAACGTGGATTTTTAGAGAGATGTTTTGTCTACAACCAAATAATACATTTTTCTCAAAACATGGTTTGAATTTCGCTCCCTTTGTGTGCCACACTAAAAAAAAGGCTCAGTATCAAGTAATTACATGAAAGTTTCTTGTTATAACAATATCTTTTTAACTTTTTAACAAGATAAGTATCACGTTGTTACATGAAATTATCACGTTATAAAAAATCATAATCATGAAATTATCACGTTGTAAAAAATCATTATCATGAAATAACGTGATAATTTCATGTTATAACGTAATAAATATCTTGTAAAAAACGTGAAAATATATCTTGAAATAACGTGATATTTTCATGTTATAACGTGAAAAATCCTTTTCATGAAATAACGTGATAATTGCATGTAATATATCATATCACATATATCTTGTTAAAACATGGTTTTTGAGCAACTTTACATGACAAATGAAACTCCAAAAATAACTAAAACTCTGTGCATTGATTGGAAATACCAAGTACAAATTCCATTTACCGGTTGCGACCTATTCCAAATTTGCATTAGTTTGCATAATTTGTAGGACATTTTAAACTGTATTGAAGTGTGGCAGTTTGTTACTTTGACAGATGCAATGAGTAAGTACTTTTTTTAAATTATCACTCAACAAACTATATATTCCTAACTTGACTGACTTGATCTTTTTTTTTTTTACTTTTTAAAAAATTGTGTATTTATAAAATGAAATAAGATTTTCCTTTTCACTTTCATATACATGATCTACTGTTTGTTGGGGTTCACAGTCTGAAATAAGCCATCTGAAATAAGCCATCTACTATACCAATACTTAATAGTGAAACCTGGTATTTAAGCAAGGTTAGGTCCTCATCTGAGTAAAGTTGTAGCTGTTCAGCAAGGATACCGTACCTTAAGTACAAGGTCCTTTTAAAGAAATGAAATGTTATTTACATTATATTTTTATTTTTGCATGAACACATTCAAAGTTTAGACTTAGACTTATCTTTATTGATCCCTTTGGGATGACTCCCGCAAGGAAATTGGATGTCCAGCAGCTTACAGAAAAATATTATGGAAATTAATATACAAAGTAAACAAAAGACAGTAAACAATAAACTCTTAGCTAAATATATTTAAAGTAGAGATAAGAATACAAGTAAAAACTGTATAGCATGAGTGGCTACCACTCCTTCCTTTCCCTTCTGTCCTTTTTATCCTATTTCCTTCTCCCCCCGAGTGAGGAGTTGTAGATGATGGCATGAGGAACAAAGGAGTTCTTGAGTCTGTTGGTCCTACACTTGTTCAGTGGAAGGAGCAGCCTTCCACTGAACAGGCTCCTCTGGTTGCCGATGAAGGTGTGCACGGGATGGCTGGCATTGTCAATAATGTCCAGCAGTTTGTCAAGTGTCCTCCTCTCTGCCACCGTCACCAATGAGTCCAGTTTCATGCCGACCACAGAGCCGGCCCGCCTGACCAGTTTATCCAGTCTGGTGGTGTCCTTCTTGGATATGCTGCCTCCCCAGCACACCACAGTGTAGAAGAGGACACTGGTGACCACATCCACAGCAGTTTGCTGCAGATGTTAAAAGACCTCAATCTCCTCAGGAAGTACAACCTGCTCTGTGTCTTCCTGTACAGGTGGCTGGTGTGTGTTGTCTAGTCCAGTTTATTATCCATCCACAGCCCGAGGTATTTGTATGATGCCACAGCCTCCACCTCAGCTCCCTCTAGCAGGACTGGTCACGGTCTTGGACTGGACCTCCCGAAGTCAATGAGCAGCTCCTTCGTCTTAGAGGTGTTGAGCTGTAGGTGGTTAGTGTGACACCAGAGAGCAAAGTCCCCCACCAGACTACAATACTCATCCTCTCTGTCACCCTGATACATCCAACGATGGCTGTGTCATCGGCGTACTACTGTATGTGACACAGCTCCGAGTTGTAACAGAAGTCTGAGGTGTAGCCCCTGGGTCTCCTCCTCAGCTCCACTGGGATGGGGTGTCGTATCCAGGCTCGTCCCTTTGTGCTCAGAGCCAGCAGTTCCTCTCTTGAGTAAGTGAGAAGACTGGATTGCATTTTAAAGTTAGATATATCCATAGGATATATATAAAATACACAATCTCTTCGCAAGAAGAGTAAACGAAATAGAAAGAAAGAGGTTAAAATAGGGTAGAAGAGCTAAAAAGAGCTAAAAGAGCTAAATACAGGAGAGGCAGCTGTCTCCTACAGCGCCAGAGAACTTTTTCAATTTGCAGTACACTCACAATGTTTTAAATGTTCCTCAGGGGTTTGCAGGATCAGCTCAGCTCAATGAATTCTTCATCATATGGCTATAACGTGTCGACTGGTCTGAGTAATCATGACTCCTACAGCACAGCTGTGGCAAAAAATGTGTTAGTCTTGGCTCTTGGCCTTACCATCAACTATATCAATGGGACCCTGATTCACACCTTCAGAAAACATCAGGTCAGAATCCTCTGTTATTGGTTTTGTGAACTGCATTGTATTACTGTTTTATTATATAATATATTTTATTATATACTATATATAATATAATATATTATTGTATTATATATCTTATTAATACACACAAAACATGACTTAATATATTTATTAGTCTGTAGGGGTGTGAATCACCAGAGGCCCCATGACATCATCCCAATACTTAAGTCACAAAACAATCTTATTGTGATTTTAAACATTTTGCTATATGCTGAATATTGTGATAACATATATTCTTATGTATTACCTTTTTCATCTGTGTTTTATCTAACAACATAAAGTGTTCACTCTTCTCACTTAATTATGCACGAACCAACTGTCCATCTTTTTTTTACCAAATTCCTATCAATCCCACTGACTATTTTCATCAGAAGGTTATACGTTTCACCATCTAGGACAGATGAGATGTTTTAACTGACTGATTCCTTTGCTCTTCTTTCCTCCAGATATTGAATGTGAATCCTCGTTACATCCTGTTTATCCACCTGGTGGTGAACGACATGATCCACCTGACGACAACAGTCAGCCTGTTTGTCTTCAGTTACACCTTCTACAAAATTAATGTTACCTTATGTTGCCTCATTATTACATCGGCTGTCTTCACCACCCTGAACACTCCATTAAATTTAGCCGTCATGTCCGTGGAGTGCTACATTGCCGTTTGTTTACCGCTGCGACATGCTGAGATCTGTACCATTAAAAGAACGTACATTCTGATTGGTTGGATTTGGGCGATGAGTGCCGTCTCAGCGCTGACAGATGTGTTTATACTTCTGGCAACAGAGCCTGTACAGATATTTTATTCCACAATTTTCTGTAAAAAGGATATGCTGTTCAAACACCCTGTAATCTTGAAAAAGAGGGATGTTTCCTACGTAATTTACTTGATTGGTGTTTGGCTTACGCTCCTCTGCACTTACATTAGGATCTTCTTAACTGCTAAAGCAGCTAAATCAGCTGATGGAGATGCGAAGAAAGCCAGGAACACAATCCTGCTCCATGGCTTCCAGCTACTGCTGTGTATGCTGACCTATGTAGCCCATCTGATAAACAAGGCTTTGTTTTACTGGTTCCCTATAAATTACTCAAATATAATCTTTGCTTCGTATGTCGTCATCCAGATAATACCCAGGTTTGTCAGTCCTATCGTGTACGGGCTTCGAGACAATACATTCAGACAGCATTTGAAAAAGTATCTGCTGTGTAGTGTCCAGCCATGGACATTTTAATCAGGGTAGCTGTGGATTAATCACCTTTCGTAAATATATATGAAAAATTCCCATTTTCTCTGTATATTGTTGTCGATAAAATGACATGTGAGATAAATGACAGGGGATAGGTTCATTGATGACTCTAAATTGCCCATAGGTGTGAATGTGAGCGTGAATGGTTGTTTGTCTCTACATGTCGGCCCTGTGATAGACTGGCGTCCTGTCCAGGGTGTACCCTGCCTTCGCCCAATGACAGCTGGGATTGGCTCCAGCCCCCCCGCGACCCTGAATACAGGATAAGCGGTAGACAATGGATGGATGGATGGATAAATGACAGACGGTGTATATGAACCAGAATTTGAAGCCTCTACAAATAGGGATCCCCCGATACCACTTTGTTTCAGACCGAGTAGAAGTACTTAAATTTCAGTACTGATATGAGTACTTAATAATACCATTACAGTTCTAACAATAACTTTGAAAACATTCAACTTTGTGTTTCCCTGACACAAACAGAGCAGAGTTTGCAGTTGGGATATTAATTAATAATTCTTTAACCTGCTATCAGTTACATAGTTAACATAAATATAAAAGCTAAAAAAGCTCAGAGACTGAGAGGAGCAGCTTGTCATTGAAAGGAGTGTTGTTAAATGTTTGTTTAGACATTTAAATAAGCAATTTGTGTTATTAAGTTTAAATACAGTCTTAAGGAAATGCTGTATAGTGTGGTTAAAACTTGAATATTTACATTATTTACAGTACATGATCTATAGTTAATATGTGAGAAATGTACACGTTACTTGTCAATAAAAGTAATTCAGTCTTACTAGAGATGTCACAGGAAGTGCTTTTATTTTGAAGTAGCCAACACAGAAGATGTTTGTTGAGATGAACGTGAGTGTGAGATGCTAAAATGTCCGCCATGCTAAAGTTATTTCACTTTCTTGCTTGTAAACTGCAGCATATTGAGCAATTAATGTTCACAGTAAAAGACACAGGTTTATTTTTTTTGGTCGTCATTCAAATCTATTCCACTACAAGGAGAATAGTGATGGTCCACCTTAAAGGTCAGCCCAGCTTATTCATACCTATAACTACATACAAATGTACATGAATAGTATCAGATAGGTCCTTGATCTCCACTTACTGAAGTTTCACATGATGCAACCACCCACCCACCCACACACACACACACACACACACACAAACACACACACACACACACACACACACACACACACACACACACACACACAAAGCCTAGAGCTGTTCTTAATCACATGACATTTAACTACTATATATTAAATAATTTCAAAAGGCCTCTGACTCACTTATGTTTGCCATATCTGACTATTGCCAGGGTGAGTACATATACTTCCCGTTTAATTTACTGTGTATTAAGAGACAATATATTGTATTTGTGTGTGGCTCATTCTTTACCGTGGATTTTTAGAGAGATGTTCTGTCTACAACTAAATACATTTTTCTCATAACATGCTTTGAATTTTGCTCCCTTTGTGTGCCTTTGTATCCATATGTCAATTATTTCTGTGCTCAGAATGTTTTTCTATAACTTTCACAATGTCAACTGCTTCTTTTTTGATTCAGTTTTACATGTAATAGCAGGTGATACTAATAACATGAATGTAAGACAAGTGAGCCAGCATGATGCAGCCATTATTCATTCTACTATTTACATGCGTGTTTCTTACTGTCACATGTCAAAATGTCTTGGGTGAAAAACACAGTTCAAGTGTCCTGATCAAAAGAAGCATCCTTCTATTTTATTTATTTCATTTCATTTTAAGCTCAAAGCTGTCTTTTTCAGGGTAATACAAGTAATCTATAAATGATAATATGAATAATAAAAATGTACTCTACTCAATGATAATTGAGTAAAGAAATGATGAGAAATAACATCACTCATCAGTGGTTTTTGAGCAAATTTCCATGAAAAATTAATCTAAAAATAACTTAAACCCTGTGCATTAATTAGAAATACCAATTACAAATTCCATTTACCGGTTGTGGCCTATTCCAAATTTACATTAGTTTGCATAATCTGTAGGACATTTTAAACTGTATAGTTGAAGTGTGGCAGTGGAAAATCAACTTTCTGTTGATAAATTCTGAAAACAGGGTCTACAAAATAGCTTCTTCTTAATTCCCACGTTTGTTGTACATTTTTAATGTCACTTTTAATATTTCACACACTTGTTTTATG
This sequence comes from Eutrigla gurnardus, assembly GCF_963514095.1. Taxonomy (NCBI): domain Eukaryota; kingdom Metazoa; phylum Chordata; class Actinopteri; order Perciformes; family Triglidae; genus Eutrigla; species Eutrigla gurnardus. Next base: position 26,917,034 of record NC_139916.1, on the reverse strand, counting down.
AGTTTTGTATCTTGTTTTACAAATAAGTATACCGTAGATGACCATTTAGGAGCCCGGGCGTTTAATATGCTAAATCGACTTGGAGCCCAGGCGTTTATAAGAACCAGGCGCGTATTTGCAACAGGCTACAATTTATTTTTGCAATGAGCAGCACCAGACCATCATGCAAAGAACAAGGAGCTCACCATAGCACCATAGCACCACTGGAACAAAACTACTTTTTCCCCCCGACGCATCTTTATTGACATCAGACAATAAATACAAAGACAGTTTGTCTGTGTTACCGCGACACAGGGAGCTGATCAGAGCAGTGTTATGAATGATAACGGAAGGGGGGGTCGATCGCGGTAATTTCAACACTGTACATTAGCGCATTTATCTATATCCCTATATCCCTCAGTCTAGCGCGCCTGTGTTTGTGTGTCTGTGTGTGTGTGTGCGCGCGCCTGCATGCGAGAGAGAGAGAGAGAGCGAGAGGAGGGGTTGACTGACAGAAGAGGTGAGAGCCGGTGAAGTGCTGTTAAAAAAAAACTTTTGTTTTCTGTGCAAGACTATGGTAAACACTTAAAGTTTGGCGGAAATTGAAAATAAAGCTATTTTCTGAATGAAAATACATCAACTAAGCCGTGGAGGAAGTAATTTTCGCTCATCACGCAGTTCAGAGCTAGCACGGGCGGGAGCTAGAGTCCAAAATCGCAAACAGTGGGTTAGCATGGGGCCAACAGCCACACGCTTTCAAAATCGCATTTTTAAACCACTAACATTGCTCAAAACAGCGCCAAACCTCGTCAGCAGCTTGCTCTGGGTGTCTACACATAAAACGAAGCACCAACAACTCAGTTCATGAACCCGAAGTTAAGAACAGAAGACAGTTAAGAACACTCACCAATTCTACCCCTGCCAGCTCCTCGCGAAGGATAGTCCGTAAGTGTCGATTACCGAACGCAATGCAAAAGGGAAAGTGAAACTGAAGATTTCGCCCAGAATAAAACGAGTATACTTTTAAATTAGTGGCAGTTTGGCCAAATATAAGTTAATAATGGTGGGTAAAAACGTCGGGATAGTTTGTATACACTTCCAATCAGTTCAAGACAGCAGCCTTATCTGAAGCACATACATGTCACGTGAGATCTCACACGGGAACACGAGAGCTGCGTTCGGTAATCGACACTTACGGACTATCCTTCACGAGGAGCTGGCAGGGGTAGAATTGGTGAGTGTTCTTAACTGTCTTCTGTTATAAACTTCGGGTTCATGAACTGAGTTGTTGGTGCTTCGTTTTATGTGTAGACACCCAGAGCAAGCTGCTGACGAGGTTCGGCGCTGTTTTGAGCAATGTTAGTGGTTTAAAAATGCGATTTTGAAAGCGTGTGGCTGTTGGCCCCTATGCTAACCCACTGTTTGCGATGTTGGACTCTAGCTCCCACCCGTGCTAGCTCTGAACTGCGTGATGAGCGAAAATTACTTCCTCCACGGCTTAGTTGATGTATTTTCATTCAGAAAATAGCTTTATTTTCAATTTCCGCCAAACTTACACTTTAATTGAACCGGCGTTTATTATGCCAAATGAGGGCGGCTATTAGAGCACAGGCGCGTATTTGCACGCGGGCGATTATTTGGTCATCTACGGTATACTATATTTTGTTTTATTTAAAATAATCGTATTTCTTACTTGTCTTTATTTTTTCTTATTTTATGTATTTTATGACATTATTTATTTAAAAGATTTCGCTGTCTCACACTTTTTTCTATTTTACTTTTTTGTTGTTTTGTGATTTTTGAGCACTCTCATCTGCATTTTAGATTGTGAAAGGTGCTGTATAAATAAACATTATTATTGTTGTTATTTATTTTATCATCATTATTATCAATAATACATATAGATATAATATGTATAATAAAACCCAGAAATGTCAAGTTTTGTTTTTATGAAAAACACTTGTTTCAAGTCTGTGGTTACTGTCTGGCAAATAACTTTACCAGCTGATCAATAATATTCTGTATATCCCCACTAATAGTTATAATAATAATTATTGTATTCTGTTCTACAGCTGGTCTGGAGTAGCTCATCGTTTGACTCATGAGTCTTTCAAACTCTGGCAGAAATTTCACAACAGCTGTCTATCGGGACACTTTGAACACCGCTATAATCAAGAATGTGATCACTGTGGTTCTCTGCATCTCCATCAACTTTGTCAACAGTACTCTGGTGCACACATTCACAAAACATCAGGTCTGAAGTACATTCTGCATCTGGAAATTATCAGGCAGAATATAATCTATTGTTCTCGCTCTCGTCTCCTAATCACTTGCTTCCTTTCCTGCAGGTTTTCAACATGAACCCTCGCTACATCCTGTACATCCACCTGGTGATCAATGACATCATCATGCTGACCATGTTTACCCTCCTCCAGGTCCTGAGTTACATCGTCTTCACTCTTAATGTCTCCTTATGCATCATTCTGCTCATGATCGCTATACTTGCAAATCTAAACAATCCCTTAACGCTCGCTCTGATGGCAGTAGAGTGTTACATCGCCATATGCTTCCCTCTGCACCATAGCCGGATCTGTACCATCAAGAAAACGTATGTTGTGATTGGCCTGATATGGCTGACCAGTTCATTCTCAATCCTGCCTGATTTATTTGTCACTTCCACGACAGAATCCCCAGAGTTCTTTCTCACCAGGGTTTTTTGTCTGAGAGAAAATGTTTTCAGAAACTCCATTCTGACGGAGAAGACAAACATATCCAACATTGTGTTTCTGGTCATTGTTTGGCTCACTCTTTTCTATACGTACTTCAGGATCCTGTTCGCTGCTCAGGCAGCGGCTACAGACGCCAAGAAAGCCAGAAACACTGTCCTCCTCCACGGCTTCCAGCTGATGCTGTGCACGCTCATCTACGTTTATCAACTGCTGAAAGACGGCCTGACGTATTTGTTCCCTAAAGGAGTGCTAGACATTCTCTTCACTATTTCAATTTTTGTCCAGGTTCTGCCTCGACTCATCAGTCCGGTTGTTTACGGGGTACGAGACAAGACATTCAGGAAGTATCTGAAAAGATATCTGTTCTGTACTAGCGCCATCACTCATCCGCAAAAACCTCAGAAGAGTGGTGAAGTCCTGAGTTTGCGTTTTTCACAAAGACTGCAGTGATTTTGTCTGTGTAGTTCACTTTTATAACCTCCTGTTTATTTTCTTTAAACAAATCACAGAGAAACTACAAGGTGGACATAACAATACAATAACAGTTGTAGATTAATACTTTTAGACCCACACAGACCTGTTCAGCTGACGGTGATAAGTGAGGAGGACGACGAAGAGGGTGCAGCCATGGCAACGGGGAGAAAGCGTCCCCTGGAGAACGGCAGTGTGGTTGTTTTACTTTCTGTTAAAATTGACAATTTGAGGTAATTGATTTTGTAACTAAGGTTAATTATTACTTAGCAAGAAAGCTGTCACCTGTTGGTAATTCAATGTTTTTATTGGTAATGTTTTTGGAACGCCCTCTAGTGGACAGGAAGTAGGCATTGGCAACGTATAAGCCTGTGTCGTGCAGTAAATATTAATGATAGGCTGAATTTGAGCATTAAAAATTAGAATATAATTTCAATATTGAAAAAAATATGGAATTAAATTTGAATAGGATTATAGAGGAAAATTGACAGCTCTTATGGACACCTTCATCTCAACACATATTTTCTGTCTACAATATGGATCTGCGAATAGAAAGCATTATAGCCGGTATTCAAATTTCATATTTTTACTGAAGCGGTTGTTCACCGACAAATAAACTGCACACACACCACACTGCTACATTCACAGGTGTAACGCTGTCCCTCACTCACTCACTCACTCACTCACTCACTACACATATATAAAAAAAACATGAGGGGCGTTTGTGGAACCAGCCAGGTGAGATCTACCACTCAAGTTCAGTCATGTGTAAATGACCCCCTGCTATTAACTGTAACATGAAACCTTTCTCTTCATCTGCTTTGTGTTGAAGGACCGACACAGATGGAGTCCATCTGCTAAGTTCACCAGATAGGAGACACTTTGTCTAGAAGCGTGTCCTCATTGTGTTTTCATTCTGCTTGCTCAAGCTTGAAATGTAGAAGATTACTATATTAGCGTCAACACCGTGTTAGCATTGAAGTAGAGACTCTTCCCATGAAAAACACTGGTAGTTGTTTCAGATGTCAAAAAACAATATCAGGAATATCAAGAATCCGGTTTATTGCAGAGGAATTTGCTTGTGTGTATTATTGAATAGACAAAACACATGAATATAGAAGAAATTTAAATAAAATTATAAAATATGTACAATGTATGTGTTTCCTTAAACATAACCAAACCTTACCAACAGTGCTATATTTATTCTTGAACCAATGATGTTGTCCTTTTGATCATAGTGACCACTGACAAAATGTGTTGTTCTGGACGGCATGGACCAACAACATACTTTGTTATTTAATATGATGGAATTCTTGGACCAATCACAAACAGGCACCAATGTCTTCACTTAATGACATGTGTGATGTCAAAGATGTTGCTCAACACAACTCTGCTGGAGCTCTTTGATCTCTTGTGCTTTTTCATTCTGTTTCATTTAATATTTACAAACCAGCCAGCAAATAGCACCCAGATTTCCAGTTATTCCTTTGAAAATCAAAAGCAAGTTAGATTCATGTTTATTGCAATATTTCACCCCAAAAACAGAAATACATCTTGTTACTATCCCCTTTCAAGCTTTTTACAGTAAACTTGCAAACATCTCAAACCATGTGTAGTTGCAGTCTAGCAGTGACTTTGTTTTTGCTCACAATTGGGCTGAGGAAATATCAGGCATGATGCTTTCTTGACTTTGTAAAACAAAATGTAACATAAATAAATAGATATGAATGTACTGAATTGTAATTCATTTAAATGATGATCTCCTATACTAGATGGGCCTACAGTTACGGATCCAGCTATTTGAGTCAGTATTGGACCAATTCCATTATCTGTGTTGGTGCATACGTTGTGTATATATGTGTATAGGTTTAATGTGCTGCTGTGTCTTCTTCTTGAAAAGGAGATTTTGCGTCTCAGGGACTACGTTTACATGCACACTCCTATATTACGATGTAGGTTAAAACAAATAAAATAAATGTATTTTTATATCCTGTATTTTTTTTTTTTAATCAGGCTCTTTTTTCACATCTCTACCATTATAGCGAGTTGGACAGCTTTTTCAAGCCAGTCATGATGATATATATGATTATCTTGATAGTGGAAAATCATCACGATCAACGTTTTATTTTATTTTATCGCAATCCGCATTAAAATCCTATATTGTCCCATCCCTATACAGCACATTCACTATGAATCTCTGTTGGTGTTTTACATAATTTTGTGACACACGTCCTCTTTCCTAGACAACCGTTCGTAAAGCTGGAGTAAAGAAGCATGGTCAAGAGAAGAGAAGGAAAAACACTCATACTTTTAATCATTATGAAGAACTTGGAACAGGTTTTTAAAAGTATCACAATGCCAACCTCTTCAAGATGGTGGTTGAAGGAATGAAAGAGGGAAGCTGTGTTCATACTGACCAACATGTTCACTGCCGCTGGAGATGGATGCAGAGTAGCCAAATGTCATGTTACTTAAATCGGAATAAAAACAGCTGCATGTAAACGGGAATATTAGTGTAATATTCATTATCATTACTAAACAGGGGAATATTGTTTTTTAGAAACAAAGGGAAAACATTTAATATATGGAACATGTAAACGTAGTCAGTGAAGTTTTTCGTGGTTAAATTAATTCGAAATAATAAAGAAATTAGCGTATTTCACAAAATGTGAAACTATTCCTTTAAAACATACACACACCGATATGATCACAGACACACACGCTCACTCACACACACACACACACACACACACACACACACAATGAGCCAACTCAATCCCCCACATGGTCCATCAACATATATAAACTATCTGCATCAACGCCTGCAACACACTGGTGTTGGCTGCTGTGCTGTTGGGTAAGTACAGTATCTACTGCATCACGGTGATACTGTATGTTCCTGTGTTATCATGTTTATATTTATTGTTACAGTACTGTGTGTGATATGTATTTTGCATCATATATTTGTCTGTGATTTAGAAGGATATGTTCGAGGGTTGCAAACCAGCCACCAGTAAGGGGATCATGCTCAGCCAACCTTACCATACTGGCTCTAACTCTACCATCTGCTATGAAACAGTTTCACATTAAAACTAATATTATAGTTTGCGACAGAGCCAGATTATACTGCACAAAGAGGGAACATTAAGATTTAGAAGGGAATGATTTATTCCTTAGATGAGTGGCACATTTGTCATTGTTTCCCTCCTTTTGAGATCTCTTCAAGTCCCAAACTATTTAGGGGGTACACCAGAATCTAGATATCATCTATGCTGATTTCAGACTTTTTGTTGTTTCAGATATGAATTCTTCATCTGTCAACAGCACTTACAATGTGACCGGGAGTCAGAAGGACATCTTCACCGCAATTGTAACCAAGAATGTGATTGTCTTAGCTCTCTGCATCTCCATCAACTACATCAACAGTACTCTGGTCTACACCTTCAGGAAGCACCAGGTCTGATGTCTGACATTGTTTTTACACTCAATAGGTGCAAGTTAAAACCGGGGAAAGCAGTCAGCAGAAGACAGCAATTTGAATGCCTCTCTCTCTCTCTCTCTCTCTCTCTCTCTCTCTCTCTCTCTCTCTCTCTCTCTCTCTCTCTCAGCTTTAGGAAAATGGGTGTTATTTTTTAAAAGCATTCACAATGTGTTCACAGCTATAACAAATCAGTCTTTAAAAATGTTTGCATAATGCACCATTTGAAGTTAATTTGAGGAACATTTAACTTGTTAGGATTCAGTCTCGGTATAACACTGATGCCTCTATATGACCTACAATAGTACAGGAGGATGGTCAGACCCTGCTGCAGTTGCTTATATTAGCTTGAAAGGACACATTCTACAATTTCCTAAAAAGAAACACATTTAGGTGTGATAAAATTCAAGATCACAAATTCACTTTCATTCACTTCCTTCCTGTTTGATGTGGTAGGAACGGAAAATAACTAATACAGAACAAAGGTTGATATTTGCGTTTTTTAATTAAGATGACATATCTATTTATTCAGTATGTCATAAACCCAAAACCTTTTGATGACTAAAGTTCTCGAAATAGCTTTAAATGATAAATAGCAGCAGGTTATAAAAGATACAGAACTTAATCTGAAGCAAAGGATTAGCCATATTTAGTTTTAATAAACTCTTTAAACAATCAATGGTCTTTTAATTCTTAAATCACATGCAGGTCTGCACATTGCCTGATTCGTATAACGGTAGAGAAAATCCTGCTTTTTTTTCTGGCATCATGTTACCTAAAATGTTGGTGACATTCTTATGTGAACAAACATGCAAGTTAACATTTTTATATTATATTTAGTTTAAGCAATAGCAAGTAATTTAACTATTACGTGAGACGATTATAGCCATTCTGTGTTTAATGTCATGCAGTGCAATTAGGCAGGATGATGTGAAAATTTCATGTTACGATTACCCTGGCCAAAATAACTGCCATTCACAATATTATTCAGATAATCATCTAAATAGGCTTAAAACTAAAAAATGTCACGAAAGCATATTGGCGACACTTAAATATACAAATATTTGTTAATTTTATTATAGATAGGACATACAACTTATTTTAGCAAGCAACCTTTTTTGTGAACAATGTAATAAAATATCATCTTAAATCATAAGGTCCCCTATTTTCACTTCTCTATCATGGTAATCAGCTCGACAGCCTTTTCAAGTCACTTGTGACGATATTTACTATTATTCCATTAATGTAAATTCAGTGTTTTTTAACCCGATTCCCCCATAGAATCCTATTGTCCCATCCCTAAGAGCAATGTGGCGCATTCACCAATATCTTTTTAAACTCGTTCTGAAGAAAGTTCCTAAGAAAAAGTCTACGTCGGATTCATGACGTGTTCTTAAACTGCAAACATGTTCGTACCTGTGTTGTTATCATGATGAATCCCACGCCTTCGTAACTTGAAAGCACTTGCCAATGTTTCTAATTAGCATATGTGCAGGCCACGCCATGCCCATAAAAAGGCATGAGACTGCTGGGCCGTGTGCACACAGAAATCACACACAGAAATCACAAACAGAAATCACACACAGAAATCACAAACAGAAATCACACACAGAAATCACACACAGAAATCACACACAGAAATCACAAACAGAAATCACACACAGAACTTGAGAAGAAACGTTGAGACGGAAGTGAAGAATGCATAAACGTAAATCTAAAGACAAGGGACCATGGGATCATGGACAGGGAGGAAGCCGGCTGCTGCAGGAAGTGAACAGAAAACGAGTCGATATCTTGTGTAGCGTCAATGGTGGATCTAAAATAACACTTAATTAGGATGCATAGATGCTATTACCCATTCAGTGGATGCTGTATCTGGAGAAGGACACACAACCCACTCCTGGGTTCGGACAACAATCCTGACAAGTCCGAGAGCAACTAATTGATCGTTATAATAAAGGCTTTAAAATGTAGACTACTATAGTGTGATTAATTATGGCTTACAATTAATCTCAAGAGAGAAACGCATCACAACAGGTTTCAGTGCGTCTTTATTTTTTCAAGATTTGGCAACATTTTTTGTTTTGCCTCAGATTTAACGTTGTTTTGCAGTCCCAGGAGTGGATCAGGATGCACAGCCCTCTTGTTGTGGTGGCTGAAGAGGAAATGTTACACCCCCTGCCATGACGATGGTGCATTTACAAGACGGACTGATCTCATGAAGTGGCGTATGTATGACACGTCAACTCGTATGCCATTATGGCGTGTTATGACTACGCACCATCGCCTTTTCGCGTGTTTATCAACGCCGTTTAACCCTAACCCTAAAGGGCGTTTATATACACACGGATGTGATGGGTCGTTTCGCTCAGAACGTACACATACACAAGGATAGCTTGAATTGCGTACAGATAAAACGCCACTTGGCTTTTAGGAAGTGGCGTGTATCTTTACGAAAAGTCATGATGCCACGTTGTACAAGAGGTTGTCTATAGGCTGTAATGTTTTTGCAAAAAGAAAAAACATTTCAATGGTTGTATTTATAGAGACCTTCTCCGGTTTGTAAAGCAGAGCGCCACCTGCTGTCTCCAAACACATTCAGCGTCTTTTTAAGATGCCGATAGTGTGCTCAATGGTGGAGCAAGCATATGCGTACCGCTGATTGGACAACACATCCGGGTATCATCAACCAGGGGACCAGGGCAGATCCTCCTTCTCATGTCAGCACTCAAATGTGCATAAGTGTGCAAAGAATTAGTTCTTATCTAAAAACAAATCCCAAATATGCAAACATTGGTGAATGTCATAATCTTTATAAAAACTGCGTTTAGGAAGAACAATCTTCTTAATAACGGTTAGTGAATGAGGTGTCCTTTTTTTGGGTCTCTTGCAGACAAAAACCTTGAAAGGAGAATGAAAGAAGCAGAATAGAGTTTGAGGAGGAGGTCATAATGAACTAAGTCGTCTGAAATGCTATTGCTAATTGCTAATTCCATCCTCCAGATCTTCAGCACAAACCCTCGTTACATCCTGTTCATCCACCTGGTGATCAACGACATGATGCAGCTGTTCCTGTCCACTGTCCTCTACACCATTAGCTTCACGCTTCATAAAATCGACGTGCCCTTCTGCCTCATCCTGTTGATCTTCGCCATCCTCACCACCCTCAACACCCCTCTCAACCTGGCCAGTATGGCGGTGGAGTGCTACGTCGCCATCTGCATCCCCCTCCGCCACGGACACATCTGCACCGTCAGGAAAACCTACATCCTGATTGGTTTGATCTGGGTGGTGAGTGCGTTATCCATCCTACCGGATCTCTTCATCCTGCTGGCCACAGAGCCGCTGCACTTCTTTCACTCGAAGGTTTTATGTGCCAGAGATTTTGTGTTCAGGAGCTCTTACAGCCTGAAGAAGAGGGACACTTCACACGTTATCTGTCTTGTCCTGGTTTGGCTCACTCTCCTCTACACCTACTTCAGGATTCTGTTTGCAGCCAGTGAAGCAACTGGAGACATGAGAAAAGCCAGAAACACGATTCTCCTCCATGGTTTCCAGCTGCTATTGTGCATGCTGACGTACGTGAGGCCCATGTTTGAACAAGGTCTGCTCTACCTATTACCCAATCAGTACGGTGCCATACGCGTCGCCTGCTACGTCTTTGTTCAGATCCTGCCACGCTTTGTTAGTCCCATTGTCTACGGACTAAGAGACCACACCTTCAGGAGACACATGACAAGGTACCTGCTTTGTAAAGTGAGCATAGGCAGCAACCCAGAAAATGTTCTCATCTCAAACAGGAGGCCCGTGAAACTGCAGTGAGAGTCTATATATATTATGAAACCAAGACCATCACTTATCCATGCAGAACAGGCCTGTAGTGGAGGCTAAACGCACGTAAACGTTTAAGCACCTCTGGAAATTTGGAAATAGCGTTTACACACCTCTACGTCTCGTTTACGCAGCTGTAAATTAGTTCTTCAACATTCACGTTTACCTGCTGTTTAAGTCTTCCTAAATACATTGTCCCGTTGCATTATGGTACGTGTCTTTGACTAATCACTGCCTGTGGCGGCGACCAGGAAGTGGCAGGTTGTCTCTATTGATGTAAAGGGCTTTGGAGAAAAAAATGTATACCTATTTGTTCGTGCCCTAGGTAGCATATATCTCCGTCCAGATGGCAGAGAAATGAATTCCTGCAACAATGGGTGATCCAGCTAGACAGGATTGACCGAGCCTTCCGTAAGACTCGTCTGTCAAAGATCTCTGAGAGAGAGAGCTGCTGCATACCAATTATCTTATTGGCATCTCTCACAATTTTGAGCAGGCAATTTTTGTTTTTAACCGACAGGTTTCCATAGAATGAGATCAAGCAAAAAGTTAAAACTGACTCAATAAAAGATCTATAGAACAGAACCATTAAGGTCTTATCAACATTAAAAGATTTTAGTCTGCGCAGAAAGTATAATCTCTGAAGGCCCTTTTTACAGATTGTTGAGGTATTTAGGTCATATGTCAAGTTTTTATCAATTATTGTCCCCAAATATTTATATGAATCCACCATCTCCACTGCTCTACCCTTGATGGTGGTTGGGTAGGCTGTATGTGGTGTTTTCCTAAGGTCAATGACCATGTCCTTAGTTTTTTGAACATTTAGCTTGAGGAAATGGCTGTCACACCACTCCACAAAGTCAGTCATAACTGGCCCATGGTCAACCTCTTCATCCTGGAGTAAGCTGACTAAGACTGTATCGTCAGCAAATTTCAAGAAATGCCTGTCAATGTGTTGACTCCTACACTCATTTGTATATAAAATAAACAGTAGAGGGGACAGGACACACCCCTGTGGAGAACCTGTAGAAATCATCTTTTTCCGGGATAAGACACTATTTACCCTAACTGACTGAGGCCTACCTATTAAAAAGTCTATGAGCCATTTCACCATTCCAAGGTCAAGACTAAAAAAGGACACTAATTTACTGTATAAGATAAGTGGCTGAATTGTATTAAAAGCTGAGGAAAAGTCTGCAAATAAAAGTCTAACATGGGTTTTCTTACCCTCAAGATGCTTATAAACAAAGTTAAGTAGAGTAGTGGTAGCATCCTCCACTCCTCTAGTTGGCTGATAAGCAAATTGCATCGGGTCAAGCAGCTCCTGTAATTCGTTTATCAGAGATTTCTTGATCAGTCGCTCAAAACTCTTCATAACCAATGAAGTGAGCGCTATTGTTCTAAAATCATTCAGCTCTTTAGGTGATGCCCTCTTGGCCACAGGTACTACTATGGATTCCTTCCACAGTAGGGGGACCTTCCCCTGAGTAAGAGATGAATTAAATATATCACTAAAAACATCACATAGTTGATCTGCGCAGACTTTTAAAAGTTTCCCAGTGATCATATCTGGCCCTGGACTCTTCCTGGGATTGCATTTGAGGAACACAGATCTTACATCAGAGGCAGTGATAGTAAGTGGAGAGGTCAGACTGCATTCACCCCAGGAATCACACAAGTTGCTATATGCAGTTGAGAAGTCATATTCATCATCAAAACGTGAATAAAAATCATTGAATGCATTTGCAAGCTCTGAATTCTCACTGAAACCGGCAATATTAATTGGCCTATTTTGACTCTTATCCTGGCCTGTCATGGCTTTCATGCCATCCCATACTGCCCTTAAATCATTGCTATGAAATTTCTCCTCAATTTTTTGTTTATATTGTAATTTGGCCCTCCTAATTTCATATCTGACTTCTTTTTTAGCTTCTGATTTTTCTCTGCCTCCACCCTGTGAATAGGCCTTATGTTTCCTGTGCAGTGCATCCTTTACTGCTCTATTTAACCAAGGTTTGTTATTGGGAAACACCTTCACATGTTTGGTTGGGATAACAGAGTCCTTTAAATACATTACATAAGAGGATATCACCTCAGTCCTCTCATCAAGATCGGAAGAGTTAAAAGCATTCCAGTCCGTACATTCGAAGGCTCCTTTGAGCTCGTCGATCGCACCATCAGTTCACATCTCCACCTGTCTGATTGTTGTCTTACCCCGTTTGAGGAGTGACTTGTAGGTGGGGGTAAGAAGGATGGTATTGTGATCGGAGGAGCCAAGGGGAGGGAGTGCAACAGCCTTATAAGCACCCTTAATGGAACCATAACATAAATCTATGGTTTTGTTCAGTCTGGTGGGACACGAAATGTACTGATAAAAATTGTTCATTGATTTAAGATCACAATGGTTAAAATCACCAAGGATGAGGCAGGGTGCATCAGGACAGAGGGACTGAAGCTTATTTGTGACTTTGTGAATAGTTGACACCGCATTATTTACATTGGCTTTAGGGTGAATATACACAACAGTCAGAAATATTTGGGGGAATTCACGTGGAAGGTAAAAGGGGCGCACAGACACAGACAGCAGCTCAATGTCCACGGTGCACACAGTCTCTCTGATAGTGATGTTTCTGCACCACCGCTCATTAACATAGAGGCACACCCCTCCTCCATGGGATTTCCCAGTGGCGTCGGCATCTCTATCAAGTCGGATCGGCACTCCGAAACCACTGAGTGACAAGTCAGTCTCCGGATCTGTTGACGTAAGCCAGGTCTCGGTGAAAGCCATCAAACATGCATCCCTAAATATCTCCAGGTGGATGATGTTGGCTTGGAGCTCGTCGACCTTATTTCTGATGGACTGGGCGTTGCAGAGTAGTATCGAGGGGAGTGGTATACGTTGGAGTTTCAGACGCTTCAACCTCTGTCTGACTCCTCCCCGCCTTCCCCGTTTCCGCGATTTCTTTTTATCCTGATTTGGATTCATTACTTCCCGGGACTGATGGAGGACATCCGCTGCTGAACGGACTTCCCCAAGTATGTCCAAGTGCATCGGTGGCTGGTGATGATCTCTCAGGTTTATCAAAATTCCCGAGAGTACTGGATCCTGCCTGTCTGCCCAAGGCGGGGATCACACAGACACTGTGCCGCGGCAAACAATGTCCATATAACAATAAAAAACGAAACCTCCATGTTTTAAAAGAGAGAGCTTCAGGAAGCGAGGGTCGAAAGTCCAATCAAGTTGGTTGATTTCTTACTAACAACGTTAAAACAACACAAAAACGATAAAAACAAGGACAGACCACACAGCCACTGCCTGTCGCCACACGCGCCATGTGGCCATTTACATTGATCAGTGGCTGTTAAAATGGATATTATGTGATTCGTGAAGCGTCCTGCTGTGTCTCACCTCCTACAGATACAAGCACAAGGCCTCCATTACAAAGGAAGTCCAAAGAGCAATATTTTTTTAATGTTGTTTTGGTTCGTATAAAATGACGCATTGAGTCAGCGATGATGACGTCAACACTAAAATGGTAAATGGTCCTCATTTATATAGCGCTTTTATCCAAAGCGCTTTACAGTAATGAATGACATTCACGCACATATTCACACACCGACGGCGGAGTCAACCACGCAGGGCGACTGCCAGCTCATCAGGAGCAATTAGGGTGAGGCGTCTTGCTCAGGGACACCAGGCACTCAGCTAGGAGGAGCGGGGGATCAAACCGGCAATCTTGCGGTTGCCAGCCAACCCGCTCTACCTCCTGAGCTAAACCCGCCTATTACTACTATTGTACACAGCTCTTTGCTAGCGAGTTTAATGTTGTTTAATGCGTTGCTCTACAGCGTGGAACAAAGATTATTTTTTCTTCCAATGCAATCTCTGCTATAAAGTCACAACGAGAAGGTGTGGATGATGTTGGTGGATGTCACCACTTCGTAGGGAAATAAAGACAAGCACTCTGGCAGGAAGTTTACAAGGGGAGCTCCCCCTCCCCTTCATAAGATCCTTCTCTAACAGAAACGTGTGTGAACGTGGAGCTGGGCTGCAGCACTTGATTACACATTCAGACTTAATGCTTTTGTAGGTCTTTTAACGACAGGGAGGTCAGCCACTACAATGTTCTAGTTGTCTCAACATTATTTTTTAAGTTATCAACGTTGATTGAACACACATTTCTGCATTATTGTAAATCACCATTTCAAGTTTAGAGGATTTAAATTACGAATTTGTTTTGACTTACATGTATAAGTTAATTTGACTGATAGTCAAGTTTGCTTATTTTCTTAAATTGACAGAATTATTGCAGCTTATCTGTTCAAAAATATACAGTTTATTTTAAAAACATAAAACATGGTGATGTTGACAGACAGTCGGAGAGAGAGACATAAGGTGGAGTTGTACAATGAAGTAAATGTGAGACAACAGGTTCACAAAATCTTGAAATAAACAAGAACAATGTTGCAAATTGATATAACTAAACATGCCTTAAGAGTGTGGGCCCCACATACATTATGTTGACAACTGGGAGTACTGAGGAAAGAAGCGCAGGTGGACAGGAGTTGTGCATTGACAAAAAATGTGAGATGATGATAGCAGATTCATAAAATCTCAAACTGACAAATATTGTACATTATAATCACATACCGTAGATGACCAAATAATCGCCCGCGTGCAAATACGCGCCTGTGCTCTAATAGCCGCCGGGGTCCGACCTCATTTGGCATAATAAACGCCGGTTCAATTAAACGCCCGGGCGATTAAGTGTTTACCATAGTCTTGCACAGAAAACAAAAGTTTTTTTTTTTTAACAGCACTTCACCGGCTCTCACCTCTTCTGTCAGTCAGCCCCTCCTCTCGCTCTCTCTCTCTCTCTCGCATGCAGGCGCGCGCACACACACACACAGACACACAAACACAGGCGCGCTAGACTGAGGGATATAGGGATATAGATAAATGCGCTAATGTACAGTGTTGAAATTACCGCGATCGACCCCCCCTTCCGTTATCATTCATAACACTGCTCTGATCAGCTCCCTGTGTCGCGGTAACACAGACAAACTGTCTTTGTATTTATTGTCTGATGTCAATAAAGATGCGTCGGGGGGAAAAAGTAGTTTTGTTCCAGTGGTGCTATGGTGCTATGGTGAGCTCCTTGTTCTTTGCATGATGGTCTGGTGCTGCTCATTGCAAAAATAAATTGTAGCCTGTTGCAAATACGCGCCTGGTTCTTATAAACGCCTGGGCTCCAAGTCGATTTAGCATATTAAACGCCCGGGCTACTAAATGGTCATCTACGGTAAACACAATTGAGAAAAAAATGTTTCGGTATGAAAGTACTATTTAGAACAGTATGTAAGGTTTTTCCAATTTTTATCCATACTTAAAGCGATGGTTCGGAGTAAAATGCACCCTAGGTCATTTGCACCATGACATCCAGCCAAATCCCCCCTCGGAAGCATTTTTAGCAATGGTGAACATTGGTCAAGATAGGGCTATCAGCCGAATGGCTTAGTACTGGTGTGAATGTACAATGTGTATATCTCGTAAATTACCCCACTAACAATGCATGGAATGTTACCAAACTTCTGCAGTAGTACACATAGGGTCTGTACTCACAAAACGAGGCATTTGAAAGTTTGTAAGTACACCAGGAGTTTATTTAAAAGAACACTTGCCTGATAGCTTCTATCCTCTACTGCTAAAGCTACCGCTGCGTCGACGCCACTTCCATGTGTACCCAGCTGTTTCCGTCATGCGAGGTTCACGCGAGAGTATGAAAAAGTTTCGCTAAATTTTTATAAATGCTTTTATTATCAGGTCAACACTTAAAATGCTTTCATTTGATTGAATTGAATACTTGATACTAGATGATATATGAAAGCGTTTTAAGTGTTGACCTGATAATACAAGCATTTATAAAAATTTCTGCACCCCTACTTTTCACAGGGAAAGAAAATAAATGAATAATGCGTAGTTGTTATCGCAGTGATTGCAGCATGAACAAGATCTAGTTACAGCGCTGTAGCTTTAATAACGTCTGCTCTAGTCTGCTCTTGGTCATGATGTCATGCTCAGCCAATCGGATACTTCGCCCGCAAACCAGGTCCAGGAAAAGGGTTATCCTCCGACCAACGAGGCTACGACACTGAAGCTCAGTTCAGTTATCTGCATCGCCACCACACTTACCTTACGCATCACTGTGCATTACTGCTTTACGCTACCTTCATTTGTATTTGTTTTTGAAACTTGTGTGTGGAGGACTACAGATCTTGGATACACTACTACATCGCTACGCTAGGCTACGGTCAATGTTGATCAACGCAGAAAGCCGTTGCTAGCATAGCTGCTAAGCTAAACGCTAGGTGCGTTCGTAGAGCTACAGACAAATGCTACTTGGACAAATGAGAAAACAATGATCCGAAAGGCTAAGGTACATGTCAGAATATACAGTTTGACAGAATGAGATGTCATTGTTAATCGATTCAATAAAAACAATGTTGTCATATCAATGTGTGCTTATATGTCATTTACAGTAGCCTATAGGCGATCTTATCTTATCCGGTTAGGCTAAACCTGAAAGCATTGCCTTCATTTCCAGTGTTAAATGCAGAGTTTATCAGCAGAACAGGGCCATGCTAAGGCGTACCGAAGGTAAATGTTGTTTCTGTATGTTTGTGGTAAATACGGACTGTTTTACTACTGTTTGTGATTATGAATACTAACCGTGATGAGTGATTAGCTTGTTACGGGTGTGGAAGAAAAACTCTTCAGGTCCAATTCTGTGGCTGGTTCAAATGAGGTTTAATCACTGATAGTGGAGAAAAGAAATTCACAGTGTATCCATGAAGATCCAGTCTCCCGAATGGCCTGGCCGAGGTGGATTTATACAGAACATTCGGGAGAACAAAAGGGAAGGCGTCATGAGTGGATTTGCATTGAATCAACACATGTCTCTCTGCAGAGGAAGAGACATCTGTGGATGTCTACAAGGTGTGACTGTTCTCGGGACAGCTAGACGATGTCACTACAGGGGTCACCCATCGGGCCCTGATCAATGTATGCGAGACAAATGTTACGGAGACAGTCCAGGAAGAGGGAAAGATCAAAGAGTCCTTTCATCAAGACGGCAAGGGTTAAACACAATAAAAAACAGCTCAGCAGGACATTTGATGTTCCGAGAGAAAGGAACATTATATGAGATACAAATAAGAATTGTAAGGTAACACATTTTCTTCTACACAGGTTTCAAATCTGATGAACCAGAGTAACAAATGATTTTTTTCTTTTTTCTGTCGGGATCCACTGCTCTCACTCTCCTAGATGAAGTCCTGTAAAACAGAATCAAATGAATGAGAGCGCGAATCGTCATCTTCTTCCCCGAGTCTCGGTCTCTTTTATTACAAACTTACACAATCATTGTACAAGCAATAACATTCCCCAGTGACATCATGTTTCAGCTTCAAAGTCCATTTCTTAGTTTAAATATACATATCAATTCAGTTATCTCTCTTTCACACATCAGTACGCAACATCAGTAGGCAACATCTCACACACACACTAAATCATCATGTATTTATAAAAATAAACATCACTCTCTGTTAAGTGCAATCATGTCCATCAAATAGACCATGTTGTTATCTTTTATATTTAATCTATCTCCTTCTCACCCCTGGTGGGGGGGTGGTATCTGTGTCATCCTCAAGCTCGGGTCCTCTACCAGAGGACTGGGAGTTTGAGGGTTCTGCGCAGTATCTTGGCTGTTCCTAGGACTGCACTCTTCTGGACTGAGGCTTCAGATGTTGTTCCTGGGATCTGTTGGAGCCACTCTCCGAGTTTGGGGGTTACTGCCCCGAGTGCCCCCATTACCACGGGGACCATGCTAGCCTTGACCTTCCACATCTGTTCCAGCTGCTCTTTCAACCCTGGGTACTTCTCAATTTTCTCATGTTCCTTCTTCCTGATGTTGGCGTCAGCTGGGATCGCCACATCTATCACCACCACTGTCTTCTGCTCATGTCCACCACCACTATGTCCAGTTGGTTAGCCAGGAGCTGTTTGTCAGTCTGGAAGCTGAAGTCCCACAGAACCTTGGCCCTGTTGTTTTCGGTCACCTTCTGTGGTATGGCCCATTGGGATTTGGGTACTTCTATTCCATACTGGTTGCAGATGTTGCTGTGTACTATCCCAGCCACTTGGTTGTGCCTCTCCATGTACGCTGATCCAGCTAGCATCTTACACCCTGCTACTATGTGCTGGACTGTCTCAGGGGCTTCTTTGCACAGTCTGCATCTTGGGTCTGATCTGCTCGGGTAGATCCTGGCCTCTATGGCTCTTGTGCTTATGGCCTGTTCTTGTGCTGCCATGATTAGTGCCTCTGTGCTGTCTGTCAGTCCTGCATTTTCCAGCCACTGGTAGGATTTCTTGATATCAGCCACTTCCTCTATCTGACGGTGGTACATGCCATGTAGGGGCTTGTCCCTCCAGGTTGTCTGCTCCTCCTCCTCTGCACTCTCATCAGGGTTCTGCTGCCTGAGACATTCACTTAGCAGTTCACCCTTCGGGGCCATTTTTTCGATGTAATCTCGAATTTTAGATGTTTCATCCTGGACCGTGGCCTTGACGCTCACTAGCCCTCGGCCTCCCTCTTTCCGTTTAGTGTATAGCCTCAGGGTGCTGGACTTGGGGTGGAACCCGCCATGCATGGCTTTTACAGTTCCAGGCATTCCAGTATCCATGTGTGCGGCATTGAGTCGTAGGCTTTCTTGTAGTCAATCCAGGCAGTGCACAGGTTGGTTTGTCTCTTCTTACAGTCTCATATATATATATATATATATACATGTATTTGTTTTTAACACCATATATCCACCATTAAATCAGTGCAATAATGTAAATCATAACCACTCTTTGGTTTTAAATGAATACTGACCGGGCTTAAAACATGAAACACAATACACATAGGGAGAACCGTTTAGCTCATGGCGCATTTTAAACACAGACCGGACAATATAAAAGCTCCTTAAAACTCAAGGAGTAACTCTCTTTAAGTTGTAAACAATAACCGTTGTGTTCTTTAATATAAACACAGAGAACCCCGAGTCTCGGTCTGAGGGAAGAGGCAGGGGGAGCTCACCTTGGGCCCCGCGGGGCACCAATACCTGCACTTTGGTTCCGCTTTACTTTTGTTCTCCCTACGTTAACATTATCTCATTGTCGGCATTAATATGGTAATGTGTAAAATTATACACTTATTGACATAACCGGCGTGAGCCAGGAATAAAGAAAATGAACCTGTCCTTACATTCAGGTGTATCACACACTCCCCAACAAACAAAAGTGGCTCCTGACACAAGATATTTTGAACAAATTCGCTCTGAACATACACAATCTTTTTTTTCTCTTTTTTTTTCACAAAACAAATCCGAACTGTAGTGTGAAGTGTGAAATGTATAGGTTAGGTGTGAGTCCGATAGGTATGAAATGTATGATGTATGTATGGTGTGTATGGTGATTCAAGTCTCTTCAGGCGAGTGTATAGTGTATGTAATTGTCTTTCATGACATCTCATCCACAGCGGGCTGGATACATGACAGGAAGGTAAGGGTATGGGGCAATGGATGGGGGTTGGAAGTGGTGGAAGAACGATTGACAGACACTGGCGGTTACACTGAACTGGCTGGACTCCAACTGCACCCACGGTGGGCCATGGTTGATAGGCTGGTTGACCCAGGGAAGGGTAAGTAAACACATAGCCTGGCCGTCTTTCTCTGGTGGACTGTCTCAGAGGGTACCGATGTTCAGGTTGCGGTATTGGGACATAGTCCTCTTGATGGACAGAGTCCAGCTCCTCTTGAACGGCCATAGGGTTAAACCGCTCCATGTCATTTTCATCCTCACTGGATGTCCCCTGTTTCTCACCTCGAACACTCTCCCTTTCCTGTTCAGGTTCTGCGTGAGTTGTTTCCCCCAGATATATCTCATTCTGTTCAGATCTGCTTTGGAAGTCAGAAGTACCGTGTGGATCAGGTAAGTGACTCTCAGCTTTCGGTCTCTCCACCGGTACTTGCAACCAGTAACGAGGCGTGCCTTCCTCTTCCTCGGAGTCACTTGGATCTGGGCTCTGTGTCTCATGTGTGGTTCTTGGAGTGTCTGGAGCTCTCTTAACTCTCTTTCGTGACTCAGCTGTGTTGGTGGTCAGGTTCTGGAGAGGCTCTATAGGTAGGTAATAGGAGGTACCTGTGCAGAGTACGAACTGGTCGACCTCCTGCTTCAGGGCTTACTTTGTACACCAGATTATCTCAAACCTTTTCTCCCACGATGAAAATAAGCTGCTCCCAGTATGGTCTGAGCTTTCCAGGTCCCCCTCGTTCACTGAGATTGCGTACGAGGACTCTGTCCCCAGGCTGAAGAACCCCACCTCTGCTCCTTTTATCGTAGTGTATCTTTGCTTTTGAACTGGACTGTTGGCTGTTTGTGTTTACGATGTGATATGCCTCAATCATTTTTCCTGCCCACTTCTCAGCATCTCCTCTTGGTCCATTGGTTTCAGTTCCCTCATCTGTCATGAGGCCAAAGAGGATATCTACTGGGAGGCGGGGAGGATGGCCATACAACAAATAGTATGGGGAGAAACCGGTGGCATTGTGCTTTGGGGCAGGTGGTCCTTTTAATTCTCCTTCTCTTTCTCTCCCAGGGTGCGGTGCATCTGCAGTAGTGTGCTGTCTTACCAGCCTTGTTCCGGGTGGGGTAGGCTTGCGCGAATCTGGTGAAGTGGTCAACCACTACCAAAATATACTTGCATCCTCCTCTGCAGGCCTCCAGGTGAAGGAAATCGATGCACACCAACTCAATGGGTGAATTTGATGTAATACTTCCCATTGGCACTCTTTCATGTGTGGCTGGCTTTTTTTCTTTAATGCAAGGGCACTTTCTGGTCACATACTCCACTATCTCTCTTTTCATAAAAGGCCAGTAGAAGTGCTCCCTTGCTAGGCTCAGAACTTTCTCAACACCAACGTGATTCATGTTGTTATGTAGCTGGGTGAGTACTGTTTGTTTGTAGGTGGCGGGCAGAACCAGTTGTTGTCAACCTGCACTCTTCCTGTAGAAAAGGTCATTCTCTATGTGTAGTCTGCTCCACTGTCTTAACAGCCTCCTTGTTTGTGTGTCAATTCTTCCTCTGTCATCCTCTGTTAGTGGTGTGTCGTTTTCCTTCAACTTCATAACTTTTCCAATAGCAGGGTCTTTTCTTTGTTCACATCTCCCTGTTGTGCTCTTCTGCTTTCTTCCCATGTAGCACCTACCGTTTCCTCTGGTAGCTCTTCTGAACACTCAGCCATGAGGGTGTCGATGTCCAAGGGGAAGCGTGATAGGGTGTCGGCATCAATGTTGGTTTTGCCAGGCCGATATTTTATGTCAAAGTGTAAATCGGCCAGTTAACCCACCCACCGGTGACCCACTGCGTTGAGCTTGGCAGTATTTAGGATGTATGTAGGGGGATTATTGTCCGTGAAGGCCGTGAAAATTGGGGCGTAGAACAGATAATCCCGGAATTTATCACACACCGCCCACTTCAACGCCAGGAATTAAAGTTTTCCACTGTGTAGGTGATAATTTTGTTCCGCTGGTGTTAGTGTGCGTGACCCATATCCAACCACTCTCATCTTCCCATCCTGGTTCTGATAAAGAACTGCACCAAGACCTTTTTGGGAGGCATCCGTGTGGAGTGTAAAGGGGCGGTTGAAATCGGGGTAGGCCACACTGGGGGTTTGATCAGCCGATCCACAAGCTGTTCAAGGATCTGTTGGTGTTGCATGGTCCAGTCTACTGGGGTTCGGGAGGAATGCTGGTGGCATTTTGTTTTTCCTTGTGGCGAGTTAGGTTGAGGGGCGTCAGCCCTTGATTATAGCAGGTCGTACAGGGGCTTGGCACACAAAAGATCACAAAGGATCAGTAAGCTATTACCATCACACGGGAGCTCGTGAATGAACTGGCGTTCGTTCGGCGGAACCCCGGTCCTTTAACTGATGGTAGATCACTTACTGAGCTCGTGAATGTGTCCGAGGTTGGACACACACTGATTGTGACACACAATCAGCATTCAAATACAACAACACAGAAAGCAACGGACTCGGCGGTCCGTGATCAAAACTTAAAACACATTAACAAGAATTACAAGCATATCCTACACTATCAAACATATGTCTCTGCCCGGACGGATAGCCTCTTACTTTGTCGATATGCGTAAGTCCGTCTTGTGCGGCGGCGGTGCTTCTTGACGCCGTTGGTCAACTCGAATGAAGAAAACAGTTTGTGTTCCTTCCGTGGCCAACAATAGAATCGCACGGCTTGGCGATTTAGTCAGCTGACTTCAGACAGGAGCGGGGCGCAGAGGTTATCCTTCCCGCTGATCGCTGAAACAAAAGGAACTGTTCGTTCCTCTTCTGCAGGCAAACAAAGAATCGCGCGGTTGCGGCGATCTCAGGATCCAAAAACGAGTAAAAGAAAAGGGGCGAGTCGCGGAAAACGGGGGGAAACAGTCTGTTGCTCGTCCAGCGAGCTTGGAGAAAAGACTGTGGTCTAAGACAAAGGGAGCGCTGCAGACGTTACAAGTTCCCCTCCTGTTGCAGCAGTGTGCCACGGTGGAAAGAGCTCACCTCCTGTTGCAACATCGTGTTGCGATGGAAGAGAAAGTTCTTAAGGCGGCGCCGGGTTTTATACCTCACGGCTGCTCCCGGGGACCCCCTGGGGTACCTGTGGTTGTCAGCCAATAGGGCACCAGTTGTGTGACATTGCACTTGAAGTGAAAGCAAAATGGCGGTTGTAGTTTTTTATCCCCATTGTCCCTTTGTTCTGACCGCATGTGAAGGCCTTTGGTCTCTGTGTAGGCCACATTGTGTAGTCTCAATGGTGAGGTCCCTACAGTAGGAATATTGGGTTTTTTTAGGAATAAAGGCAAAACATTAAATATATGGAGCATGTAAACGTAGTCAGTGAAGTTTTTCGTGGTTAAATTAATTTGAAATAATAAAGAAATTAGCGTATTTCACAATGTGCAAAACTATTCCTTTAAAACATACACACACACCAATATGATCATACACACACACTCACACACAGACAAACACACACACACACACAAACACAATATGAGCCAACACAATCCCACACATGGTCTATCAACATATATAAACTATCTGCATCAACGCCTGCAACACACTGCTGTTGGCTGCTGTGCTGTTGGGTAAGTACAAGTCTCTACTGCATCACGGTGATACTGTAAGTTCCTGTGTTATCATGTTTATCTTTATTGTTACAGTACTGTGTGTGATATGTATTTTGCATCATATATTTGTCTGTGATTTAGAAGGACATGTTCCAGGGTTGTAAACCAGCCACCAGTAAGGGGATCATGCTCAGCCATTACCTTACCATACTGGCTCTAGCTCTACCATCTGCTATGAAACAGTTTCACATTAAAACTAATATTATAGTTTGCGACATAGCCAGAATATCCTCAACTAAGAGGGAACGTTAACATTTAGAAGGGAATGAATTATTCCTTAGATGAGTGGCACATTTGTCATTGTTTCACTTCTTTTGAGATCTCTTCAAGTCCCAAACTATTTAGGGGGTACACCAGAATCTAGATATCATCTATGCTGATTTCAGACTTTTTGTTGTTTCAGATATGAATTTTTCATCTATCAACAGCACTTACAATGTGACCAGGAGTCAGCAGGACAACTTCACCGCAATTGTAACCAAGAATGTGATTGTCTTAGCTCTCTGCATCTCCATCAACTACATCAACAGTACTCTGGTCCACACCTTCAGGAAGCACCAGGTCTGATGTCTGACATTGTTTTTAAACTCAATGGGCCCTAGTTTCGTGGCGCAGCGCAGGGCGGCGCAGGGTGGCGGAGCTGGCGCAATGCAAGTTTCGACCCGCGCAGCCTTGCGCACGGTCAGTTTGGCAGTTTGGTGGATCGCCTGTGCCAAGATGGGTGTGGCGGCGCAGCGGGGGGAGGCGTCACAGATTCAGCTTGGCGTAGCGGAAGTTTCGTGGCAAAAAGCCTCGCCGAGACTGCGCTGAAAGCTCGCATTGTTATTATTATGATACGCACGCACAGCGTGTGATGCGCGTGGTGGGAGCGGCGGCGCTGCTTCTGTCATCGGGTTGTCAAGTGACGGAACTTGCACTGAACCTCCCCTAACGCATTAAAGGTGAGGAGAGGAGCTCATTTGATTGGTGAAGATCTGAATCGGCTGTATTAATCCCAGTCCACGCCTCGTCTCCTCCTCGTCTCCCACTCACGCCTTCTTCTCCTCCCTCTTTCCCACTTGCGCCGGTGGGCGAGACGGGAGGTGTGGTGTGCCTGCGCGAGCCTGCCTGCGCGGTGCACGAAACTTGCAAAGTCCAGGCGGACACACCCCGTCGGTGTGGCGCAGGTGCGCTGAGAGCTGACTGCGCCTGGTCTACGAAACTAGGGCCCAATAGGTGCAAGTTAAAACCGGGGAAAGCAGTCAGCAGAAGAGAACAATTTGAATGCCTCTCTCTTTCTCTCTCTCTCTCTCAGCTTTAGGAAAATGGGTGTTATTTTTTAAAAGCATTCACAATGTGTTCACAGCTTAAACAAATCAGTCTTTAAAAATGTTTGCGTAATGCACCATTTGAAGTTAAATTGAGGAACATTTAACTGGTTAGGATTCAGTCTCAGTATAACACTGATGCCTCTATATGACCTACAATAGTACATGAGGATGGTCAGACCCTGCTGCAGTTGCTTATATTAGCTTGAAAGGACGCTTTTTACAATCTCAAAAAAGAAACACATTCACGTGTGATTAAATTCAAGATCACAAATTGACTTTCATTCACTTCCTTCCTGTTTGATGTGTTAGGAATGGACAATGACTAATACAGAACAATGGATGATATTAGCAGTTTTCAGTATACTCAAAACCTGATGCTGATTATTGCTGATTAGGGTTACTTGAAGTAGCTTTAAATGATGGATAGCAGCAGGTTATAAAAGAAACAGGGCTTGATTTCCCGAAGCCTTCTTAAAGCCTTCTTAACGCTACGTTATTTGTAACCCCTACTTAAGAGTTCCTACTTAACATTTCGCGTGTTTCCCAAAACGTTGTTTGCTACGAATCTCTTTCGTATGTCATATGTTGGTAGGTTGGTCTGGAGCGCCCTTAGAGACTTCTTAGTTCTACCGTAGTGATGTTTCAGCTCCTCACGCTGGTCGCCACCACACATTAACCAATAACCCAGAAATCCCCGTTGCGCATGGAACTGCACATTGCCAGTTTTGTGTTTCACCAATGGTTTTAAGTCATTCATGGAGAAAATAATTGCTGGAAACACACAAGCACAAAATAAAATGCGCATGCATTTCATCACAAGACTAAGCTTTACCTCAACGTCAGATGTAGCCTAAGTATATTACAGTGTCATTTAATTAGCCCATTAGGCCTAGTACATGTCAAGGCATGCACAATCCTGCAAGCAATTTGGGAAATTGGCACATCGTCAAACAATTAGGGTCTCAATGGCTAAAATGTCAGTGAATGGCAGCGATACAACGCATCCTCGTGCTGAATCAAAGACGTCGCCGTCCTCGGAGCCGCTTAGTTGGAATACAAAATTTCATTAGGATCATCTTCAATCCCATGGATATATTGACCGATGTGGCTATATTGCATAAGTTTCAACTACAACGGCAACAAATACACCAGTTGCTTGACCTGATTGGGCCTATGCTTGCCAGACCAACGCCTCGGAACTTTGCACTGACTCCTGAAGTCCAGCTGCAGGCAGCACTGCGTTTTTACGCAGTAGGTAGCTTTATTGAAGTTGTGGGAGATGGCTTGAAAAACCCTGACATTTTCATTCAGGCTAGATGAATTACAACTTGATACATTGCTGTTTGGGAGATGTGAAAAAATGCATTTTACCCCTTCATTAGCCTCTACCATGTACTTTTCGGCTTTTTGTGTTAGACTCCTCCAGCAAAGAAATCTTTTAACTATTTGCTCTGGAACATGTATTGTCCCATGGAAGTACTGTAACAAAGTGCCATTAAATGATTCAAAAGAAAAGGTTGATGTGGCCCACAAAGGGCCCCAGTTCCTAACACTTGCCGCAAGGTGTGTCAGAAGATGGACATTAAATGTCATATTTGCTGCACCATATAACTTCTCAAACTGCAGTGAGAACTTCTTAAGAGCTCTTTCAGCTACTTCAATATCACAGCGTTTCACCTTTTCTCCCAAAAGAATGTGCATTGCGAACACAAACAGAAAAAGGTGGTTCCAGAACTTCTTTAGTAAGACCCCATTCAGTAAAGGCAGGGCATAGAATAACAGGAATGACCTCCACTCTGATGCTTTCCAATATTTTCTGTCTGCCACAGATCGTGGTACTCTTGTTATCTCAACAGGGGGTTGAATTGCAATGAGCTCTTTGTCAATGCGGTCTGATTTTGCTCATAAGTACCACTCTTTGTCATGATTTCTTGAGTCAAACTACAGTTTTGCTTATTGTCTTGTCACACCAAGGCAGACACAATGCTGATACTCTGGAACAAATCCATTTATCATTTGAAACTTTGTGAGTTTCATTAATGGTGAAGGTCCCTTCACTCCCATTACAGGACGGTCTGGTGTTGCAGCCATTGCGTGATCAAAATGCTTAGCTTCAGTTCTAAGATGTGGTTTTGGGCCTTTGTTTGTGTAAGGACCACCACCAACATGGTAACAAAAATCACATCCATAAAAGCCATTAAACTGTTTGGTCCTCTCCTTGAACCGACACCTTACCGTGGTGGAGGGGTTTGAGCACCTGAATGATCCTAGGAGCTATGTTGTCCGGGGCTTAATGCCCCTGGTAGGGTCTCCCAAGGCAAACAGGTCCTAGGTGACAGGTCAGACTAAGAGCGGTTCCAAAGCCCTTAATGAAAAAAGAAAAATCAAGGAAGTTCACGTCGCCCGGATGGCGTTACCGGGGCCCCACCCTGGAGCCAGGCCCGGGGTTGGGGCTCGCAGGCGAGCGCCTGGTGGCCGGGTCTGTGCCCACGGGACCCGGCCGGGCACAGCCCGAAAGAGCGACGTGGGCCCGCCCTCCTGTAGGCCCACCACCCGCAGGAGGGTTCAGAAGGGGCCGGTGCGGTGGGATTTGGGTGGCTGTCCTGGGCGGGTGCCCCGGCGACCCAATCCCCGGACGGTGACTCTAGCCATGGGGACATGGAATGTCACCTCACTGGGGGGGAAAGAGCCTGAGCTAGTGCGGGAGGTAGAGCGCTACCGGCTACAGGTAGTCGGGCTCACCTCCACGCACAGTCTGGGCTCTGGAACCCAACTCCTTGAGAGAGGCTGGACTCTCTTCTACTCTGGAGTTGCCCGCGGTGAAAGGCGCCGAGCTGGTGTGGGCTTGCTTATAGCCCCCCAGCTCGGCCGCCATGTGTTGGAGTTTTCCCCGGTGAACGAGAGGGTCGTCTCCCTGCGCCTTCGGGTCGGGGATAGGTCTCTCACTGTTGTTTCGGCCTACGGGCCAAACGGCAGTGCAGAGTACCCGGCCTTCTTGGAGTCCTTGGGAGGGGTACTTGAGAGTGCTCCAACCGGGGACTCCATTGTTTTACTGGGGGACTTCAACGCTCACGTGGGCAACGACAGTGTTACCTGGAGGGGCGTGATTGGGAGGAACGGCCTCCCCGATCAGAACCCGAGTGGGGTTCTGTTATTGGACTTCTGTGCTGGAAACGGTTTGTCCATAACGAACACCATGTTCAAACATAAGGGTGTCCATCAGTGCACATGGCACCAGGACACCCTAGGCCGGAGGTCAATGATCGACTTCGTGGTTGTGTCATCTGACCTCCGGCCGTATGTTTTGGACACTCGGGTGAAGAGAGGGGCTGAGCTGTCAACTGATCACCACCTGGTGGTGAGTTGGATCCGCTGGCAGGGGAGGAAGCTGGACAGACTTGGCAGACCTAAACGCGTTGTGAGGGTCTGCTGGGAACGTCTGGTGGAACCCTCTGTCAGGGAGGTCTTCAACTCCCACCTCCGGGAGAGCTTTGACCAGATCCCGAGGGAGGCTGGGGACATTGAGTCCGAATGGACCTTGTTCTCTGCTTCCATTGTTGACGCGGCTGTTCGAAGCTGTGGCCGTAAGGTCTCCGGTGCCTGTCGTGGCGGCAATCCCCGAACCCGGTGGTGGACACCGGAAGTAAGGGATGCTGTCAAGCTGAAGAAGGAGTCCTACCGAGCCTGGTTGGCTCGGGGGACTCCCGAGGCAGCTGACGGGTACCGGCAGGCCAAGCGTGCTGCAGCACGGACGGTCGCTGAAGCAAAGGTTCGGGTCTGGGAAGAGTTCGGGGAGGCCATGGAGGAGGACTATCGGTCAGCCTCGAGGAAATTCTGGCAAACCATCCGGCGCCTTAGGAAGGGGAAGCAGCCCTCCACCAACACTGTTTACGGTGGAGGTGGGGAGCTGCTGACTTCGACTGGGGATATCGTCGGGCGGTGGAAGGAATACTTCGAGGATCTCCTCAACCCCACTGTCACGTCTCCCATTGGGGAAGCAGAGGCTGGAGACTCAGAGGCTCATCCACCCATTACCCGGGCTGAAGTCACAGAGGTAGTTAAGAAGCTCCCCGGTGGCAAGGCACCGGGGGTGGATGAGATCCGCCCTGAGTACCTCAAGTCTCTGGATGTTGTGGGGCTGTCTTGGTTGACACGTCTCTGCAACATCGCGTGGCGGTCGGGGACAGTACCTCTGGACTGGCAGACCGGGGTGGTGGTCCCTCTATTCAAAAAGGGGGACCGGAGGGTGTGTTCCAACTATCGGGGGATCACACTTCTCAGCCTCCCCGGGAAAGTCTATTCCAGGGTGCTGGAGAGGAGAATTCGGCCGATAGTCGAACCTCGGATTCAGGAGGAACAATGCGGTTTTCGTCCTGGCCGTGGAACACTGGACCAGCTCTATACCCTCCGCAGGGTGCTCGAGGGTTCATGGGAGTTTGCCCAACCAGTCCACATGTGTTTTGTGGACTTGGAGAAGGCATTCGACCGTGTCCCTCGTGATATTCTGTGGGAGGTACTTCGGGAGTAGGGGGTCGGGGGCCCTCTGCTAAGGGCTGTTCGGTCCCTGTATGACCGGGGCAGGAGCTTGGTTCGCATTGCCGGCAGTAAGTCAGACCTGTTCCAGGTGCATGTTGGACTCCGGCAGGGCTGCCCTTTGTCACCGGTCCTGTTCATTATTTTTATGGACAGGATTTCTAGGCGCAGCCGTGGGCCGGAGGGGATCTGGTTCGGGAGCCACTGGATTTCATCCCTGCTTTTTGCGGACGATGTGGTCTTGTTGGCTCCTTCGAGCCAGGACCTCCAGCATGTCCTGGGGCGGTTTGCAGCCGAGTGTGAAGCAGCCGGGATGAGGATTAGCACCTCCAAATCTGAGGCCATGGTTCTCGACCGGAAAAAGGTGGCTTGCTCCCTCCAGGTCGGGGGGGAGTTCCTGCCTCAAGTGGAGGAGTTTAAGTATCTTGGGGTCTTGTTCACGAGTGAGGGAAGGATGGAGCGTGAGATTGACAGGCGGATCGGTGCAGCGGCTGCAGTAATGCGGTCGCTGTATCGGTCCGTCGTGGTAAAGAGAGAGCTGAGCCGAAAGGCGAAGCTCTCGGTTTACCGGTCAATCTACGTTCCTACCCTCACCTATGGTCATGAACTTTGGGTCATGACCGAAAGAATAAGATCCCGGATACAAGCGGCCGAAATGAGCTTCCTCCGCAGGGTGGCGGGGCGCTCACTTAGAGATAGGGTGAGGAGCTCCGTCACACGGGGGGAGCTCGGAGTAGAGCCGCTGCTCCTCCACATCGAGAGGAGCCAGTTGAGGTGGCTCGGGCATCTGCATCGGATGCCCCCTGGACGCCTCCCTCGGGAGGTGTTCCAGGCATGCCCCACCGGGAGGAGACCCCGAGGAAGACCCAGGACACGCTGGAGTGACTATGTCACCCGGCTGGCCTGGGAACGCCTTGGGGTCCTCCCGGAGGAGCTGGGGGAAGTGTCTGGGGAGAGGGAAGTCTGGGCGTCCCTGCTCAGGCAGCTGCCCCCGCGACCCGGTCCCGGATAAGCGGAAGATAATGGATGGATGGATGGAACTGTTTGGTGTTTCTTAGAAGTGGGTGAGCAACTGAATCTGAACTGCATATCAGAGCATACACTTTGGAGACATGTTGTACATTTGCTGAGTCCTTCCATTTAATGCCATTTTGTTCTAAAATTTGCAGTTCATCAACAAATGGCTTCACAAATGTTAAGATGTTTGGCTTCTTCTCGCCAAACCAGAGACAAGGAAGACAGATATTTGCCTTGCGTTCTTTAGGTTCGAGTTTTATAACCTGGCACTGAATGGGCCAGATTTGATACTTTGAACTCCTGAAAACTGGAATTCCATCACAGTTCCAAATTAAAGTTATGTCATCCTCACCTAATTCACCTGATTCTTTGAGTTTCTGGTACTCTTCTCCACACTGTATATCTGAAATGACATCTGCACATTGCCAGTCTTTTTTTAAACTTTGGTTTCGTTCAAGCAATGTTTTGATTTGTGAAGCCAAACTAAGCACTAGAAAGAAACACCCACTTTTGAGACAGCTCTCTGAATCAGTTACTGCATTACAAGCACCACACTGTAGTTCACTGGTATTATTTACCCCTTAGTAGTTTTCACATGCTGGACAGTAAAAATTGGGGACATCATTTCCATATTGTCCATAAGCTTTGTGAAAAAGGTATGTGGTTACTGGTACCATTCCAGGGAAATGTTCATTGACAATCTTCAGTAGATGTTCCAGTGCCACCTGTCACATTGTGCCTAAGTACATAAGACATCAGTAAGATTAAACTTTGTCCCTTTGTCAGTGGAGCTCCAGGATACGCTGGATCATCTCCATCCAACAAAAATGTCTCTGCCTGTGAAGACATAAAAAAAGACAAGATAGAAAACTGTTACATTCATCTGCATTAAAAGAGATTGCTTACAGATTTACAGAGAAAACATACTGTACAATAATACATGTTAATAACCTGTTGGTTTGGTGTCTCTTGCTGATCAGGTGGAGTAGCAGGCACATTGCATCCTGGTTGCTTCTCTAACATGTCCTGGCAAAATATAAATGGAAGCATAAATATTTTCATTTTCATTTCTTTTATAGTTTTGACATATAAAACAATACTAGTGCTCCAAAAGATAAGTGGTAACTACTACAAGTCATCTGGTCGTTTTTACATTTAGAGAATTTACCATGTTGCCTTCTGGGGTTGTTAGCAGAGAGTTATGCAAATGGAATACACACTAGCTTCATATAAAACTGATGTGATTTCAGGGGAAAGGATGAATGTAGTGCCTATATTCAGTAAATATACAAAATGTGTAACTCCTTGCCCAAACCTAGAAAACAAATGAACTCTATTAACAAATCAGAAACAAGAATACTGAAAAGCACTAATCCTTGGGTGGATGCAAGACAGGGCATCTGTTTCTATCAAGACAGTGAGTTCAAACATCAAGCCAAAACTGCATAATAATGCTTAATAAAAAACAAAATTGTTGTATTGGCGGAATAAAACATCAGATTTAAGTCACATTAAGCAGGTTAAGCCACATATGCATTATATGTGCAGTGAAGATCGAACAGATGGATAATATCCAGGAAAATGGTGACTACAGCTACAAAGCTACAGCTTCACATACTGAAGAACTGTATTAATTAAAGGAAGGTATATGTCACAGCCATCAAGTGCCAATGTAGGCTATAAGTCAGCCACTTGTTAGAAACTTTGTTAGCCTCATGTGGAACTACTAATTTGCTTGAATTACAATGTAAATTAAACATGAATGAATAATGCAATCATACTTTGAAATAGTTATATGTAGTTATAATTCTGTGACGAAATGAGACCTTGCTGGTGTTCACTTTCAATACATGTTTATTATCGGTAGCCTATATTACTATTTTAAGACGTCGGTTTAAAAAAATAAAAACTACTCTATTCACATTTTCTGTATCGATTAAAGGGGTTGTTTTTAGCATAAAAATGAAACTAGTAACTTGTAACTATAGTACCTGTGCTTCTGGTCCGATTGCATATCTTGTTGATCCCCACAAAATTGAAAAGTGCAGTGTGAGTAGGTGGAGGGTGGCAATTCTAGCACTGAGTGGGTCTTTCTGGAGACTCCCTCTCCGGCAGGCTGCATATAATGAAGATATAATACATGGAAATTCTCAAGTGAAGTATTAATGACAATAATACATGTTTGTGTCTCATTTTAAGGAAATACACTGTAGGGGCTAGGACAATCATTATTTTCATCACGTTTAATTTAATTGAAATGACAATTATACAGAAACTATACATATAGTATAACACAGCAATTCATATCAAAAATTTCAATTGCTGGTATTTTAATACCTCTGATGAATCTCTGTTTGGTCTGTCCTGAAGCAGGTGCTCTCTTATTGGACTGACAAGATGTTTTCCTCTCAAACATTCTAAAGATGACTGACCGCTTGGTCCTTCTGCAACAAGGCCCTCATCGGGAACATTCTGATCATGAGACAGCACATAGATTTATTTAACTATCATACTGTAAACATTTAGGGTATGATACACATTACAAATAAAATTATGGATGAATAAAAGCTTTAGAGGAAAGTAATATGTATTTTGTGAACCCCTTAATTTTATTTCAGAATGGAAGCATAAAACATAGTAATTGTAACCCACCTGATAGGTAAGAACACTGGGCCAGAATACTCTAGACTCGTATGAGGGAGTGATGAAGAATAGGATTAGACACCGATTGAGTAAAGGAGACACACAGAGGTAAGTTTAGCAATGCAGTGTATTAACACATGAAAAATAAACACATTTACAATATATGGCCGGCCTTTAGTTTGTTTTCTTTTAAAGTGTCTCTTTAAATTGGGTGCACCCTTAAAAAAATAAAATAAATTGTCTCTTGTTCTCCAAGGAAAGGAAAAAATAAAGATTGTTCCTTTAAGTCTTTCTGAGTCTTTCTCAGTCCTACCACACCGACAGGACGACGGACGAAGAAGAGAGGGTCCTCTTCAGCTCCAATCCAGATGTTCACACGGTTAGCTCGCCATCTCCCTTCTGGGGAGAGAATCCAGAATCCAGGGTCTCCAAAAAACCCAGCCGGGAAAATAAAAGAATGAACACAGGTAAAGTTCCCAGGGTCGCTTCTCCGTGGTCCACCAGACGCTCAGGTATCGGCCCAAACGGTTCCTTTTTCTCCACAGTTCCTCAATATGTGCGTTATCAAGTATTTTTTCTGACTTTTCCACTCCGACTTCTGTGTCTCGGTGCTCGTCCTGCCGCCGCTCGGTGCTGTGCGTGTATCACTGCGCGTCTCACTAACCCGCAGCAAGGGGGCGGGACATGACCCGATCTCTCCAATTGTAATTCAACTTCACCTCTATGAGCGAATTAGATTTCTTTCTCTTCACAGAACCACTCTTAAAGCTAGAGCAAGCGAAAATAGACCTCTGGGATAAAATAAATAAATAAATAAAATACAGGATGAAATAAAGACTACAATTAGTAATTAAATGAAAATGATGCTCAATGAAAGGAAAATATAAAAATAAAATATTTCTAACTGTTTTTTCTCTTTTTCAGGTAGGTAACAGGTAGGTTCTTTTTCTCATTTTTTCAGGTTACATACTAACATACTTCTCTTTTTTTCAACAGGTTACACTCTCCCCCCTTAAATGTATGCACGTCCCGCTGCATGCTTACAGGGCTGCTGGGTAACTGCTGTCTCTGTTACTTCTAAAGGAATGTTTGTTAACCAATCCCTACTAGCATTATCATTGAGGGAATTGGTGAGGGCAGTACTCAACCCTTGAAACAAGGAAGTAACAACAGAAACTAGAGGATTACCCAACTCTGGATAATGGAACCTACGCGCTGGCTCGCGTTGTCTGAGTGATCTCCTAATATGAGTGTCTGTTTCTGTTTGTCCTTCTGTCTTTTCTAGAGTTGGTTCCTCTGCATGGTCTTTAGCTTTTGGTTCCATAGGACTTTCTTCCACAGGTTCTGAAGCTGTATCAGGTAGGTCTCCAGGTAAGTTATGAGCTTCCACTTCAGGTAAATCTTGATTTTCCTTTTCAGGTAAGCTTTGAGTTTCCGTTCCAGGTAAGTTTTGAGTTTCCGTCTCAGGTAAGTTTCCCGTTTCATTTTCAGTTTCAGATGAGTTTCCTGTTTCAGTTTCAGGTGAGTTTCCTGTTTCATTTTCAGGTGAGTTTCCTGTTTCAGTTTCAGGTGAGTTTTCTACTTCCTTTCCAGGTGAGTTTCCTGTTTCCTTTTCAGGTGAGTTTTCTACTTCCTTTCCAGGTGAGTTTCCTGTTTCCTCTTCAGGTGGATTTTCTACTTCCTTTCCAGGTGAGATTTCTGTTTCCTTTTCAGGTGGATTTTCTACTTCCTTTCCAGCCATACTGACGTGATAAGGGTGAGGATTTGCAGGGTCTTGACCATGGTTACTTGGGACAGGTGCAAGACTGTGTCTTGGCATATCATACACCATAACAAATCTCCTGTCTTGAACATTCGGTAAGGTAGCAGTTGCATACCAGCCTTCATACGTGTCAGTATCTGTATCAAAGGGCTCTTCATCTTGTTGAATGGCACTTTGCTGCCTTGTTCGAGGTTTCTTTGGACTGCTCTTTGGGTTATGTTCCTCTCTCTCAGTTTCAGGAAGAAATCCACAAGGAAGTAGAAGGTCTCTATGTAGCGTCCGTGGTGGTCCTTCCTCCTTTTCCGGCTTCACAGAGTAGACAGATAAGTCGCCCATCTGCTTGGTAACCACATAGACTGTGGACTCCCAACGATCCGCCAGCTTATGTTTGTTGCGGAGACGAAGGTTACGGACGAGGACTCGATCCCCAACAGCCAATGTAGACTCTCTGACAACTCTATCAGATCGCCTCTTGTTTTTTTCTGCGACCTTGCGAGAGTTTTCAATGGCGACCTGATAACTTTCTTCCAGGTGAGATCTCAGGTTCCTTACGTACTGAGAGTGTGAACTGGGCTCTTTTCCTTTGACTGGCAACCCAAAGGCTAAGTCCAAGGGCAGCCTTGGTTGTCTGCCAAACATTAACTCATATGGCGAGAACCCGGTGACGTCATTCCTCGTGCAATTGTAAGCATGAGTGAGGGGTTTGACATGGTCTCGCCACTGAGTCTTCTCTTTGTCTTGTAGGGTGCCTAACATGCTGAGGAGTGTTCGGTTATACCGCTCGACAGGATTTCCCCTGGGGTGGTAAGGACTTGTTCTCACTTTACGGATACCAGCTAACGCACATAGCTCTTTGATGGTGTGAGACTCGAAGTCTCTACCCTGATCGCTGTGCAAGCGTTCAGGAAACCCATAATGGACCAAGAAGTGTTCCCATAAGGTTTTTACGACGGTACTAGCCTTCTGGTCTCTGGTGGGGATGGCTACGGCATATTTAGTGAAGTGGTCCGTAATGACGAGGATGTCCTTAGTGTTGTGGCTGTCTGGTTCTAATGAAAGAAAGTCCATACAGACCTACTCCATTGGTCTAGTGGTTTGGATATTAATAAGCGGGGCAGCCTTGTCTGGTGGTCTCTTTCTCCGAACACATCCTTCACATGTTTTCACCTTCTTCTCCACCTCGGCGGCCATCTTCGGCCAGTAGAACCGTGATCTGGTAAGTTCAAGAGTGCGCTCAATCCCCAAGTGCCCCATTTCATCGTGGAGATTCCTGAGTGCAGTGGGTCTTAGGGCATTTGGGAGTACTAGCTGGAAGAGGGTTTGTCCCTCACACTCCCGTGTCCGGTACAAAATACCTGACTTCAACTGAAGCCTTTTCCATTCTCTTAGGATCGACCGTTCTTCAGGAGAATCTGCTGTGTGATCTGCAGGTAAGTTGTTGGACTCCACCAGCTTGATAACTCTGCGAAGAACGGGATCTTCTCTTTGAAGTTTCCTGAGGGCAGACTCACTATACTTAGGTACTGTTGAGGCCCCATCTTGCGACTCTCCTTCAAAGACATCAGGGATTGCATCCGCTTGAATGGCAAGAGATTCAACGTAGCCATAGAAAGGTGAAAGCTCTTGAACCTGCCTCACAGTATGTCTTTGACAGGTAGCTGCGACAATCTCTGGGGTCACCAGTTCAAACTTGCCTATGGATGTTAATAGCTGGGAAGTGAATCTGTCAATCCTTTGGCTCTCTTCCTGCGATGCAGCATAATTTTCCAAGGCACCATGGTGTCTCCTTGACAACCCATCCGCATCCGCGTTCTGCTTACCAGCTCGATACTTGATATTGAAAGTGAAAGTCGAGAGTGTGGCTAACCAACGGTAGCTCGCAGCGTCAAGCTTGGCTGTGGTAAGTAGGTATGTCAAGGGATTGTTATCTGTGATGACAGTAAAGGAGTTTCCATACAAATAGTCGTGAAACTTCTCTGTGATGGCCCATTTAAGGGCCAAGAATTCAAGTTTGTGTGCTGGGTATCTTGCTTCACTGCAGGAGAGTCCTCTACTAGTGTAGGCAATCACACGCAGGTTCTCTTCCTGCTCTTGATATAAAGCGGCTCCTAATCCTGTTGTGCTAGCATCCGTATGGAGCACATAAGGAAGCTTAGCATCCGCATAACCAAGGACAGGGGACGATGTTAGCTTGTGTATGATCGCCTCGAAGGCCTGTTGACACTCAGTATCCCAGCGTTCACCAAACGGCTCTTTTGGGCTGAGGTATTTTCCATCACTTACACTAACCTTGACTCCTTTCCGCCGTGGTGGATATCCGGCTGTAAGGTTGGTTAAGGGCTTGACAATCCTTGAATAATCCTTGACAAACCTCCGGTAGTAACCGGAAAAGCCTAAGAAGGATTGGAGCTCCTTTAAGTTCTGTGGTCTTGGCCAGGTTTTCAAGGCTTGAACCTTTTCAGGGTCAGTCTTCACTCCATCGCTGGAAACAATGTGCCCCAAATAGCGCACCGAAGTCTGAAAGAACTTACATTTATCTGGTGAAAGTTTCAAACCATATTCCTCGAGACGGCTGAGCACGTGGATGAGCCTAGTCTCGTGTTCTTCAAGAGTGTCCGAAAACACAATGAGATCGTCAAGAAAAACAAGGACCTCCTTTAGATGGATATCATTCATGCACTTCTCCATGAGCCGTTGGAATGTGCTCGGTGCATTGGTGACTCCCTGGGGCATCCGATTGAATTCCCAGAATCCAAAGGGGCACACAAAGGCGGTTTTATGCTTGTCACTTTCATTCATCTCAATTTGATAGTACCCAGACTTCAGGTCCATCACGGAAAACCACTTGGATCCAGCGAGAGCGGAAAACGACTCTTCCAGGTTTGGCAATGCATAGTCTTTTATTGTTTGCAGGTTTAATTTTCTATAGTCCACACATAGGCGGACATCGCCATTCTTTTTTCTCACCACCACGATCGGTGATGAAAATGGGGACTCTGACTCTCGGATTACGCCAGCGTCAAGAAGGGTTTGAAGGTGCTTTTTGACTGCTTCATAATCCCGAGGATGAATCGGACGGGGTCTCTGTTTGATTGGGGTCTCATCCCTCAGCTTGATGTGGTGCTGGATTTTGGTCGCATGACCAAAGTCAAGATCATGTTGGGCAAAGACGTGAGAAAAGCTACTGAGCTTTGTTGTAATTCTCTCTTTCCACTCCTCAGGAAGAGAAGGCCCGAAATCAAAGCTTTTCCCAGGAAGCTTTGCCTCTGCTTGGTGAGTAGAGCACTCAACAACATGCTTCTGATCCTCTTCATCAACCACATGGTGATTCTCGATGACAGCATCTGCAACAGTCAAATCTGCAATAATGCAGTTGGTAGGTAGAATGATGTCACGTTCGGTTTCATTTCTAAGGAGGACAGGGAGCTTGTTGGAGCCATGCTCTGGCAAGGAAATGAGACAAGAGTCCACAAACACACCGCCTGGCAAGGTGGATCTGGATGGTTGCTCTAACAGGCCATATTTCTCTGTGTTGACTGAACTGACACACATACAGCCTTCAAGCAGCACTTTTTGTTTCGCTGGAAGGACTTCCTGTTCTCTCCCTCTGAGCTTCACAAAACCAAGCTTTCCACTTGTTGCTTGTT
The DNA here is from genome assembly GCF_963514095.1 of Eutrigla gurnardus. Taxonomy (NCBI): domain Eukaryota; kingdom Metazoa; phylum Chordata; class Actinopteri; order Perciformes; family Triglidae; genus Eutrigla; species Eutrigla gurnardus. Next base: position 26,878,345 of record NC_139916.1, on the reverse strand, counting down.
TTTTCCTCAGTTGCAGTGTACGAAGGACGTGACTGTAGCCATGGCGAGGTGAGTTATGGGAAAATGAAGATTCATGACAATACTGATCAAAGAGAGGGTCTAAAGTGTTGGTGCCGATTAGCAATGGGACACCACTATTTGACCTGAGATCAGGAACAATTAAAGCCAAAGTTGAAATTTCAGGCTCGGACTCAAGAAGGGCTTTCGGGAACTTGAGGTCAACCTCCACATATCCCAGGTAAGGAACAGGTTGGCCATTTGCTCCCTCTACTTCAAGGATATCGCTGATGGGTCTGATAGGATGATCAGACAGATGGGTCTGATAAAAGGACTTGGCCACTGTGGTGACCTGTGACCCGGTATCAAGCAAACAACTGCAGTCCACCCCACCTACATTTATACTGGCCGTACATTTGCTACCTACAAGATGTTTTGGCAATTTTCTTTCTCGTGTGACTCTGTGGGAGTAAATTGCGGGATTTTGCTCACCTGTAGATGGGGGACATGGTGGTTGCTTGGCTTCCATTTTCCCCTCAATGGAAGCCGGTTCTAGTTTAACCAGGGCGTGGTGGGTGAGCCATTCTGGGCTTCCCAAGCGCGCTGCTTCTCCCTGAGCTCTGCTTTCTTGGCCTGCACAAGGGTGGGATTGGGCATGTTGTTGCAGGTGGATGCAATATGGCCATCCTCACCACATTTAAAGCAGTACCATGGCTTTGGTTTCACCATGGCTGTCATTTGCTGAAGCTGTCCCTCCGGCTGGGTATTTTTTGTCTTTTGCTTCTGTGTTGTACTTACTGTGGCTTTCTTTTTTCCAGGCTTCTCCGGACTGCATGCACTGAGTTTTGCGACCTGAACCTGAAGTTCAGCGATCTGCTTCTGGATGTCTTTGGTCATAGCTAAAAAAGCTTGTTCTGCTTCCTGCGGCGGGCTAATATTCTCTGTGTAGGATATGTGTGCAGCCTGCACATTTGACATGGCTTTTGGCTTGGTAAAACCAAGGTGCTGTTTCATTCTGCTAGCTTTGTTAGCCTGTTTGTCTTCCTCGGTTCGCAGTAAGAGAAGAAGCTCTGCAAATGATGGTGGCTTGCTCTTGAGCTGCTCAAGCTGAAGACTGGTGATGAGAAGACTATTCCAGCATCCACGACAGAATTGCTTAAGAAGTTGTTTGTCAGCATCAGGAGCAGAAATTCCTCCTTTCATGACCACATAGTTTAATGCTGTGTGAAGTCGCTGCAGGTAATCTGACGCTTTCTCCCCAGCATTTTGATTGTTGTTCAAGAATCGTGCAAAAAGCTCATCCCCATCTTCGACAGTGGCGTAAGCAGAATCAAGTAAGGTCAAGTACTCTTTTGGTGAAGCTTGAGGCCCTAATGACTTGATTATGTTTGCGGCTGGAGGGGAAAGACTTTCAACAATTTTCCTTACCACTTGGGAGCCAGGGACTGACGGATCATTCAAGCAGAACTCCACACTGTTGCGCCACGTGTCGTAGTCGACCTCAAAGGTTGGCTGAGGAAGTCGTCCGGAAAACTGTTTCAGTTTACAAGGAGAATGAAGGTGAGATGAAATTTCACTGCTCTTGACTATGTGTTCAACCACAACACGTTGCACTTCCGGCGTGCTGAGTTGGTCTGAAGGTAAGTGGAAAGGGCTGGTTCTTTCTCGTACTGGAGAGAGAAGATCTCTTACCTCAGTGCCAGTCTGGGGTCTGGAGAAGGTCTGACTCACCTCAGTGGGGACACTGACAAAGCTAGGAGCAGTAGCTTGGATATCACTTTGTGTAAGGGGCGGCTCAGTTTCCACAGGGGCTTCACTGGTTTCAACTGGGGTCTCAGTGCTGACGGATTCACTGATCCTAGCCAGCTCCTTACGGAGGATATCTCCAAAATCCATGCCGCTCATCTTAGCCAAGTCTTTCAATCCAGAAAGGTAAGTCTCTGTTGTACTGGTTCCCACATCACTAGTGTAAACGCTGGCAAGACTCTGCACATGGTGAATAACCTCAGGTTTGGTAACACATGGTCTTCTGTAAGGTAAGCGAGTGGTTTCAAGGTATTTTACGGCACTGCCATACTCAAACTCTACAATTGCCTGAGTTACAGGATCTGTGGTAGGTACTTTGATTATTCTAGAGATAGACCCATATTGCTTAAGAAATTCAAAGACCTCATTGTCAAGCTCAGTATTGGTTAATCCACTGACTAAAACAGCATTTGGGATCTTGACACCCTCGGTCACAATGATATCCATTTTTAAACAAGGAAAAAAACTGAATTGTCAATGAACTTGAAAATGAACTGAATCAACACAACCAAAATACCTCAAAAATGATTTTTTTTCAAATACACTCAATTACCCAAAAGGTGTCCTTTAATCTGTTTATAAATGGAAATGCATTAACTAAATCTCTCCCTCCTGGCTAGCTCGCCAAGTTTTACTGTGTAACCCACCTGATAGGTAAGAACACTGGGCCAGAATACTCTAGACTCGTATGAGGGAGTGATGAAGAATAGGATTAGACACCGATTGAGTAAAGGAGACACACAGAGGTAAGTTTAGCAATGCAGTGTATTAACACATGAAAAATAAACACATTTACAATATATGGCCGGCCTTCAGTTTGTTTTCTTTTAAAGTGTCTCTTTAAATTGGGTGCACCCTTAAAAAAATAAAATAAATTGTCTCTTGTTCTCCAAGGAAAGGAAAAAATAAAGATTGTTCCTTTAAGTCTTTCTGAGTCTTTCTCAGTCCTACCACACCGACAGGACGACGGACGAAGAAGAGAGGGTCCTCTTCAGCTCCAATCCAGATGTTCACACGGTTAGCTCGCCATCTCCCTTCTGGGGAGAGAATCCAGAATCCAGGGTCTCCAAAAAACCCAGCCGGGAAAATAAAAGAATGAACACAGGTAAAGTTCCCAGGGTCGCTTCTCCGTGGTCCTCCAGACGCTCAGGTATCGGCCCAAACGGTTCCTTTTCCTCCACAGTTCCTCAATATGTGCGTTATCAAGTATTTTTTCTGACTTTTCCACTCCGACTTCTGTGTCTCGGTGCTCGTCCTGCCGCTGCTCGGTGCTGTGCGTGTATCACTGCGCGTCTCACTAACCCGCAGCAAGGGGGCGGGACATGACCCGATCTCTCCAATTGTAATTCAACTTCACCTCTATGAGCGAATTAGATTTCTTTCTCTTCACAGAACCACTCTTAAAGCTAGAGCAAGCGAAAATAGACCTCTGGGATAAAATAAATAAATAAATAAAATACAGGATGAAATAAAGACTACAATTAGTAATTAAATGAAAATTATGCTCAATGAAAGGAAAATATAAAAATTTAATATTTCTAACTGTTTTTTCTCTTTTTCAGGTAGGTAACAGGTAGGTTCTTTTTCTCATTTTTTCAGGTTACATACTAACATACTTCTCTTTTTTTCAACAGGTTACATAATGATCACTGTTTTTACCTGTTTGTTAGTTGTGGGATTGTCTCCTGGATATTCCTCCAGAGAATATGTTCGTTCACCGTTATTTGAAAGTGGAATCTGGGGAGTGCAGTTGCAATGTCAACTTGCATGTAACACTATCTGCAATTCATATTGTTGCGAACGAAAAAAATGGTCTACCTCTTTCAAGACCTCTCTATTGTTAGTTGTACAGGATGCACTGAGGTATTTCTTGTAATTTCCTCTGCAGTTTAAAGTATTCTGCAATGAACAAGACAGTCCTTGCGTTTAAAATGAAGAATTATTCATCTTATTCTATAATCACTGCTGTTGTTGATAATAAAATAAATGTGAAAGCTCAAATACCTCTTTCTCATTTGCTAGCCGTCTGTATTTGGTTGCCTTTGAAGGTTGGCTCGACTCATTCAGCAGATATTCTTTGTAATGTCTTTTGGGTGCCATGTCTGCGGGCGGTTTTACAGTTTTTCTCTAAGCCCGGTAAAATACATCCACGGGTAAAGTAAAGTGCAGAGGGCGCGCGCAGTGTCCTGGATAAAACGTCATCATAACCTGATCGTAACATTACTGATACGTGCACATGCGTGCATGGACATTACTACGGTGGCCGAGAGGGACCGTACATTACGGTGTACACCGTTTTTTTTTTTTGCAAGAATGTAGAGTCTGCGTCTGACAGACAATTTTCAATGTCAAAATTGAAAATGTACATGTGGTGGACATTTTTCAAATTGACCCTGAAGTACTTGTGGCGCTGTGCTGCCGCTGATTGGTTACCCCCGAATGCAACCAGCTTTAATGTAGATGCTGAGGGAAGCGTTGCCGCAGTTAAGTTCCAATGGCGCAGTTCAAGTTGGGGATGTTTTATTTTAGGGACAACACAATTCACGTCGAAAGTACTGACATTGTGACACCTCAGTACAGACAGCAGCTCGTTCAGGTATTAAAACGGCCGGACCTCTCCAGTGAAGACGGATGGATACAAGTGTGCTGGGGCACCAGGAAAGCACCTAAAAACAAGGTGGCTGCAAAACTGCTCTTACTCGGAGGTTTGTATTGCTCGTGCATGCTGTGAAATATCTTTTGAATAAATATTCTTTCTACTAATGACAAAGTTAAACAAGATAATAGGCAAACTTATCATTCACAAGCTGCATTAGCTAATAACTAGCTAGCTAGCTGTTAGCGGCAGACGGCAGCTAATGTTAGCGTAAATGGTGCTAACTTAGTGCAACTTCAGATGAGATTTTGTGTGAACATTTGTGAGCGTGCTGTGTGGAGAATGCTTACCAAAATGTGCCCACTGTAAAGAAGAAATAATTACTGCAACTTCCAGTCCCACTTCAGATGAAGATGAAACACAGATTGACCCATCACAAGTTCTTCAAACAAATGTAAGTATTTATGGGAATAAGGGAATATTGTGGGATAAGACATATTTTTCATTAAAAGTGGCTTTAGGTTTGACAGCAGTGCAGTTGCAGAAGTGGATGGTGGCACTCCAGCTGTGTCAGTTTTGAAATACTGACTGTTTAGTAAGTACAAAAACTACTACAACACATGACAAATTGTATGATATGAAAAGATGAAATTGTGAGTAGTGAGTACTGTTCCTCTGGTGAAATATGGTCTGACAATACCTTAATAAGCTGTACAGTAGGTGATAGATTCTACAAACATCTACAAAGATGGATATTTACCCCTCTCTTGCCTTTGCAGTTTAACATTTTACTTTTTCTGCCCTTTGTTTAAGAAGCCGAAGATGACAAAGGCTGCAAGAGACAGAGCCCTTTCCCAACTGAAATCCTCGCTGCTGAGAAGAAATCCAACAACCTCCACCCCCTTGACAAGTGAAGACGATACAGACATAGACACCAATGTGGACTTATTTGACCCACCTCAGGCTTCGGGATCAACTGTAAGTATTTACAAAACGCAACAAATAAAACTAGAATTAGGGCCCTATTGTTTCCGCGATCACAGAATCGCGGACGGAATCGCGGAATTGAGCAATAAAAACGGAATCTACTTTTTAACACGGAATATCACGGAAAATGACATAATTTGACTGAAATGCTGTTATCGTGAGAAAGAGGAATGTAAACCCAGGGGGAATTTTACCAGAGGGACGCTAATCTGCGTGACATAGCCCTGAAATTCACCTGCGCCCCCTCCCGCTTTAAAACAATCTATGTTTCAAAACATGCGAATATGGCGAAGCGGCTTCACAATAATCCGCCTTCGCTGGCAAGAAAATTTTAAGAAACACGACGCTACACTCCAGGTGAGTCATACTAACATAGCATTGTTGACATTTTCATTTATGCAGGACCTCCGCCAAGGGGAAAGTGAAGAGGAGAGTGTCCTGATGGATCAGTCCAGATCCAGTGTTGACATGCAACAGGAAGTGATGGATGCTCTGAAAGGTATTCATACAAAGAAGAATTGCTTATGTTTATGTCAGTAATTGTATCGATAGGAGCCTTATCTCTCATATATCTGTGACTTGTGTTTTTTTTCCTTAATGCAGAAATACCAGCCTTAGTCAAGTGTGTCAGAGATCTTATTACAACCATGAAGAGAATGCCACCTGTCATGGACACTGACAGTACAAGTTCTGGTTCTTCCAGTCCAGCTCCAGAAATGGTATGTTTTGCATTTATACACGTTTTGTTAATACTGCCTTTTTATTACAGGAAACATTTCATCCAAAATTGTTGTAAACTACTTGACTGTTTACTCGGCAGTTTTGTCTCTGTAGTCTCGACCCACATTTTGCACCTACTGTATTTGATAGAAACTGTTTTTTCCATTTCAGCATGCAGTTGTTCAGAAATTATACTTTAATTCATTGAAGACCACTTGCAGAAATTACAACTTAACTAATATTTGGCATTCAAATAGTTCGGCTTTCTCTTTTAAGAAATGCATTCCGGCAACGTATTCCTAATACCATTTCTAATAATTGACTAACTCTATTTCCTGGACACAGATTTCCCTGGGCAACACGGGGGTGCAGGTCAGCAAAATCAGTTTCCGAAGACTAAACCGAACAAGAATGTCCCTGTTCACACAGGACTTAGCTGTGCTCATCTTTGGGCGGGATGTTTTGGCATCCTCGACTCTCACAGGAAAACAAGGGCCTACTGGAACAGCGAAAGAGCAGCTAAATCCGGAAAAGCTGAGTGCCCTTGTTGGTAAGTATTGGTTAAGTCTATTTTTCCTTATTATCATTTTGTTTTTATGCCTCTACCCTTGCCTTGGCCATAGCCAGAAGCAACATGTTTCAGATTGTCCTCATGTATGTATGCCCCCTTCTTGCTAATGTGATAACTCTGGAAAAGCATGATTTGTAACACCATTTTATTTGTCCTTTTCTATTTTACAGATACAGTTATTGCTGAATTTCCAGGAACAAATGTGTCTGATGTGAGGGCAGTGATTCGGAGAAAATGTAACAATGAGAATTTTGTGAGCAAAAAGAAACAGTAAGCAGTAACATCAGTAACTGTTTGTAATCGTTTTTGTTTGTTTGTTTTTTGGTGGACATACATTTTGAGTTTAAACAAATTGTGTCAATGTTTCACGTGTAAAAGTTTCAAAAGTCAGTTTAATGTTCATCCCTGTCATTATTAGCTTCTCTGCGGTGCACAGCTAGCAGGGTAGTGCTAGCACAGCTATTGTTTCTTTTTATTTTTTCCTTTTATTATTGTTTATTAGTTAACTTGTTAAAGAGTATGACTAAAAAGAATTCTCTGGGGTCAGATTATCCAAATTTGAATAAAAATGTTACGATGAAGAGAAACTGTTTGAAAATGTTGTTTAAGATGTTGTTAAAGATGTACTTAAATGTACTTTATTATGCAAATTTTCCCTGTAATGCTGTGCGTGTTAAAAATAAACTTTTTTTCTACCTCAAGTATGTTCTAACTATTTTTTATCTTTACTTAAAAGTATAAAATAATTATAAAAAAATACACTTTCTGTGTACCGTTGAAGTGTACTTTAATGAAATACATCTAGTATACTTTCTGCACACATAATTAGTGTACTCACAGTATATTATTTTCGATGTGCTAACAGTGTACTTAGTATACTAATGATATATCATGAGTGCTACTTTAGACATACTAAAGTACAACTTAGTGTACTTATCTGTACTATTTTGAGACACCATTAAGATGAACTATAATATACTTAAGTACAACTTTTTAATTTTTATTAAATTTTTGTAAATATATTTAAAATGCAATGGCAACACATTATGATTAAATTAGAAATAAATTTCCAGTATATTCTAAATTTATTAATAGTAATCTGAAAAGTGGATTAAAGTATACTTTAAATCGAACTAAAGAACATTCTAAATAAGTATTAGTAGAGAAAGTGTACTTAAGTAAATTTAAGTTGATCTTAATGGTGTCTCAAAATAGTACATTCAAGTACACTAAGTTGTATTTTAGTATATCTTAAGTAGCAATAATGAAATATCATTAGTATACTAAGTACGTTTTTAGTACTCGAAAATAACACACTTTGAGTACAATAATTTTGTGCTTATGAAGTACACTAAGTGTGCTTAAATTGAATATGTTAAAGTATACTTTTTTTTCGCCTGGGCTAAGCCATTCGGCTGATAGCCCTATCTTGACCAATGTTCACCATTGCTAAAAATGCTTCTGAGGGGGGATTTGGCTGGATGTCATGGTGCAAATGACCTAGGGTGCATTTTACTCCGAACCATCGCTTTAAGTATGGATAAAAATTGGAAAAACCTTACATACTGTTCTAAATAGTACTTTCATACCGAAAACAATTTTTCTCAATTGTGTTTATGTGATTATAATGTACAATATTTGTCAGTTTGAGATTTTATGAATCTGCTATCATCATCTCACATTTTTTGTCAATGCACAACTCCTTTCCACCTGCGCTTCTTTCCTCAGTACTCCCAGTTGTCAACATAATGTATGTGGGGCCCACACTGTTAAGGCATGTTTAGTTGTATCAATTTGCAACATTGTTCTTGTTTATTTCAAGATTTTGTGAACCTGTTGTACAACTCCACCTTATGTCTCTCTCTCCGACTGTCTGTCAACATCACCATGTTTTATGTTTTTAAAATAAACTGTATATTTTTGAACAGATAAGCTGCAATAATTCTGTGTCAATTTAAGAAAACAAGCAAACTTGTTATTATCAGTCAAATTAACTTATACATGTAAGTCAAAACAAATTCGTAATTTAAATCCTCTAAACTTGAAATGGTGATTTACAATAATGCAGAAATGTGTGTTCAATCAACGTTGATAACTTAAAAAATAATGTTGAGACAACTAGAACATTGTAGTGGCTGACCTCCCTGTCGTTAAAAGACCTACAAAAGCATCAAGTCTGAATGTGTAATCAAGTGCTGCAGCCCAGCTCCACGTTCACACACGTTTCTGTTAGAGAAGGATCTTAAGAAGGGGAGGGGGAGCTCCCCTTGTAAACTTCCTGCCAGAGTGCTTGTCTTTATTTCCCTATGAAGTGGTGACATCCACCAACATCATCCACACCTTCTCATTGTGACTTTATACCAGAGATTGCATTGGAAGAAAAAATAATCTTTGTTCCACGCTGTAGAGCAACGCATTAAACAACATTAAACTCGCTAGCAAAGAGCTGTGTACAATAGTCGTAATAGGGGGGTTTAGCTCAGGAGGTAGAGCGGGTTGGCTGGCAACCGCAAGATTGCCGGTTTGATCCCCCGCTCCTCCTAGCTGAGTGCCTGGTGTCCCTGAGCAAGACGCCTCACCCTAATTGCTCCTGATGAGCTGGCAGTCGCCCCGCATGGTTGTGAATGTGTGCGTGAATGTCATTCATTACTGTAAAGCGCTTTGGATAAAAGCGCTATATAAATGAGGACCATTTACCATTTACCATTTTAGTGTTGACGTCATCATCGCTGACTCAATGCGTCATTTTATACGAACCAAAACAACATTAAAAAAATATTGCTCTTTGGACTTCCTTTGTAATGGAGGCCTTGTGCTTGTATCTGTAGGAGGTGAGACACAGCAGGACGCTTCACGAATCACATGATATCCGTTTTAACAGCCACTGCTCAATAAAAATGGTAAATGGTAAATGGCCTCATTTATATAGCGCTTTTCTCCAAAGCCCTTTACATCAATAGAGACAACCTGCCACTTCCTGGTCACCGCCACAGGCAGTGATTGGTCAAAGACACGTACCATAATGCAGCGGGACAATGTATTTAGGAAGACTTAAACAGCAGGTAAACGTGAATGTTGAAGAATTCATTTACAGCTGCGTAAACGACACTTAGAGGTGTGTAAACGCTATTTCCAAATTTCCAGAGGTGCTTAAACGTTCACGTGCGTTTAGCCTCCACGACAGGCCTGTTCTGCATGGATAAGTGATGGTCTTGGTTTCATAATATATATAGACTCTCACTGCAGTTTCAAGGGCCTCCTGTTTGAGATGAGAACATTTTCTGGGTTGCTGCCTATGCTCACTTTACAAAGCAGGTACCTTGTCATGTGTCTCCTGAAGGTGTGGTCTCTTAGTCCGTAGACAATGGGACTAACAAAGCGTGGCAGGATCTGGACAAAGACGTAGCAGGCGATGCGTATGGCACCGTACTGATTGGGTAATAGGTAGAGCAGACCTTGTTCAAACATGGGCCTCACGTACGTCAGCATGCACAATAGCAGCTGGAAACCATGGAGGAGAATCGTGTTTCTGGCTTTTCTCATGTCTCCAGTTGCTTCACTGGCTGCAAACAGAATCCTGAAGTAGGTGTAGAGCAGTGTGAGCCAAACCAGGACAAGACAGATAACGTGTGAAGTGTCCCTCTTCTTCAGGCTGTAAGAGCTCCTGAACACAAAATCTCTGGCACATATAACCTTTGAGTAAAAGAAGTGCAGCGGCTCTGTGGCCAGCAGGATGAAGAGATCCGGTAGGATGGATAACGCGCTCACCACCCAGATCAAACCAATCAGGATGTGGGTTTTCCTGACGGTGCAGATGTGTCCGTGGCGGAGGGGGATGCAGATGGCGATGTAGCACTCCACCGCCATACTGGCCAGGTTGAGAGGGGTGTTGAGGGTGGTGAGGATGGCGAAGATCAACGGGATGAGGCAGAAGGGCACATTGATTTTATGAAGCGTGTAGCTGATGGTGTAGAGGACAGTGGACAGGAACAGCTGCATCATGTCGTTGATCACCAGGTGGACGAACAGGATGTAACGAGGGTTTGTGTTGAAGATCTGGAGGATGGAATTAGCAATTAGCAATAGCATTTCAGACAACTTAGTTCATCATGACCTCTTTCTCAAACTCTCTTCTGCTACTTTCATTCTCCTTTCAAGGTTTTTGTCTGCAAGAGACCCAAAAGAAGGAAACCTCATTCACTAACCGTTATTAAGAAGATTGTTCTTCTTAAACAGAGTTTTCATAAAGATTATGACATTCACTAATGTTTGCATGTTTGAGTGTTGACATGTCATTCAATTATAATCATATTTTTATCATTTATAACTAGTTCAGTTATTATTTTCATTGTATTACAAAACATTATGCGCTTTTGAAATCAAATAAAACAAAACACAACACGACCACATATTTTCATACATACTAAACAATTCTGTGGGTTTGCGTCTTGAAGACGGAGCTGTTGGCTCATATGCACATCTTTGACTCATTTATTATAAACACCAGCAACACTGGGCTCTATTCCCATAATGATTTATTTCATGAGGAGAAGGAGGATCTGCCCTGGTCCCCTGGTTGATGATACCCGGATGTGTTGTCCAATCAGCGGTACGCATGTGCTTGCTCCACCATTGAGCACATGTTGGCATCTTAAAAAGACGCTGTATGTGTTTGGCCACAGCAGGTGGCGCTCTGCTTTCCAAACCGGAGAAGGTCTCTATAAATACAACCATTGAAATGTTTTTTTCTTTTTGCAAAAACATTACAGCCTATAGACAACCTCCGGTAAATGCACCATCGTCATGGCAGGGGGTGTAACATTTCCTCTTCAGCCACCACAACAAGAGAGCTGTGCGTCCTGATCCACTCCTGGGACTGCAAAACAACGTCAAATCTGAGGCGAAACAAAAAATGTTGCCAAATCTTGAAAAAATTAAGACGCACTGAAACCTGTTGTGATGCGTTTCTCTCTTGAGATTAATTGTAAGCCATAATTCATCACTGTAGTAGTCTACATTTTAAAGACTTTATTATAACGATCAATTAGTTGCTCTCGGACTTGTCAGGATTGTTGTCCGAACCCAGGAGTGGGTTGTGTGTCCTTCTCCAGATACAGCATCCACTGAATGGGTAATAGCATCTATGCATCCTAATTAAGTGTTATTTTAGATTCACTATTGACGCTTCACAAGATATCGACTCGTTTTCTGTTCACTTCCTGCAGCAGCCGGCTTCCTCCCTGTCCATGATCCCATGGTCCCTTGTCTTTAGATTTCCGTTTACGCATTCTTCACTTCCGTCTCAACTTTTCTTCTCAAGTTCTGTGTGTGATTTCTGTGTGTGATTTCTGTGTGCACACGGTTCAGCAGTCTCATGCCCTTTTATGGGCATTGGCGGGGCCTTTACATATGCTACCACAGTATTATATTTGTCTTGCATGTGTATGGCACTTTCCTGAAATGCAGGTACAAAGTGCTGTATGAAATCTCATTCAAAATAATGCATTTTTACAAATGCTTTTGTAAAGACATAGGCTAGGCTCAGGTATTAAGGAAACGTAATACTTTACAATAAATAAATGCAATCACAAGAGAGATGTGGGGTTTGGCACTTGAAAGTGTATTAAAAACAAAATGAGAATATTTTCCATAACCAACAAAGGAAAAACGTGTCAAGGAACATGGCAAAAAAAAGCAAACAAGTTAAAAAAAAGTTGACCAAAATCCTTTGCATCAATAACTGCTGTGCAGCAACCCCAGCAGCGTGTAGTGCCCAGGGAGGATTGGGGACACCTATTTCCTCATCGCCCTCTTCTTCCTCATCATCGTCATAGTCCTCCTCCTCAGCCAAAGGTGCGCCTCCACGAACTGCCATGTTGTGGAGCATGGCGGTCACCACCATTGCTGCGCAACAGCTATGGGGCTTCATGCGCAGTCCTCCTGCGGACCCACCGAAAGCGCAGCGTACCTCGGACTTTCCTAGTGACTTGCTCAACATTAATTGTCCTGTTTTTAATTTATCCTTTATGTCTCCAAGTTCCATGTTGCACTTTAGCGTAACTCCTTTATTCTTTGATTTAGCTGCACAGAGTGGAACCGTTATGAATGATGTGTCCGCACTATGTGTAGAGTCTTTTTTTTTTTTTTTTTACTTTGTGTAACTTTGTACACGTCTTACGTAGACCTACTCTGCTAAACATATAACCAATAATATTTAATGTTTATGCCTAGCCTTCTCCTCAGATTAGGCCAATCGAGCAATGATAGAAAATAAATAAATAAATAAATAAAACAAACGAACACAAACGCTTGTTTAAAGGCCCGGACCAACCCGGCCCGTGGGTCGGTCCGGGTTTGGGTCGGGCTCGGGCAGAGAAGCTAAACTCTAAGCCACTGTCTCCAAGGAACAAGCTCTGCCCAAATCCACCAGTCGCTGCGTCCATACCCACCGTGGAATTGGCCCAGACAAAACTGTCAGGTCGAGGATGAGCCCTCTAAGGTCCACCACCACCTGTGCGTTGATGGCCGCGTAACCTTTTCTAGAAATGAAGGCCTGTTCGAGCCATATGGATTGGCTATAGGGAGCAGTGTTCCGTCCACCACGCCTATGACCCTCGAAATTCCAGCGACCTTATGGAAGCCCTGGTGCACCTCCTGGCGAGTGGCAGGTATTTTTATGAAATCTCTGAAACTTCAATAAAGCTACCTACTGCGTAAAAAAAATAGCCGCGTTGGTCAATATATCCATGGGATTGAAGTTGATCCTTATGAAATTATGTATTCCAACTAAACAGCTCCGAGAACGGCGACATCTTTGGTTCAGCACGAGGATGCGTTGTATCGCTGCCATAGGTTTGCCACCGTTCACAACCGTCATCGGCGTCCATTTATGACATTTTAGCCACTCAGACTAGGGATGCAAAGAAATTACTCGATTAAAATAAATTAATTGCAATTAATTGCTTTTTGAACCCGTAATTCCCCGCCAGTCAACGTGAGGGCGCGCTTGACGCCAGACGTACTTGACACACATGCGCGAACACAAGCGAAGCAGGGCTCTGACAACAACAAGACAAACAAGAAGCGGGACACCGAGAGCAGTTTTTCCCACACATTGACGAGACTATGGCGCACCGCAATATTTTATCAAGGCAAATGGACTTCACTAGCGGCTCTTATGATGGGCCTAAACGGGAGGGCAGCAGTGGGTATTATAAGGGGAAATCCTTGCGGCTGGTTTGGCTCATCAACGTTCTGTTTTCCCCCTTCGCTATGACGAGGCGTCCCCCGCGCCGACACCCCCACCCCCCCTCAGCTGGCGAGTTCAACAGAGCTTGCGCGTATAGCCGCGTTCACATTCGTCGCTACTCGCCCGTCGCTGGCTGACCCACTTTCTTGCTGAATTCTACTCGCTGGCCAAGACGGCGAGTTCAAGCGGCAACTCTCTGTGGAACTCTCTGTTGACGTCAACTGTCAATCATCTCCATTCCGATTGACATTATTTTCTCTCCGTCCCCGCCCACATCGCCTGTCCTGGCCACATTCCGCTAGAACACATTCATATTCATTGACTGTTGTCACTCAGAGATGGGCGAGTGGCGACGTATGTGAACGAGACTTCAGTCAAAACCAAAACACCAAGGAAGGCTGAGGAATAGTCACCCACTTATATTATTAATAAAAGTCATAATAAATTAATAGTATAGGCTCAGCACGGTGTTTTAGTCATTTTTGTTTTCATCTTTTCTTGAATGCTTAAACTCCTCAACCCCATTTAGTATGTCAACATTTGGATCAGAACCAGCAGTTTGTAAGAAATTGGTCAGGAAACGATATGTCATATTTTGGTTCTCAAAATTCACCAAATTGATGCATTAAAATGAAATTATTCAAAATATGATTTGCATTTTTCTTTATATCATAAGATAACGTATACAGTAGATAGAACCTAATCAGAGGGAAATTCAGCTTCTCAGAAGAATTGCCGCTTATCAATTAATCTATCATCAATCGATAAGATGAAACAACTATCAATTAATGAATTACTCGATAATTTGCATCCCTAACTCAGACCCTAATTGTTGTAACCTGACTCTCTCCAGATGAATTTCGTTCCGCCTAGCTCCACTCACATCCATCTGGGATTGCTTCCGTTGGGAGTGATTTCAGCACCAGATTTTATGGACAAGCCAATCAGGACGCAGGGCGGGAGTTTCATAGATGTGATGTAGCGGAGAAGCGACTGTGAGACTGTTTTGATTCAGACAACAATGGCGGCTCGCATCGCATCGCATATCTTCGAGTCTGCCGATCAAGCGAAAGCACCGCATGCATATCGGAAATGACCTTACCTGAACTTGTAACAATGTTAAACCTAGTTCTTTAAGTCGTTCGTCTATACCTTTTTGGTTGGCTTCTTTGTTAAAAATAAGTTTGCTGTGCACAATGTTGCCTTTTATCAGCAAATTTTTATTGCACAAGACGACATTCATCATTTACCGACATTGTGCTGATTGCACTGTTGCTATATCCAAGATGTCGGCTGTTCTGTTTTGATTTTCCCTGCATCGCTCTCATCAGCGTCACGGGTTGGCTTCGATGTGAGGGGTTGAAGTACGTTAATAAAGATGACGGACAAGTGTCTTATCCAATCATATGCAAGGATTTTTGATTAGGCCCAGCCTTCTGAAACACCTCTCCAATGGAGCGATCCCAGATGGATGAGTGGAGCTAGGCGGAACGAAATTCATCTGGCGAGAGTCAGGTTATAATTGTTGTGCCAATTTCCCAAATTGCTTGCAGGATTGTGCATGCCTTGACATGTACTAGGCCTAATGGGCTAATTAAATGACACTGTAATATACTTAGGCTACATCTGACGTTGAGGTAAAGCTTAGCCTTGTGATGAAATGCATGCACATTTTATTTTGTGCTTGTGTGTTTCCAGCAATTATTTTCTTCATGAATGACTTAAAACCATTGGTGAAACACAACACTGGCAATGTGCAGTTCCATGCGCAACAGGGATTTCTGACAGTTAATGTACAGTGATGGCGACCAGCGTCAGGAGCTGAAACATCACTACAGTAGAACTAAGAAGGCTCTAAGCGTGCTCCAGACCAACCTACCAACGTATGACGTACGAAAGAGATTCGTAGCAAAGAACGTTTCTGGAAACACAAAATGTTAAGTAGGAACTCTAAGTAGGGGTTACAAATGACGTAGCGTTAAGAAGGCTTTGGGAAATCAAGCCCTGTTTCTTTTATAACCTGCTGCTATCCATTATTTAAAGCTACTTCAAGGAACTATAATCAGCAATAATCAGCATCAGGTTTTGGGTTTATGACATACTGAAAACTGCTAATATCATCCTTTGTTCTGTATTAGTCATTGTCCGTTCCTAACACATCAAACAGGAAGGAAGTGAATGAAAGTGAATTTGTGATCTTAAATTTTATCACACGTGAATGTGTTTCTTTTTAGGAAATTGTAGAATGCGTCCTTTCAAGCTAATATAAGCAACTGCAGCAGGGTCTGACCATCCTCATGTACTATTGTAGGTCATATAGAGGCATCAGTGTTATACTGAGACTGAATCCTAACCAGTTAAATGTTCCTCAAATTAACTTCAAATGGTGCATTATGCAAACATTTTTAAAGACTGATTTGTTTAAGCTGTGAACACATTGTGAATGCTTTTAAAAAATAACACCCATTTTCCTAAAGCTGAGAGAGAGAGAGAGAGAAAGAGAGAGAGAGAGAGAGAGAGAGAGAGAGAGAGAGAGAGAGGTATTCAAATTGCTGTCTTCTGCTGACTGCTTTCCCCGGTTTTAACTTGCACCTATTGAGTGTAAAAACAATGTCAGACATCAGACCTGGTGCTTCCTGAAGGTGTAGACCAGAGTACTGTTGATGTAGTTGATGGAGATGCAGAGAGCTAAGACAATCACATTCTTGGTCACAGCTGCGGTGAAGATGTCCTTCTGACTCCCGGTCACATTGTAAGTGCTGTTGACAGATGAAGAATACATATCTGAAACAACAAAAAGTCTGAAATCAGCACAAATGATATCTAGATTCTGGTGTACCCCCTAAATAGTTTGGGACTTGAAGAGATCTCAAAAGGAGGGAAACAATGACAAATGTGCCACTCATCTAAGGAATAAATAATTCCCTTCTAAATCTTAATGTTCCCTCTTTGTGGAGGATAATCTAGCTCTGTCGCAAACTATAATATTAGTTTTAATGTGAAACTGTTTCATAGCAGATGGTAGAGTTAGAGCCAGTATGGTAAGGTAATGGCTGAGCATGATCCCCTTACTGGTGGCTGGTTTACAACCCTGGAACATATCCTTCTAAATCACAGACAAATATATGATGCAAAATACATATCACACACAGTACTGTAACAATAAAGATAAACATGATAACACAGGAACTTACAGTATCACCGTGATGCAGTAGAGACTGTACTTACCCAACAGCAGGGCAGCCAACACCAGTGTGTTGCGGGCGTTGATGCAGATAGTTTATATATGTTGATAGACCATGTGTGGGATTGTGTTGGCTCATATTGTGTGTGTGTGTGTGTGTGTGTGTGTGTGTGTGTGTGTGTGTGTGTGTGTGTGTGTGTGATCATATCGGTATGTGTATGTTTTAAAGGAATAGTTTCCTATTCCTGAAATATGCTTATTTCTTTATTATTTCAAATTAATTTCACCACGAAAAACTTCACTGATTACGTTTACATGCTCCATATATTAATTGTTTTGCCTTTATTCCTAAAAAAACAACATTCCTACTAAGCTGTTTACTAATGAAAATAAATATTACACCAATATTCTATGCAGCTGTTTATTTTCCAATTCAAGTAACATGGCATTTGGCTACTCTGCAGCTATCGGCCAATGAACTTAAGAGGGTTTTGCCACCAAAACGCAATTAGCATAACTCATAACTCATAACATTTGGACCAATCATCACGAAACTCGAAACCTATGTTGACATAGCAAGAAAGAACATACATGTTAACTTTCATCAAAATCGAGTAATCTGGGGCGCATTCAAAAAATTCAAACATTGCCAATTTCACAGGGGTTGTATTTGATCTAACTCGGACTATACTGTTGATCCGATTGATACCAAAATTGGATAAATGGGTGGAAAGGCCTTAAGGACAAAAAGTTACCCAAATCCAGAATATTTTTGGTCGTGGCCAGGGCAACGCCGTTACTGCGCTACTATTTTAAACCTTCGCCAAAAGCATCAAAGTTGTTATAACAGCGTTTCTTCTCCGATCTGCTCCAACAAATCATACATGATAGGAGTCCCTTCCTAAATGTGTCTGCACTGCAATATTGACTCACAGTCAGAGCGCCACCTAATGGCGACATGAAATGTGACTGATTTTATGCCCTTTTTCTGAGTAACAGCGCCCCCTTTAGGTTGGGTGAAAAATGCATGAAATATATTTTGCTAGATAAACCATGTGAAGATGTACAAAAAAAGCCTCTTGGACCCACCGCCTAAAGTCAACAGGAAGTTGGTAAAAAAAAATGTTTTAACCACCTGCGTATCAACTCTGTAAATAGTGGGGGAGGGGAAGGAGAAACATGAAGGGGACTCAGAGAGATGTCATGAAGGCATGGAGAAGATGTGACCGCTGTCACTGTTTAACACCAGATCAACACTCATGAAACTTTCCACACCTGCTAATGATTTTATACATTGTCGGATCTACTCTGAACTTCACATGCACCTCAGACAGCTGTCAGTGGAACCTTCGCCATAAAGATCAAAACTATAATAACTCTGGTGTTTCTTCTCTGATCTGCTCCAAAGTTTCCATACTTGATTAGAGTCCCACCCTGACCACGTCTGCAGTTGAATATTGACTCACAGTCAGAGCGCCACCTACTGGTGATAGGAAATGTCACTGATTTTGTGACTTTTTCAAAGTAAAAGCCACTAGCAGCAACTGCTTTCCGCGTTGATCAACATTGACCGTAGCCTAGTGTAGCGATGTGGAAGTGTATCCAAGATCTGTAGTCCTCCACACACACTCATCTGTATTTATTTATTATCAGAGAAAGATCGCAAGACCATATTTCTGGAAGTACAGAGGAGAGATCCATTGCCTTGTTCAATCAAAGCCAGTACTTCACTTGCCCTTCCTCATGTGTTTCCTGGTCTGATGTCATCCCTGAGCCCTGACTGTTTTCACCTGTTGCTCGTTATCCCTCTGTGTATTTAAGTCTGCGTCTCCCCTTGTCTTGTGCCAGTTCGTTTCGTCCTTTGTCACGTCAAGAGCCACAGCCTTGCCAAGCCGAGTTTGTATTTTTGCGTTCCTGTTTTTTTTCATGTGCATTATTTTTCATAGCCTGTTTTTCCTCCCTGTGGAGCGGCCTTTTGTTTGTTCTTTTTTTATTAAGAATTAAAGCCCGTTTTTTCTGCCACTACCCTGCACCTGAGTCCTCCCTCCTTGCCTGAGCCTGACAGAAACAAGATAAGAAGAGATAAGGCCTTCAGATCTCAAACAGCGCCTCCAGCAGGTTGGTCTTGCTGATATCGATATCGATCTGTGCCACACTGAGTATGATGGAAAGTTAAAGTTGATTGAGCTTCTTGACGAATACAAAGATGATTTCTCCAAACATGCACTGGACTGCAGTGAGGCAAAAGGTTTTGTTCATCACATCAGGCTCACTGATGAAAGACCATTCTGCCTCCGCTATCGGCGAGTACCACCAGCCCATTACCAAAAACTGCGTTAGGTCTCATCTGAAATGGAAGAGCAGGAGTTAGTAAGAAAATCCATGGTTCTCGCCTGCTGCTGGGACGGTGCTGTAAAAATCAGCCATAGGCATCCATGAAAATGTCACATCACTAAAATGTTGACGGAGAATGTCAGATGATTTTAGGATCATCCTGGGGCTTTGCGGATGGACTGCTTCTCAGTGTTATCCGAACATTATCTTTAGCTTTGCCCATGAGTTTAGATATAACATCAGAATACTGCTCTTTCAGAGGTATAGCTCGCTTCTTGTAGTACACTTCCATTAGCTGTTGCCACTCACAGACCGTGTTTTTGTCTGATCCACCCCCACTGAAGACTGGGGGCTCTTTGACATCTGACTGTAGGACAAACTTTGCACCAGTCAAGTTAAGGTAGTGGGCTCACTGGGTAACTGATCTGCACTGCTCTGAGCTTGTGTGTCATTATTCACCCTCTCTTCACGGTCACTCCTTAATTGATCTTTTATAGTTTGTCCCACCTGTTCAGCAACGTGAGTTATCAAGCTATTTAAAACTGCATCAGTTGTGGCTGGGAGACCGGAAAATGTACTTTCATGACCTGAACTAGAAGCTGCATGGCCAGTAATACGAGTGGAACAGAAGACTGGGGAGGCTGGATTATTTATACCTCTGCCTGGGGTACTCATCAACTCATCAATAAACCTCCCTCTCCCAAAAGGAATGCTAGGGCCATGGGCCGAAACCTTATTGTTATCCATTTTTTCAAATGAGAAGTCACTGAAGTAAAGAGATAGTATCGATATTTGGATCGGTCCACCCACCCCTAACAATGACATGCTGTTTCTAAAGTGCGAGCAGGTCATGTCATTCGGCTCATCAGGAGAAAAAAAATGTGTATGATTAATAACGTATAATTGGACCTCAACATTGACGTTCGTCATTCGTTTCACACAATCTGAACTAATTCATGTTCAAGTTCTTTATTTACAAATGCGTTGCGTTCAGTTCAAAGTTTACAGAAAAATGAACGTGTTCAATGAACGCATTCTTTAAACTCATGCACAACGCTGCATACAGTCCTTTAAAACACAAAGGGACATGAGACCAAATGAGACTTCATCATACAACAAAACTGCCACACTAAATATAAAAGCACATTTACACACCAAACCGAGCGTCTTTGTCAGTTAACGACAACTACTAAAAAAATGTTTGCATCTACAAGGCAGGCAGATGCACCTTAGAGCTCCCTGTCTTTATAATTGTGTAAGCACTAGTAAAGTGAACTAATTTCAAAGACATAGCCTTTATTTATTAGAATGGCAGTGATGTTTTAAACCCTGAGATGTCAGTTAAGATGCGTCTTTTATGTCTTCAGGTTTATGGAGAAACCCTTGACGTGATAATGAAAGGAATGCAGGTTGGATTGTTGATTGGACATGAGGGCCTTCTGCCTGATGCATTTCCTTCGGAAGTCTTCAATGTGGCTGTGGTTGTATGGGGCTAAGAAGATCATCCTACATCATATATACCGTTTTCTATATCTTTGAATGTAGAAAAACTGCCAATGGTGTCTACTGTGGAAAATAACACAACTACAGGTAAACTGGAGTGGAGTAAATTAACTAAAAAAGCACTGAATAAATATACCATCAGAACAGACAACCTGGGAAATATAGAGCTACCCAAGGATGCAATAAGATGCTGTAATATGAATTGTGAGAACCCGCAACACGGGGAAGATCTATGTGTTTTTTATGACTCTATTGTGGAGTCACTTTTTACCTCCAGTAGGCCACTTTATAAAACTCAGTCTAAGTTGTTAAACCAGGCTGGAACGATTATGTGGCAGAGCTTCATGGGGCAGCCAGAAAAGCATTCAAAGCTTGGGTAGATTCAGGAAGAGGCAGACAGGGGCCTTTATTTGAAGAGAAGAAACGTGCTCATGCAAATTTTAAATATGCCCTTCGATTTATTAAAAAACAAGTCTATGCGATCTGATTCACTGGCTAAGAAGTTGCAAAACAATAGTGTTCATGATTTTTGGAAGGAAGTCAAATGTATAAATAATTGCAAAATGACTTTACCTTCGAACATTGAAGGGATCAGTGATTCTGACAAAATATCCCAGATGTGGAGACAACATTACTTTGAATTGTTTAATTGTGTGAGAAGTAATCAATTTGAAGTGGGCACTGCTGATACAGATGTGAACATAGCTATTAATTTAGAAAAGGTACACTCTGCGATTTTAGGATTAGATGATAATAAATCATGTGGAGCTGATAAGATAACTGCTGAACATCTAAAATATGCAAGCAAAAAAATTTGTTTCTGCCTGACAGGTCTATTCAGTCATGGAATCCTGCCTGACTCTATGCTGTCTGTTTTATTAGTGCCTGTAGTTAAAAACAAAGCAGGCAAAATAAACCGTTTGGAGAACTACAGGCCAATTGCATTGGCTAGCATATTATCAAAAATTGTGGAGAAAATCCTCCTCAATAGGCTGGAAGAGTACATAATCACAAGTGACAACCAGTTTGGTTTTAAACAGAAATATGGTACTGACGTGCATTTTTGCCTTGAAAGAAATTTTACACAAATATAATAGACAGAACTCAACAATATTTATGTTTTATAGATGCCTCCAAGGTCTTTGACCGCATCAATCATGAGAAATTGTTTAATAAATTGCGTGTTAGAGGTGTCCCAACATGGATTTTAAGAATTCTTGTCTACTGGTATGCTCAACAGACTTTTCAGATAAAATGGGGAAATTCGGTGTCAGAACCTTTCCGAGTCAGTAATGGGGTGAGACAGGGTGGTATACTGTCCCAGTTCCTTTTCAATGTATATATGGATGACTTGTCACAGCAACTGAATGTATGTAATACAGGGTGTATGGTTGGCTCTATGTTAATTAATCATCTTATGTATGCTGACGATTTAGTAATTTTTTGCCCATATAGTGCTGGCTTACAACAGTTATTGAAAATATGTTCACAATACGGCCTCAACTTTGACATCAAATACAATGCAACTAAGAGCAACATTATGATTGTCAGAAGTAAAGGTGATAGGAAATTAGTTTTCCCTGAATTCTTTTTATCTGGTTCTGTTCTTAAAGAATGTAATGAAGTGAAATATCTTGGTCATCATATTGTAAACGATATGTCTGATGATAGAGACATAAACAGACAGTGTCGGAGGCTTTACTTGCAGGCCAACATGCTTGCACGGAAGTTCAGTATGTGCACTAGTAATGTCAAGGTAGCGTTATTTAGAGCATACTGTACCCCCCTGTATACTGCACACTTGTGGAGCGTTTACAGTAAAAAAAACATGCAGAGACTAAATGTGGCCTACAACGATGGCATGAGGATACTTTTAAAGCTACCCCGATGGTGCAGTGCCAGTGAGATGTTTGTTAATGTTGGAGTGCCAAACTGCTCTGCTGTAATACGCAATCTTATGTATAAATTTATGTGCAGGCTATTAGCCTCTAGAAATGATATCATTTTGTTTCTGTGTGATGGTGAGAAGAGCTCATTAAGGTTCTCCTCAAGACTGTGGAGCCACTGGCGCTCCAGTCTGTATGTGAGGGCTGATGTCTGTCCCTCTGGGACCGTATCTGGTTGATATTGATGGCTATGTTTGTGATCGATGTTTGTTTTACATTAACTGTTGCCATGTTTTTATTGTCTGTCTTTTATGTATTTCTAGTCCCTATGGACCTCTGATTGTGTCCTTAATAAAGTCTTATTATTATTATTATTATTATTATTATTATTATATCAAAGATGTGCCCACAGGCTTTGCCATGTTAATGGGCGCAATCTGATGCCTTAACCTGTAGTACCCCTGTAATATGAAGTACTCCTTTGGGTTTCTTCAGGAGGTCATCATGAACATTAAACTGGACCAATGATCAGCAAGAATCCATGGGGTCAGAAATAAACTGCTTAGATATCGCCTGTAAAGTTAATGCACACCTGAAGACCCTCCTAGGAGGAAGCAGACTATTGCATGCATTATTCTTCACTCAAACTTTCTTTGAATTTGTGCATCTCAGGTCAGGTATGGAAAAGCAAGTTAAGTATAGATAAAAATTGGAAAAACATTACATACTGTTCTAAATAGTACTTTCATACCAAAAATGATTTTTCTCAATTGTGTTTGTGATTATAATGTACAATATTTGTCAGATTAAGATTTTATGAATCTGCTGTCATTATCTCACATTTTGTGTCAATGTACAACTCCTGTCCACCTGCGCTTCTTTCCTCAGTACTCCCAGTTGTCAACATAATGTATGTGGGGCCCACACTCTTAAGGCATGTTTAGTTGTATCAATTTGCAACAGGGTAGGATTTCCTGGTTTCCCCTCATCAAACTCATCAAATACACAATCCAACAACTCCAAAACGCTTTCGTGGACAAGTTGTGACCAGCACATTCACCAGGCTATGTGAAAATAATGTAACGTTACGAGACAGCTGTTTTAGAGGTAAATTCATGCAACGCTGATGCGCGTTCCCTTCAGGGACAGTTTTTCAGCAAGCAGTCTCTGTATTTGCCTCTAAAGCAACGCTGTCTCGTTTGAAATCTCTTAAGAATCTCATCATAATGTACACACTCCGGCAGTAGCCCCCGTGGCCCTTTAAAATTTCCCCAGAGGTAATTTTCTAGTTTCCTCTTACTATCCTCCTCTCTCTTTCTCCTCCCTCTCTTTGACCTCCTGTCCCTCCTCTCTCACCCCCGCCTGTCTCACCCCTGCCTGTGAAATACATGTACAATGAATTGTATTGGAGAATTCTGCCCTGGGTATAGCTGTTAGGCAGCTTGTCACTTTATTCAACCTACTGGCTGACCTCCCTGCCGCTAACATACCTACAAAAGCATCAAGTCTGAATGTGTAATCAAGTGCTGCAGCCCAGCTCCACGTTCACACACATTTCTGTTAGAGAAGGATCTTAAGAAGGGGAGGGGGAGCTCCCCTTGTAAACTTCCTGCCAGAGTGCTTGTTCTTTATTTCCCTACGAAGTGATGACATCCACCAACATCATCCACACCTGCTCGTTGAAACTTTATACCAGAGATTGCATTGGAAGAGAAAAATAATCTTTGTTCCACGCTAGGGTTGGGCGGTATGAGCAAAATCTTATATCACGGTATGAATAATTTCATATCACGGTAACGGTATATATCACGGTATGTTTTTCCCCTCTGTAAATTCAATTAATGGCTTAAAAATAACCATACTGTCGCATTTGATCATTTTCCTCTTTTATTTTTATTTGCTCACAGCAGCATAACATTATTTTAAAGGAAGTATAATAATATAATAAATAATAAGCCACAAAGAATGTGCAAATGTCTGGTAAACATTTGAACTCCAGCTTTAACTTAAGCTATAGTGTGTGTGCAAATGTAAACACAGAGCTCCATCTTAATAAGAAATAAAAATAAATGAGAAAAAGTATGCGTCGTGATGGCCTTCGTTATCTCCATCCATCGACGTGATTTATTGTCATAAAGACTCTATAAAGACATAAAGTATTATGAGTCTTTGGCGAAAGACTCATAATACTGCTTCGCGTGTTTTAAATTTAAGTGGTGGAAGAGGTTACCGGTGTTTCCACCTGCAGCAGCAACAGTCGCGCGACACTCTTTGCAGAGCATCACTTTTTGTTCGTTGTCGGATTTTCTAAATCCGAAAAAGTTCCACTCAGACGTAGCGCCCTTTTTCGGAACGAGTTCCTCCTCTTCGTCATGGGTGGGTCGCCCTGCCTCCGTTTCCTCGTGACGTTCACTCTCCGCCTCCGCCATGATTGTTATTACTCAGGTAAAGCTGTTTCTTCTTCGTCGTGCTCATGCAACCACGCCAAGCAGTCTGCGGCAATGCCTGCAGTGCCCCGTGTGTCGAGGCGGTGTAATTACAGTGACTCAGAGTGATGCCGCAGACATCTGCGCTTTCTCCAGTATAAACGGTATTGCAAAATCTCTACCGGTAGACACTTTTATACCGTCACACGGTATAATACCGTCATACCGCCCAACCCTAGCGATAGCTGTGCGGTGCCTTGATGCTTGCATAATTAGGAATCCATTGTCTACAGTATGATGTCATACCAAGAAAACTCATAACCTGTTTCTCTGTGACTGGTTTTGAGATTTCTTGGGTGGCAGAGATGCGTGACTGGGAGAGCATTTTCCTCTATTTTGATATATGTCCCAGAAAGGTGACCTGATTACAGGCGAACTGTAATTTGGACAAGCTGACCTTATGGCTGTTGTCGGCCAGGTGTTCTAGCAGAGCCAGCGTGTCAGCCACGCAGGCTTCTCGTGTCAGAGAACAAATTATTAAAGCATCCACATATGCCAGCAAAGCTCTGTTTTGTGGCAGACTTAAGGACTGTTAATTGTCGCGCAGGGCGGCGTTGAAAATGGTGGGAGGTTTGGACAGGCCCTGGCACAAACGGGTGAATGTGTACGTCTTACCTTCAAATGTGAATGCAGACCAGTACTGGCTGGCGGGGTTTATGGGGACGCTGAAGAATCATTAGCCAAATCAACAACAGAAAACCACTTACTTTCAGGTGGAACCTGTGGAACCTGAGTATTGTGATGCCCCTGTAATTGGTATACACTCTCTGGTCCCCCTTTTTGAACAGGGGGACCACCACCCTGGTCTGCTACTCCTTAGATACTGTCCCTGACTTCCATGCAATGTTGAAGAGACGTGTCATCCAAGACAGCCCCTCCACCACCAAAGCCTTCAGCATTTCTGGACGGAACTCATCAATCCCCGGGGCTTTGCCACTGAGGAGTTGTTTGACTACCTCAGTGACTTCCACCAGGGAAATTGACGATGATCCTCCATCAGGTTCCAACTACTCGTTTGGGCTTACCAGGTCAGTCCAAATGTTTCCCCCACCATCTGACCCAACTCACCACGAGGTGGTGATCAGTTGACAGCTCCGCCCCTCTCTTCACCCGAGTGTCCAAAACATGTGGCTTCAGATCCGACAAAATTATCACAAAATCGATCATCGACCTTCGGCCTAGGGTGCTCCATGTACACTTATGAGCATCCTTATGTTCGAACATGGTGTTCGTTATGGACAGTCCATGACTAGCACAGAAGTCCAAACAACAAATAACAAACGACCACTCGGATTTAGATCAGGGAGGCCGTTCCTCCCAATCATGCTGCTCCAGGTATCTCTATCTTTGCCTACGTGTGCGTTCTGCAGTCTCCCAGCAGAACTATGGAGTCCCCTACTGTAGCCCCATGCAGGACTCCATTCAGGGTCTCCAAGAAGGCCAAATTCTCCCAACAGATGTGCATATGCACAAACAATAGTCAGAGTTTTCCCCCCCATAACCCGCAGGTGTAGGGAGGCGACCCTCCACCGGGGTAAACTCCAACACAGCGGCACTCAGCCGTGGATTTGTGAGTATCCCCACACCCTCCCAGCGCCTCACACCTTGGTCAACAGAGAAGAATAGAGTCCAACAGGAGAACGTTTCCAGAGCCGAGGCTGTGTGTAGAGATAAGCCCCACCAGATCTAACTGGTAGTGCTCCACCTCCTGCACAAGTTCCGGGTCTTTCCCCCACAGAGAGGTGACGTTCCACGCCCCCAGAGCCAGCTTCTGCCGCCCGGGTCTGGTCCGCCGAGGTCCCCGGCATCCACTGCCACCCATATGGCAGCGCACCCAACCCCAGTGGTTCCTCCCGCGGGTGGTGAGCCCACTGGATGGCTGAGGAGTGGTTGCCACGTTGCTTCTTCGGGCTGTGCCCGGCCGGGCTCTGTGGCAAGCCTGGCCACCAGGCGCTCGCTAACGGGCCCTCCCTCTGGGCCTGGCCCCAGACAGGGGCCCCGGGCTTCCTCCGGGCCGGGTCACTCCTCTTCTTCCTCGATTTTTCATGGGGTCTTTTGAACCTCCCTACCAGGAGCACAAAGCTCCAGACAACACAGCCATCAGAGTCCTAATTTATGTGTCCCTCATAGGGACACATAAACCACTATTATTACGATATACTGTAGGTTAAAACAAATAAAATGAATGTATTTTTGTATCCTGTATTTTTTTTTTTTAAATCAGGCTCTTTTTTCACATCTCTACCATGATAGCATGTTGGACAGCTTTTTCAAGTCAGTCGTGATGATATATATGATTATTTTGATAGTGGAAAATCATCACGATCAACTCATCGGGCCCTAGTTTCGTTGACCAGGCGCAGTCAGCATGCAGCGCCACGCCGACGGGGTGTGTCCGCCTTGACTTTGCAAGTTTCGTGCACCGCGCAGGCACGCGCAGGCATGCCTCCCGTCTCGCCCACCCGCGCAAGTTGGAAAGAGGGAGGAGAAGAAAGCGTGAGTGGGAGACGAGGAGGAGACAAGGCGTGGAGTGGGATTAACACAGCCGATTCAGATCTTCACCAATCAAATGTTGAGGGGAGGTGCAGTGCAAGTTTCGTCACTTGACAGCCCAATGACAGAAGCAGCGCCGCCGCTCCAACCACGCGCATCACATGCTGTGCGTGTGTAAAGTCATAATAATTATAATGCCGATATTATATCACTATAGGAATTGTAGGCACATTTTAGGCATGTATATGATAAAACAGGGTCAGGGTGCACAGCTCATCATCTGCGCTCCACAGCTGCACCGGATTCCCCGTCCAACACCAGAACGGCGGAACACCGGGACCTCGGGCGCCGCTCAGACCAGCTGCAGCCCCAACTACGATTCCAGCTCGCGGCAAAGTTGCGCGTTTCTCCATACTGCGGAGGCGCGAGACCTCAGACCAGGCACGAGCTGCTGTATTTTTTTTTAAGATTTTTTCAGGCATAGACGCATTTTATTAGCAATTGATATATATGAAAAACAGGAGAGAGAGAGGGAGATGTTTTGGTCCGAGAGGCTGAGTTTCCGTTACGCGTGCAATCCGCCTTTGATCTGACGTCAGATGTGACGGGACAATCTATATAGATATAAATTCATGTGTTGATTCAATTAGTTGCATTAAATAGTGTTTGTTGTGATTATTTATCGCATTTAAATGTGCCTGGAACTGTGGACACCTGCCTGTGAGGTCTTGGTGACGTGTGCACACAGCGCGCCAAACTTCCACTCCGCCAGCTGTAATTGGCCTTGAATGAATGGACTTTATTTGCGCCTTGCGCCTTACGCCAAGAGTGGACTAGGTTGGAGCTGGCGGGCTTTCGGTGAAGTCTCGTCGAGGCCTTTTGCCACGAAACTTCAGCTGCACCAAGCTGAATCTGTGATGCTGAGCCCTGCTGAGCCGCCACACCCATCTGACCGTGCGCAAGGCTGCGCGGGTCGAAACTTGCATTACGCCGGCTCCGCCATCCTGCGCTGAGCCACGAAACTAGGGCCCAGCGTGACTTTTTTTTTATCGCAATCCATGTTAAAATCCTATATTGTCCCATACAGCACATGAATCTCTGTTGGTGTTTCATGTCACTTTGTGACACACGTCCTCTTTCCTAGACAACCGTTCATAAAGCTGGAGTAGAGAAGCATGGTCGAGAGAAGAGAAGGAAAAACACTCATACTTTTAATCATTATGAAGAACTTGGAACAGGTTTTTAAAAGTATCACAATGCCAACCTTTTCAAGTTGGTGGTTGAAGGAATGAAAGAGGGAAGCTGTGTTCATACTGACCAACATGTTCACCGCCGCTCGAGATGGATGCAGAGTAGCCAAATGTCATGTTACTTTAATCGGAATATAAACAGCTGCATGTAAATGGGAATATTAGTGTAATATTCATTTTCATTACTAAACATCTTAGTAGGAATGTTGTTTTTTTAGGAATAAAGGCAAAAAAATTAATATATGGAGCATGTAAAGGTAGTCAGTGAAGTTTTTCGTGGTTAAATTAATTTGAAATAATAAAGAAATGAGCGTATTTCACAAAATGAAACTTTTCCTTTAAAACATACACATACCGATATGATCACAGACACACACACTCACTCACTCACACACACACACACACACACACACACACACACACACACACACACACAATATGAGCCACCATAATCCCACACATGGTCCATCAACATATATAAACTATCTGCATCAACGCCTGCAACACACTGATGTTGGCTGCTGTGCTGTTGGGTAAGTACAGTCTCTACTGCATCATGGTGATACTGTATGTTCCTGTGTTATCATGTTTATCTTCATTGTTACAGTACTGTGTGTGATATGTATGTTGCATCATATATTTGTCTGTGATTTAGAAGGATATGTTCCAGGGTTGTAAATAAGCACCAGCCACCAGTAAGGGGATCATGCTCAGCCATTACCTTACTATACTGGCTCTAGCTCTACCATCTGCTATGAAACAGTTTCACATTAAAACTAATATTATAGTTTGCGACAGAGCCAGATTATACTCCACAAAGAGGGAACGTTTAGATTTAGAAGGGAATGATTTATTCCTTAGATGAGTGGCACATTTGTCATTGTTTCCCTTCTTTTGAGATCTCTTTGAGTCCCAAACTATTTAGGGGGTACACCAGAATCTAGATATCATTTGTGCTGATTTCAGACTTTTTGTTGTTTCAGATATGAATTCTTCATCTGTCAACAGCACTTACAATGTGACCGGGAGTCAGAAGGACAACTTCACCACAATTGTGACCAAGAATGTGATTGTCTTAGCTCTCTGCATCTCCATCAACTACATCAACAGTACTCTGGTCCACACCTTCAGGAAGCACCAGGTCTGATGTCTGACATTGTTTTTACACTCAATAGGTGCAAGTTAAAACGGGGAAATCAGTCAGCGGAAGACAGCAATTTGAATGCCTCTCTCTCTCTCTCTCTCTCTCTCTCTCTCTCTCTCTCTCTCTCTCTCTCTCTCTCTCTCTCTCTCTCTCAGCTTTAGGAAAATGGGTGTTATTTTTTAAAAGCATTCACAATGTGTTCACAGCTTAAACAAATCAGTCTTTAAAAATGTTTGCGTAATGCACCATTTGAAGTTAATTTGAGGAACATTTAACTGGTTAGGATTCAGTCTCAGTATAACACTGATGCCTCTATATTAATTACACATTTTGCCTTCAATACTCTGAACGGTACTCAGAGGGATAGTTAAAGTCTTTGAAATCTTTTTATATCCTTCTCCTAACTTGTGCCTATCCACAACTTTATCCCGGAGCTCTTTTGAAAGCATCTTTCCGACCATGGTGAATTCCTTGTGTTACCATGCAATACTTGGAGTGGAATCCTCAAGGAACACCTGATTTTATTCTGAAGTAATCAAAGCCACCACAATTGATGCCAATTAACTTGGTGTGTAATCTGGAAGGTGATTGGTTATACCTGAGAATGCTTATAATGGTTATTCTAAAGGGACTGATCACTTTTCCAACACTGCTATATATTTTCAGAAATTTTGAAAAAAAAAAAAAAAAATTCACTTGAATGTTGGAAGGCAAAATGTGTAAATCAAGCTGGAAAAATATATATTTTTAATGTATTATCATTTTAGGCTGTAAAACAAAAACAGTGACTATTTCTAAAGGGGATGATGACTTTCTATAGGCACTGTATATTAGCTTGAAAGGACGCATTCTACAATTTCCTAAAAAGAAACACATTTACGCGTGATCAAATTCAAGATCACTAATAGAGAACAAAGGTTGATATTATCAGTTTTCAGTATGTCATAAACCCAAAACCTTTTGCTGACTAAAGTTACTCGAAGTAGCTTTAAATGATTGATAGCAGCAGGTTATAAAAGAAACACGGTTTCCCGAAGCCTTCTTAAAGCCTTCTTAACGCTACGTCATTCGTAACCCCTACTTAGAGTGCCTACTTAACATTTCGCGTTTCCCGAAACGTTCCTTGCTACGAATCTCTTTATACGTCATACGTTGGTAAGGTTGGTCTGGAGCGCCACTGTACAGTAACCCAGAAATCCCATTTATGCATGTGCATCCATGAACTGCACATTGCCAGTTTTGTGTTTCACCAAAGGTTTTAAGTCATTTATGAAGAAAATAATTGCTGGAAACACACAAGCACAAAATAAAATGCGCATGCATTTCATCCAAAGGCTAAGCTTTACCTCAACCTCAGAAGTGGCCTAGGTATATTACAGTGTCATTTAATTAGTCCATTAGGCC
This sequence comes from Eutrigla gurnardus, assembly GCF_963514095.1. Lineage (NCBI taxonomy): Eukaryota > Metazoa > Chordata > Actinopteri > Perciformes > Triglidae > Eutrigla > Eutrigla gurnardus. The sequence continues at coordinate 26,846,735 of NC_139916.1, read as the reverse complement.
TAGTCAATGTCAAGGCATGCACAATCCTGCTAAAATGTCATAAATAGATGCCGGTGACGGTTGTGAACGGGTGGCAAAACTATGGCAGCGATACAATGCATCCTCCTGCTGAACCAAAGACGCCGCCGTCCTCGGAGCCGTTACAATAATCCTTGATCCTTGTGAAAATACATAATTTCACAAGGATCAACTTCAATCCCATGGATATATTGACCGACGCGGCTATATTGCATAAGTTTAAACTACAACGGCAACAAATATGCCAGTTGCTTGACCTGATTGGGCCTATGCCTGCCAGACCAACGCGTCAGAACTTTATACTGACTCCTGAAGTCCAGGTGCTGGCAGCGCTGCATTTTTACGCAGTAGGTAGCTTTATTGAAGTTGTGGGGGATGGCCTTGGTTTCTTGGAGATGTGTCCATTTGGACACCGACGGCCTTTTGCACCACGACAGGGATTTCATAAAAATACCTGCCAATCGCCAGGAGGTCCAGGAGGTGCACCAGGGCTTCCATGCAGTCGCTGGAATTTCGAGGGTCATAGGCGTGGAGGATGGAACACTGCTCCCTTTAGCCAATCCATCCGTGCTCGACCAGGCATTAATTTGTAGAAAAGATTACACGGCCATCAATGCGCATGTGGTGGTGGATCATAGAGGGCTCATCCTCGACCTGACAGTTTTGTCTGGGCCAATTCCGCGGTGGGTATGGACGCAGCGAAAGGTGGATTTGGGCAGAGCTTGTTGCTTGGAGAAAGTAGTTACCCCCTCCGAACCTACCTCATAACTTCTGTCAGAAATCCCCACTAATCCTAATTGTTGAGCGGACAATTGGCATATGGAAGCTGCACTTTCGGTGCCTCCATAGGTCCGCAGGAGGACTGCGCATGAAGCCCCATAGCTGTTGCGCAGTAATGGTGGTGACCGCCATGCTCCACAAGCAATCAACTGATCTGACCAAACACGACAAACAATGTTATTGATGGGCAGGGGTTTTTATTTCCACCTCCACTCCCCCACACCCACCCACACACATTGTGACGGACTATGGCTGTTCAGTGTCTGTAAAAGGTCAAAATCCAAAATTAGGTTGTTTGCCAACTGGGATGAAATCCAACACATCAGAATGAATAAACCATCAACAGGCTTACCTTCAGGTGCCAGGTAGACAGGGGCAGAGATGGCGGGTCTCAAGTCCGGGGGCCTCTTTAGTTGGAGCGCCTGGCGTGAGATGTCATTCGCAATTTTTGGTTAATTGCGTTCAGCACCACCAACTTCTCCTTCTCGATTTGGATCAGCTCCTTGCTGCACCGGCAGGATGTCAGCCGGCATCTCGAAGAAGGTGGTGTGGCTGTGCCTTGTGAGATGGTGCTGCTGGTGGGGGAGGAGGTTGCTGCCGCCCGGTCCTGGGTGACCATCAAAGCTGGGGATGGAGATCACCTTGCCGGAGACTGCGTCGCAGCTGGGGATGGGGATATTCTTTCTGGAGAGATCCTGGTAGCTGGGGCTCGTCTGGCCTGCGAGCGTCCAGCATCACCTCTCAGGTCGGTGCCCCCCTTGATCCCATCACAGGAGGTCTCTCCTATCACAGCAAGGTCCTTCTCCTCCATCAGAGTCCAAGCTGGCACTGTGCTGTGGCCAGCACCCATTCGTAGCCTGTCTCTCCGGACCATGGAATTGTGGTTTTTGGCACTGCTGGCGACATCCTGCCACTTCTTGCGGACCTCTTGCCACTCCCTCGGTGCAACGGAACCGGATGCAGCCATCTTTCGGACATAATTCCTGTTTTGTCTTATTGACAGTTGTTCGGAAGGCTGAAAAGAGGATAGCCTTGTTAACACTGACCTCCTCTCAAAGGACCCCGGTCTCCTCCACCGTGTAGCTAGGTGCTCTTTTTTTACGTATCTTTTTTTCCGCCATCATAATCTACAACAATGTTTAGTGTGTGGGGGGTTTCCTCTTATAGGCGATGTTAACCAATGGCACACTAGATTGAATTACACCAGTAGGCCTAATTTCATGGGTCAATCAGCACTAATTGCAAAGCAATTACAGACTATTATAAAAACATAGCCTACAGTAGGCTACAACATTTTCCCTTATAGCTTATTTACATAGCCTTTGTAAATTAAAGTGCAAATTGAACAGTGAAAAAATCAGGTGCAGTGAACAGATAAACATAATATGCTAAGGGCCTTGAGGACTGTATTATTATGAATGAACAGAGTTTTAGCTGTTAATGTAGATTGTGATGGCATGTGGCAGGAAAGATTTCCTGTATCTGTCCCTTCGACAGCGGTGCTGGAGCAGCCTGTGGGAGGAGGTGCCCCGCTGTTTGACCACTGTGTTTTGAAGAGGGTGCTGATCATTGTTTATGATGGATAACAGTTTATTCAGCGTTCTCCTCTCCACCACGGACTCAAGAGACTCCAGCCTGAGACCAAGTACAGAGCCATCCTTCTTGATGATTTTATCAAGTCTGTTGGTGTCGCTGGCTCTGATGCTGCTGCCCCAACACACAGCAGCAAAGACAATGGCGCTGGAAACAACAGACTGGTAGAATATCTCCAACATCTTGCTGCACACGTTGAAGGATCTCAGCTTCCTCAGGAAATAAAGTCTGCTCATCCCCTTCTTGTACACAGCCTCTGTGTTAGATTTCCAGTCCAGTCTGTTGTTAATCACCACTCCCAACTATTTATAGTCCACCACCTCCTCCACCACCTCCTCCCTGATCCGTAGTGGCTATGAAGGCATCCTCTTCTTCCTCCCAAAGTCGATCACCAACTCTCTGGTCTTGTTGACATTCAGCGGCAGGTGATTTTGGACCACTCCACAAAGTTGTCTACCAGTGTCCTGTATTCACCCTCATCTCCCCCCCCCCTTATACACCCGACAACAGCTGAGTCGTCAGAGAACTTCTGCAGGTGAAATGACTCAGAGTTGTACTGAAAGACAGTGGTGTACAAGGTGAAGAGGAAGGGCGAGAGCACAGTTCCCTGTGGAGCTCCTGTATCACTGACCACCACATCAGACAGGACACTGCCCAGACGGACAAACTGTGGCCTGCCTGTCAAGTAGTCAGTAATCCAGGAGATCACAGAGTCGTCAACACCCACCGCAGCTCCTCACCCATTAGCAGAGGCTGAATGGTGTTGAAAGCACTGGAGAAATCAAAGAATGTGATCCTCACAGTGCCTCCCCACCATCCAGATGCATATGGGATCGTTGCAGCAGGTAGATGACAGCATCATCGACTCCTAAATGGGGCTGATAGGCAAATTGCAAAGGGTCCAGAAACGTCCTCACCTGTGGCCTCAGCTGGGCTAGGACCAGTCTCTCCAGGACCTGCATCACATGCGATGTGAGTGCAACTGGTCTGTAGTCTGCTGGGTTGGATGGCTTCGGTTTCTTGGGGACTGGGACCAAGAAGGAGGTATCCCACAGCAACGGGACTATAGTGTTTTAACAGTTAATGGAAGGAAGTGATGGGTGGCGTATCAGTGTAGACATGCAGGACAGCAGGATAGGCTAAGTTGTTTAATTGTTCATTCCAAGTTCGCATCCGTAGCCAATTGAAGCCAATTGAAACGGCATGTTTGAATGTCTGAATTAAGCATGTAATTAAGGATGTAATTGGCTCAATCTCCTCCGCTGTTTCTATATTTTCTGTATCTTTTTTTAAATCAGTAAAGGCTATATATATATATAGGCTAGTATGTTCGACCATGGTTAAATAAATGGATTAAAAGGATTTCTAGCACTGTTTTATTGGCAAACACTTCAATAGCCTACATTTTAGAATATAGTGCTGTCATGCCTGCGCATGAAATGCGCATGAAATGGAAAATCAACTTGATTTCAGCAGTTTCTTACTGGACAGCGCCATGTACGAACGAAGTAAGACATGTTTCTTAAGAAGACTCCTAAGAGACTGTTCGGAACCACAACTAGAGGTAAACAACTTTTGTAAGTCATAAAGTAGGAGTCTTCATAGGGCGCTAAGAGTGGACATTATCGGGAAACCGGGCCCAGAACTTAATCTGAAGCAAAGGATTAGCCATATTTTATTTTAATAATCTCTTTAAACAAGCAATGGTCTTTTAATTCTTAAATCACATGCAGGTCTGCACATTGCCTGATTCGTATAACAGTAGAGAAAACCCCGCTTTATTTCTGGCATCATGTTGCCTAAAATGTTGGTGACGTTCTTATGTGAACAAACTTGCAAGTTAACATTTTTATATTATATTTAGTTTAAGCAATAGCAAGTCATTTAACTATTACGTGAGACCATTATAGCCGTTCTGCGTTTAATGTCATGCAGTGAAAGTAGGCAGGATAATGTGAAAATTTCATGTGACGATTACCCTGGCCAAAATAACTGCCATTCACAATATTATTCAGATAATCATCTAAATAGGCTTAAAACAAAAAAGTCACGAAAGCATATTGGCGACACTTTACCTTAAATATACACATTTGTAATTTTTATCACAGATAGGACATACATCTTATTTTAGCAAGCATCCTTTTTAGTGAAAAATGTTAATGAAAGATCATCATAAGGTCCCCTGCATGAATAAAGGATACATAATATTGTTTTTTCTTACAATTAAATTCCTTAATTTATTTTCACTTCTCTATCATGGTTATCAGCTCAACAGCCTTTTCAAGTCACAGATTATTCCATTAATGGAAATTCAGTGTTTTTTAACCCGATTCCCCCATAGAATCCTATATTGTCCCATCCCTAAGAGCAATGTGCCGCATTCACCAATGGGTCATTCCGTGCCAACTCAGCCACCTATGTACATGACACCTCTCAGATTTTGCTGAAAAGCGGTGAAAATATGCCTTATGTTACCAAACAAAGGAGTCTGTAGTTTCAGTTCAATATCTCAAATGGTTTGCCCGTGGCGTCCATTTGAATTTCAAGTGCCACACCCCTTTTTGACACATTGGAATTTCGCATTTCATTTGTTGGCATTTTTGGAGGCCCATAACTTCTGTTCTAATAGTGATAGAAGGCTGAAAATTGATCAGCCTTCTATCACTTTGGCCGAGGCGTAACGTCTCTACAATTTGTACGTTTCCTCATGTTTTTTACTATTTTCTGCACTACCAAAGAAGAATGTAATGTTCTTAATGTTTTCTTTTGCCCATTGAAACATCTCCATTGGTGTCAGAATATGGTTTGCATCAGTGGCCTGCAGACTTGCTCGTGCTGCAAGTCGCTTGTCACAGGTGGGTCTCTTTCATCGGGGATAAGGGGTTAATTTGTGATTTTCAGGAAATGAATGGCCAGCAGTCTAAATATTTAATTGTTTGCCATCACTGAGCATAATAATAAGTTATTTCCACTATTTTCATGCGTTATCATCAATAAATTCTCCCTGATCTACATTCCAGACTTCTGGAAAAAAAAAGTCCAAAATGGTGCATTTTGACGAATAAAATTCATATTAAGGAGCTTCATAGTCAAAGGTTTTATTTCATTAAAAGAACAAATATGTATCTTTATCTGGTATAAATCTCATTAGGATCATCAAGTGCCCACGCGGTCATTTGGGGGTCCAAATATGGGGTTCCAAAAGAGTCACCTCTGCCCGGGAGGGTTTTTGGACCCCCATAAAACCCCCGCCAGTGGTACCATACCCTTCAAATTCATTTTGGCAAGAGCAAAGGTCCCAAATATAACAAATAATCCGGTTTAGAATAAATGTGATCATTCATCGTGGTGCTAGGAGCACCCAAAAAGTGAAAAAATTTTGGCCGTCAAAAAAAAATTGGACTTTGGTGACCCACCTCTCACCCAAACAGTAAGGCCTGTATAATTGTGTAGTACACATTACAATGAACTTACAGAGCAATTTTCAGCCTTCTATCACTATTAGAACAGAAGTTATGGGCCTCCAAAAATGCCAACAAATGAAATGCGAAATTCCAATGTGTCAAAAAGGGGTGTGGCACTTGACATTCAAATGGACGCCACGGGCAAACCGTTTGAGATATTGACCTGAAACTTCAGATTCCCTCGTTTGGTAACACAAGGCATATTTCCACCGCTTTTCAGCAAAATCTGAGAGGTGTCATGTACATGATACCCCGATTTTGGCTGTTTTCACATGGAATGACCCCAATATCTTTTTAAACTCGTTCTGAAGAAAGTTCCTAAGAAAAGTCTACGTCAGATTCATGACGTGTTCTTAAACTGCAAACATGTTCGTACCTGTGTTGCTTTCATGATGAATCCCACGCATTCGTAACTTGAAAGCACTTGCCAATGTTTCTAATTAGCATATGTAAACGCCCCGCCAATGCCCATAAAAAGGCATGAGACTGCTGGGCCGTGTGCAGAGAAGAAATGTTTTTAATACACTTTCAAGTGCCAAACCCCACATCTCTCTTGTGATTGCATTTATTTATTGTAAAGTATTACGTTTCCTTAATACCTGAGCCTAGCCTATGTCTTTACAAAAGCATTTGTAAAAATGCATTATTTTGAATGAGATTTCATACAGCACTTTGTACCTGCATTTCAGGAAAGTGCCATACACATGCAAGACAAATATAATACTGTGGTAGCATATGTAAAGGCCCCGCCAATGCCCATAAAAGGGCATGAGACTGCTGAACCGTGTGCACACAGAAATCACACACAGAAATCACACACAGAAATCACACACAGAACTTGAGAAGAAAAGTTGAGACGGAAGTGAAGAATGCGTAAACGGAAATCTAAAGACAAGGGACCATGGGATCATGGACAGGGAGGAAGCCGGCTGCTGCAGGAAGTGAACAGAAAACGAGTCGATATCTTGTGAAGCGCCAATAGTGGATCTAAAATAACACTTAATTAGGATGCATAGATGCTATTACCAATTCAGTGGATGCTGTATCTGGAGAAGGACACACAACCCACTCCTGGGTTCGGACAACAATCCTGACAAGTCCGAGAGCAACTAATTGATCGTTATAATAAAGGCGTTAAAATGTAGACTACTACAGTGATTAATTATGGCTTACAATTAATCTCAAGAGAGAAACGCATCACAACAGGTTTCAGTGCTTCTTTATTTTTTCAAGATTTGGCAACATTTTTTGTCTCGCCTCAGATTTGACGTTGTTTTGCAGTCCCAGGAGTGGATCAGGATGCACAGCTCTCTTGTTGTGGTGGCTGAAGGGGAAATGTTACACCCCCTGCCATGACAATGGTGCATTTACCGGAGGTTGTCTATAGGCTATGTTTTTGGAAAAAAGAAAAAAACATTTCAATGGTTGTATTTATAGAGACCTTCTCCGGTTTGGAAAGCAGAGCGCCACCTGCTGTGTCAAAACACAGCCAGCGTCTTTTTAAAATGCCGGTAGTGTGCTCAATGGTGGAGCAAGCACATGCGTACCGCTGATTGGACAACACATCCGGGTATCATCAACCAGGGGACCAGGGCAGATCCCCCTTCTCCTCATGAAATAAATCATTATGGGAATAGAGCCCAGTGTTGCTGGTGTTTATAATGAATGAGTCAAAGATGTGTATATGAGCCAACAGCTCTGTCTTCAAGACGCAAACCCACAGAATTGTTTAGTATGTATGAAAATATGTGGTCGTGTTGTGTTTTGTTTTATTTGATTTCAAAAGTGCATAATGTTTTGTAATACAATGAAAATAATAACTGAACTAGTTATAAATGATAAAAATATGATTATAATTGAATGACATGTCAACACTCAAATGTGCATAAGTGTGCAAAGAATTAGTTCTTAACAAAAAACAAATGCCAAACATGCAAACATTAGTGAATGTCATAATCTTTATGAAAACTGTGTTTAAGAAGAACAATCTTCTTAAGAACGGTTAGTGGATGAGGTTTCCTTTTTTTGGGTCTCTTGCAGACAAAAACCTTGAAAGGAGAATGAAAGTAGCAGAAGAGAGTTTGAGGAGGAGGTCATAATGAACTAAGTCGTCTGAAATGCTATTGCTAATTGCTAATTCCATCCTCCAGATCTTCAGCACAAACCCTCGTTACATCCTGTTCATCCACCTGGTGATCAACGACATGATGCAGCTGTTCCTGTCCACTTTCCTCTACACCATCAGCTACACGCTTCATAAAATCAATGTGCCCTTCTGCCTCATCCTGTTGATCTTCGCCATCCTCACCACCCTCAACACCCCTCTCAACCTGGCCAGTATGGCGGTGGAGTGCTACGTCGCCATCTGCATCCCCCTCCGCCACGGACACATCTGCACCGTCAGGAAAACCTACATCCTGATTGGTTTGATCTGGGCAGTGAGCGCGTTTTCCATCCTACCGGATCTCTTCATCCTGCTGGCCACAGAGCCGCTGCACTTCTTTCACTCGAAGGTTTTATGTGCCAGAGATTTTGTGTTCAGGAGCTCTTACAGCCTGAAGAAGAGGGACACTTCACACGTTATCTGTCTTGTCCTGGTTTGGCTCACTCTCCTCTACACCTACTTCAGGATTCTGTTTGCAGCCAGTGAAGCAACTGGAGACATGAGAAAAGCCAGAAACACAATTCTCCTCCATGGTTTCCAGCTGCTATTGTGCATGCTGACGTACGTCAGGCCCATGTTAGAACAAGGTCTGCTCTACCTATTACCCAATCAGTACGGTGCCATACGCGTCGCCTGCTACGTCTTTAGCCAGATCCTGCCACGCTTTCTTAGTCCCATTGTCTACGGACTAAGAGACCACACCTTCAGGAGACACATGACAAGGTACCTGCTTTGTAAAGTGAGCATAGGCAACCACCAAGAAAATGTGCTCATCTCAAACAGGAGGCCCGTGAAACTGCAGTGAGAGTTTTTATATATTATGAAACCAAGACCATCACTTATCCATGCAGAACAGGCCTGTAGTGGAGGCTAAATGCACATTTTCCTGCTGCATTATGGTACGTGTCTGTGACCAATCACTGCCTGTGGCGGCTTCTAGGAAGTGGCAGGTTGTCTCTATTGATCAGTGGCTGTTAAAATGGATATTATGTGATTTGTGAAGCGTCCTACAGTGTCTCACCTCCTACAGATACAAGCACAAGGCCTCCATTACAAAGGAAGTCCAAAGAGCAATACTTCAGCTTTTTTAATGTTGTTTTGGTTCTTATAAGATGACGCATTGAGTCAGGGACGATGACGTCAACACTATTGTACACAGCTCTTTGCTAGCGAGTTTAATGTTGTTTAATGCGCTGCTGTACAGCATGGAACAAAGATTATTTTTCTCTTCCAATGCAATCACTGGTATGAAGTCACAATGAGCAGCTGTGGATGATGTTGGTGCATGTCATCACTTCGTAGGGAAATAAAGACACTCTGGCAGGAAGTTTACAAGGGGAGCTCCCCCTCCCCTTCTTAAGATCCTTCAGAAACGTGTGTGAACGTGGAGCTGGGCTGCAGCACTTGATTACACATTCAGACTTGATGCTTCTGTAGGTCTTTTAACGACGGGGAGGTCAGCCAGTTGGCTAAATAAAGTGACAGGCTGCCTAACAGCTGTACCCAGGGCAGAATTCTCCAAAACAACTCATTCTACATGTATTTCACAGGCGGGGATGAGACAGGCAGTGATGAGAGAGGAGGGACAGGAGGTCAAAGAGAGGGAGGAGAAAGAGAGAGGAGGATAGTAAGAGGAAACTAGAACATTTTAAAGGGCCACGGGGGCTACTGCCGGAGTGGTGTACATTATGATGAGATTCTTCAGAGATTTCATACGACACAAAGTTGTTTTAGAGGCAAATACAGAGACTGCTTGCTGAAAAACTGTTGCAGAAGGGAACGCACATCAGCGATTTTGCATGAATTTACCTCTTAAACAGCTCTGTTTCGTATCGTTACATTATAATCACATAGTGGTGAATGTGCAGGTCACAACTTGTCCACGAAAGCATTTTGGAGTTGTTGGATTGTGTATTTGATGAGGGAAACCAAGAAATCCCTAAAAAAGCTTACATCGACAAATAAAGGTAATGAACCTACTGCTGTGACTAAATGGATTATGGCAATGTTGAACTATCCCTTTAACTGTGGCTCTGGCCTGAGGCTCAGAGGTTACCATGGCCAGCTCAATAGCCTACTTGATAAAATGAAAAATAAAAATTGTTATTTCTTGAATCCTAAAATCGCCATTAGGCACAATGTAAAACATTTCAAGCTGGTTTAACTTGGAAACGAAAGTTCCCTTGCTGCCTTGAAAATGCAGGTTAACTCAACTTAAAGTGATAGTTCAGAGTAAAATGCACCTGAGGTCATTTCCACCATGACATCCAGCCAAATACCCCCTCAGAAGCATTTTTAGCGATGGTCAGCATTGGTCAAGCTAGGGCTTTCAGCCGAATGGCTTAGTACTAGCGCTATGGTACAGAGGGTATATCTCATAAATTACCCCACTAATAATGAATGGAATGTTACCAAATTTCTGCAGTAGTACACATAGGGTCTGTACTCACAAAACGAGGCATTTGAAAGTTTGTAAGTAACCAGGAGTTTATTTAAAAGAACACTTGCCTGATAGCTTCTATCCTCTGCTGCTAACGCTACCACTGCGTAGACGGCACTTCCGTTTTTACCCAGCTGTTTCAGTGACGCGAGTTTCATGCGAGAGTATGAAAAAGTTTCGCTGAATTTTTATAAATGCTTGTATTATCAGGTCAACACGCAAGCATTTATAAATATGTGTTGACCTGATAATACAAGCATTTATAAAAATTCAGCGAAACTTTTTCGTACGCGCGTGATACTCGCGCCACAGCATCGGCTGGGTAAACACGGAAGTGGCGTTGATGCAGCGGTAGCATAGCAGCTGAGGATAGAAGCTATCAGGCAAGTGTTCTTTTAAATAAACTCCTGGTGTACTTACAAACTTTCAAATGCCTCGTTTTGTGAGTACAGACCCTATGTGTACTACTGCAGAAGTTTGGTAACATTCCATGCATTATTAGTGGGGTAATTTACGAGATATACACTATGTACCATCGCGCCAGTACTAAGCCATTCGGCTGATAGCCCTATCTTGACCAATGTTGACCATCGCTAAAAATGCTTCTGAGGGGGTATTTGGCTGGATGTCATGGTGGAAATTACCTAGGGTGCATTTTACTTCGAACCATCACTTTAATGGACAGTCAAAACTACAGCTCAAGTAAACAGAACAACAAAAACATTTCAGCACACTGAATAGCCTTCCGGTCACAACATTGTAATGGCTTCATGCATTCATTCCAGCAGTTTGTTTTTGAGTACCTGGATTTTGGTCGAAAACCTGTGTGTATCAAGTTCCATCAGGATCTTTTGAATGAATTCAAAAGTGTACCTGAGGTCAGCTGGATAGCTCAGGTTCAGGTCGTAGATGATCCCAAACAGTAAGGCACAAGCAGTGGCAACATCTCTGAGTCAATGAAGCACCTCCACACCTTCAACTATGATGCCAACATCTTCTGGAAGCTGATCAACATCTGCGCCTGGATGTTTAATCACAATAGATGCCGATGACCGTCTGATCCAAATCTGTCTGGGTTTCATCAGGGTCCTCACTCTAAAAACAGACAAGATAATTTAATAAAAACTCATGAAACTTGCACCATTTTAATATTCATCTTGATAACTGACTCCACTAGTAGGTGAAGTCAGTTAAATAAAAATAAATAAAAAATGTAAAATGTAAGAACCCATCAAAGGACAAGAGATGCAGGGCAAACAAAAATGGGAAAAATTGACTATATACAAGGACTCAAACAGCGATTGACAGGAGGATCTGGGAAATGAGGACTGAAATATTCAAGAATGTGAATGTGTTTTGTTTTGTTTTTACATTTACATTTAGGTCATTTAGCAGACGCTTTTGTCCAAAGCGACTTACAATAAGTACATTTGTCAAAAGAAGGAAACAAGGAAACCACAACGAATCATTGCCGATAAAGTAAGAGCTAAAAATAGAACAAGTGTTAGGTCCTCATCTGAGTAAACTAGTACTTCAAGAGCAACAGTGCTACGATCTGAGTGCTATAGGTAAGGGTTTTTTTTTTTTTTTTTTGGGGGGGGGGGGGGGGGGGGTGGGTGTTAGTGAGTCATGCTAGTCGAGGTGAAGTCTGAACAGGTGAGTCTTGAGCCTTTTTCGGAAAATGGCAAATGACTCAGCTGTCCTGACATTAGTCGGGAGTTCGTTCCACCACTGAGGCGCCAGAACAGAGAAGAGTCAGGACTTTGCTGAGTGACATTTGTTTGATTTCAGCGATGGTGGTACCAGCCGGCCAGCTGAAGTAGAGGAGCGAAGTGCTCGCTTCGGGGCATGAGGTTTGACCAGTGTTTGAAGGTAGATGGGTGCCGTTCCATTGATGGCCCTGAAGGCCAGTGTCATCGTCTTGAATTGGATGCGTGCTGCAACAGGGAGACAGTGGAGGTCACGGAGGAGGGGGGTCACATGGGAGAATTTGGGTAGATTGAAGATAAGGCGTGCTGCAGCGTTCTGGATACGCTGCAATGGTTTAATCGCAGAGGCCGGGAGTCCGGCCAGGAGAGAGTTGCAGTAGTCAAGGCGGGAGATGATCAGCGCTTGGACCAAGAGTTGCGTTGCATCCTTTGTGAGGAAGGTCCGAATCCTGCGGATGTTGTAGAGGGCAAATCTGCAGGATCGGGCCACAGCAGTGATGTTGGGGGTGCAGGATAGTTGGTCATCGAGGATTACACCCAGGTTCCTCGCAGTTGACGACGGCAATACTGTGATGCCCTCGACAGTGACTGGCAGGTCCATGCGAGGGCAGTCTTTCCCTGGGATGAAGAGGAGTTCGGTTTTATTCAGGTTAAGCTTGAGGTGATGTGCAGTTGTCCAGACAGAGATGTCAGCCAGACAGTCCGAGATGCGAGTTGGACGTGATGTGAGTGTCAGAGGACGGGGGAAAAGAGAGGAACAGCTGGGTGTCATCTGCGTAGCAATGGTAGGAGAATCCATGCGATGTGATAACAGAACCTAGTGATCTGGTGTATAGTGAGAACAGAAGCGGTCCTAATACTGAGCCTTGAGGGACACCCGTGTCCAGAGAACAGGGTTTGGACATAGAGCCATTCCATGTGACCTGAAAGGTGCGATTTGTCAGGTATGATGTAAACCAGGCGAGAGCAGAGTCAGTTATGCCAAGTTCAGCCAGAGTGGAGAGGAGGATTTGGTGATTGACTGTGTCGAATGCAGCAGATAGGTCGAGGAGAACGAGAACGGAGGAGTGGGACGAGGCTCTGGCGTCTCGCAGGGACTCTGTCACTGTGAGGAGGGCCGTCTCAGTGGAGTGAGCAGTCCTGAGGTTGTTCAGCGAGAGATAGGATGACAGTTGGTTGTAGGCGGCACGTTCCAAGGTTTTAGAGAGGAATGAAAGAAGAGATACAGGTCTGTAGCTTTGGATGTCAGTAGCGTCTAGGGTGGGTTTTTTAAGGAGAGGCTTCACGGTAGCTGTCTTAAAATCCGCTGGAATGACACCTGAGGTGAGGTAGGAGTTGATCAGGGTGGTGAGGAATGGCAAGATGTCGTGTGAGATGTCTTGGAGAAGAGAGGAGGGGATCGGGTCGAGGGAGCAGGTGGTGGCACGGTTAGATGTAACAAGTGCGTGAACATCTTCAGAGGTGAGGGGGGTAAAGCTGGTAAGACCATCCGAGTTGAGGGTTGGGGGAGATGTCTTCTGGGAGGGAATAGGCGTAAATGAGGAGCTGATGTCATTTACTTTCTTGGTAAAGTAAGTAGCAAAGTCATCGGCAGTAAGGAAGGAAGGGGGGGAAGGGGTAGGAGGGGTGAGGAGGGAGGAGAACACGGAGAAGAGTTTCCTGGGGTTGGAGGCAGAAGAGTTGATCTTTGCCAGGTAGAAGGCAGATTTAGCTGCCGAAACAGTTGAGGTGAAGTCAGAGAGGAGGTGGTGGTAGTGAGTAAGGTCCTCGTGCTGGCCCGATTTCTTCCATTTTCTCTCTGACGCTCGCAATAATGATCTGTTGGTTCGCAGAGGTTCAGACAACCAGGGAGGGAAGGGAGATGATCGCGCAGGTCGTGAGATTGGGGGACAGAGAGTGTCCAAAGAAGAGGAGAGTGAGGACATCAGGATGGAGGAGGCTTCCTCAGTAGGCATTAAGGAGAACTGTTCTGAGGATGGTAGTGAGGAGATAACAGTTGAGGAGAGAGCGGAGGGAGTGAGGGATTTCAGGTTGCGGCGGCTGGTGACCATTCGAGGCGTAGAGGGGAGGGATGTGGTGGGCTCCATGGGGAGGGAGAAAGTCACAAAGTGGTGGTCGGACACGGTGAGCGGGGTAACAGAGAGTGCCGAGATGCCACAGGATCTTGTGAAGACAAGGTCAAGTTGGTTCCCGGCGCGGTGAGTTGGTGGAGAGGGGGAGAGTGTAAGGTCAAATGCGGAAAAGAAGTCGATGAATTCAGATGAGTGCAGCTTTCCCGAGTGGATGTTGAAGTCACCGAGGACGACGAGTGGTGTGCCATCATCAGGGGAGCAGCTCAGGAGGGCATCCATCTCATCCAAAAAGTCACCGAGAGGACCGGGTGGGCGATAGATCACTATGATGTTGAGTTTGAAAGGAAGGGTGACAGAGACGGCGTGGAATTCAAGTGTAGATCGGGGTAGGTGATCCAGAGGAAGGACCTGGTAGGACCATCTGGGTGAGATGAGGAGCCAAGTTCCTCCTCCTCGCCCTGTTCGTCTTGGGGAGTGTGAAAACAAGTAGGCAGTTGAAAGGGCAGCTGGAGTGGCAGTGTTTTCTGGGGTGATCCAGGTCTCTGTGAGGGCCAGGAAGTGGAGAGACTGCAGGGACGCATAGGCTGAAATGGTGTCCGCCTTCTTGACTGCAGACTGGCAGTTCCACAGCCCCCCTAGTACTTCAAGGTCCTTACCGGTGGAGAATGGTGGGTAGCAGAGATTGGATGGGTTACAGCCTCGAGTGAAGGGTCTCCGGTGAAATCTTCTCCAGTGTGATGTCCTGACTGGGATAAGACACATGGCTGTGAGGGGGGGGGGGGGGGGGGGGGTAAGATGTTATGCCTACCTCGGTGGACTACCTCGATGGACTCCCGCAGATAGACTCCCTTGTCTTTGTTCAACTGTCTTGACTCCCGCAGATAGACTCCCTTGTCTTTGTTCAACTGTCTTGACTCCCGCAGATAGACTCCCTTGTCTTTGTTCAACTGTCTTCGTTCAGATGGCCAGACACTGCAGCTGACGCTGTAGTGACAGCATTTTTAGTGCTAATCAAGTCTATTCACTACACCTGAGCTGGCTCAAACTTAGTTGATTACTCACTTAGCATAGGCAGTTTCACTAGGATGTCAACAACAAGCTATCAGCACAAGACTAAATGTTTACAACTAGCTTTACTCACACAATGCCTGAACCCAAATCTACAAATAGTTTCTGACTTACCAACAAGAGACAAAGCAGCTTCCTTCCTTTCTCCAGACAAAATGTGGGGGGAATTATTCTTAGTGTTGTTCTCTGAATGTTTGTCAAATGAAAACAATCATTAAGAACTAAAGTGAAAAAAAGACCCTATCAAAGGAAAAGAAATCCTAACAAACTGGTAATGGATAGGTTTGTCAAAGTGTACAAATCATATATTCTGCGATATTTGTAGGCACAATGAAAGTGAATGTGGAGGTAAAACTCAACACCTCTCCCCTTCACAGAAGCATTGAATCTTGGAGAGTCAATAACAAAATCTGACACATTGATGAGAGGATATTTAGCTCTATTCAATGCTGAATGAAAATATCACTTCAAAACAACTGATGACACTTACTCCGTACTCCTTCACTAGCTTTTCAGGGTCTTCATTGAGATACAAAGATACTCTCCTTGTTGTGATGGAGTCGTTCTACAAAATACAACAGGAAATTTACTGTATAAACAAATCATTGACATTAAGAAAATGGAAGAATTCCAGAAAGTGATCCCTGACACAGATATCAGTTGGCTAGCCAGCCTTCATGCAGAGGTCACCCACACATTTATAAAATCACAGTTAGCTATAGTTGCACTTGCCATTATTAGCAACAACGAGCAAGAGCAAATAAGTGTGAAAGGCAACAGTTGTTATGTGAATTGTGTTACTTTAAGAGTGCTTGGGTGGGCAGATTTATTATGCAAAGTATCCACAGCAACTGAGGTATCTATTAGTATGCAAGTAATTATACACAAACCTGGGCAATGACAGCCATAATGTTTTTGATTTTGCGTCCTGCTGCTCCTCCTTTCTTACGGAGCACTCTAGCCAACTTGTCAGAGTAGTGGTCCAGCTGCGACATAAACTTCGGGATGAGCGGGATGGTGGTAATGCGCGTGAACTCTGCACTTAACTAGGTATGTATTTCAACAAGACAAAAACACAAAGTACAGAAGAAGGTTAACACCCATCTTAAAATTTAAGTGAATATGTAATTTCTTAAGACAAAATTATTGCCTAATGACAAACACTTAATTATGTGGATAATATGAAATTAATATTTTCAATGGATTAGGAGGAAAAGTGAATTGGATAAACATCAAATATTGCAATTTGTTCCTAAATAGTGATGTCAGTTTTAAGCTATACCGCATAGGCCCATTCAGTACATGAAGCAAAGATAATTTACTTATGACCTGCAAATTCAAGACTTGCCTCATGTTCCATAAAAAGAGCTGGCCATCTACTTTTGAATTCTGCGATGAAGGGCATGTCTTGAACCACCTCATACCGCCGATGAGCAAAGGTTTTCTCCATTTTCTCTTTTATCATTTGATGATTGTTCCTTTTCTTGACCTCTTTCTCAAGACTCTCTTTGTCTTCTCCAGCTGGGTAATGGGGGCAGAAGTTGACTTCAGCTCTCCTGGGTTTTTTCACTTGGTTAGGAGAAGAGGAGTTACCAGGCTTTCTGTTTTTCAGAGAGTTCATGCTTATTTCTGGGCATCCCAAACCCCTAAGTTTAGTGCGGTAGTTGCCCATTTTGTACTTCAAGCTGATTTTCCAACCATAGTATCCAGTAACAGAGCCCTGTTCCTTTAAGCATGGATGTTTTATGATCAAAGCTTCTGCAACATCATCTAATTGTGCAGAGGTAGGGTATCCTGTTGTGTACTTCATTATTTCAGAAGCCAAGGCCTGGAAAATGTCTGACCTGACTTTGAAACTTGGGTTCAGCCATTTGCCTTCAGCAAGGAATTCTTGGTTCGCCTTTGACAGCTGCATCTCTACTTCATAGGAGAAGGGAGGAATAGGGAAGGTGCGTGGCCAGCCTTGACATCTTAGTGATGAGGTTGAAGTTTAGGTGGTTGACTCAGAGGACGAAAGTATATCAGTGTCTGCAGAAGAGTCATCCACCCCATGAAAAGGTGCATAAGGAGTATGGCTGGGTGCCTGTGTTGACTGCTCAATTGGTATAATCACTTTTACCGTTCCTTTGTCTTGGATATCTGCTGTTGAAATCAGGTCCATAAACTGGTCAAAATCAATGTCCATGTACTGCAGTCTGAACTCTCCATCAATTCCACAATGTTTTTGAATCTCAAATTTAAGACTGTCCACAGAGTCCGGTATTCCAGAAGGCAAAGTAAAGACAATATATTCACCAATGACACTGAAAACAGTACAATAAGCGGACTATTGATAAATGATATTAGTGACCACCTACCAGTTTTCACAGTTTATGACAGGAACTATAAAAACAATAAGCCAGTCAGAAATAAAGAATACAGACGGGTTCGATCTGAAGAATCGATGATGGCTTTTAAAAATGAACTACTGGCATATAACTGGAATGAAATGTATGAGAAAATAGACATTAACAGTGCATATGAAGAATTTCTCAGAATATTCACAACATTATACAATAAAAACAGTCCAATAGCCCAATATACAAGAAAAAGTAAATACTCTGAATGCCCATGGATCCTGAAGGGTTTACAAAATGACTGTAAAAAGAAAAACACACTGTACCAAAATTTTATAAGGCTGAAAACTGAAGATACTGAGAATAAATATAAAACGTATAAAAATAAGTTAACTAAAATTATAAGAACTAATAAAAAAGACTACTGTAGGAATATATTGGAAAAGAACAAAAACAATATTAAAGGAATATGGAACATACTGAACAGTGTTATAAAAAATGGGTCTGGACTCAGAAATTATCCTAAGTACTTTTTGGTTAATGAAAAGGAGTACAATATGGATGTTGTGGCCAACTGCTTTAACCATTTTTTTGTAAATATTGGTCCTGACCTAGCAAGAACAATTCCTGATCAAGGAACATCCAAGCAAAATATGGAAAAATTAATAAATAGAAATGAGTACTCTGTTTCTCACAGCAGTGGAAGAAAGGGAAATTGTTGATATTGTTTTGAGTTGTAAGGGCAAAAAGTCTAATGATTGTGATGACATTGATATGACTGTGGTAAAAAAAAAGTGATTGAGGGAATAACAAAACCATTCACATACATCTGTAACTTATCATTCCAAACTGGTACATTTCCAAAAAAAATGAAAATAGCAAAAGTCATACCTCTGTACAAATCTGGGAACAAACACCAATTCACAAATTACAGACCGGTCTCATTATTGCCACAATTCTCCAAAATTCTTGAAAAGCTATTCAATAATCGACTGGATAATTTCATAGATAAGCAAAAACTGCTCAGTGAAAATCAATACAGATTCAGAGCAAATAGATCTACATCAATGGCTTTACTAGACTCAGTTGAAGAAATCACAAATTCTATAGACCAAAATCAACAATCAGTAGGGATATTCATAGATCTAAAAAAAAGCCTTTGACACAATAAATCATGATATATTAATAATAAAACTGGAACGTTATGGCATCAGGGGTATAGTGGGCAACTGGGTGAGGAGTTACTTGAGTGACAGGCAACAATTTGTGACACTTGGTGATTGTTCCTCTATGTGTTTGGACATTGCTTGTGTTGTTCCCCAGGGGTCAGTGCTGGGCCCAAAATGTTTCATTCTTTACATGAATGACTTATGTAATGTATCAAAAGTTTTGAAGCTTGTTTTGTTTGCTGACGATACAAACATATTTTTTTCTGGTGATGATTTATATCAATTAGTAGAGGTGATCAATTTAGAAATGAGCAAATTAAAATTATGGTTCAATATTAATAAATTATCTTTAAATGTATGCAAAACAAAATTAATGTTATTTGGAAACTGCAGAATAAATGAACAAATAAAGATAAGGATTGATGGGGTAGACATTGAAAGAGTTAGTCAAATAAAATTCCTCTGGGTAACAATTGATGAAAAACTAAACTGGAAATCGCACATAAAACATATACACTCCAAGATGTCGAGAAGCATTGCAGTATTATATAAAGCTAAACAGGTTCTGGATCTTAAATCACTACACATTCTCTATTGTTCACTGGTTTCACCTTATTTAAGTTACTGTGTAGAGGTTTGGGGCAATAATTACAAAAGTACATTACATTCACTGTTTATTCTGCAGAAAAGAGCTATACGGACCATTTTCAATGCTGGTTATAGGGATCATACAAACTCATTATTCATACAGTCAGAAATACTCAAATACTCAAACGGCACAATTAATGTTTAAAGCAAAAAATAACAAACTACCGGCAAATATTCAAGGAATGTTCACCCAAAGAGAAGGGAGTTATTTCTTACGGGGACTGTTTAAATTCAAATTGCAAAAGGTGCGTACAACCAGAAAAAGTTTTTGTATTTCTGTCTGTGGTGTAAAACTATGGAATAGTTTGAAAGAAGAGCTCAAGCAATGTCCAAACATAAAATTATTTAAAAAGAGGTTAAAGGAAATGATTCAGAGCAGAGCACTGTGATGGGAATTTTTCATTTAGTAGTTCATTATAGTATAATTAGTAGTTTGAGTAGTTTTAACTCATACTATTCCAAGTGTCATGAGGTAATCGTTATTCTGCACTTATGTCATGTCATGTGTTAAATGAGTTGTAAAATGCATCTTGTGACACCAGCACAGCTGACAAGTCAATATGGATCTATGGACACTGATGAGTGGTTCAAACACCACATTCTGGACAAAGTTCTCCGTCTACACAAACAATGGAAAAATGTTTCTCTGATGACACATCACAAACAACTGTATAAAAAGCCCTTCTCAAGACTGAATCATTGGTCAGACTCTTAAAGAGTCTGCCCCTATCTGGCCAGATAGTTTGCTTTGAAGCTGTATGTCGGTGATGCGGTCCGCTTGGACACCCTGTTTGCGAGGGGCTTTGACTTATTAGACTTTGTCTGTTTACAGTCTGTCTGTAGCGACTACTAGCCTGTTTTTGGACGCTTTATAGAATAAATTACTAAAAGTGCTGTTAGGAGTTGTATTCTTATTTCTCATCAGGTGATCATAAACTGATTTCCACCACAAGCACCAGTACTAACAGGTTTTGTGACATATAGCTCCTACAAGCCATCTAACTTCTAAAACGATTGTCATTGTATTTTCTAAATTAAAGTGTATTTCAAATACACAAAATACACTGTAAATAAGACAACTTTTAAACTGTGAGATTTATTTTTTCACTTTGACAGAGGTATGCTACTGCCACCTACAGATTTAATCTCTTTATGCCAAGCTACATGACATGCTAACCGGTATCAAAAGAACCAGTGGATGTACAGAGAAGAAAATGGTATCTAAACATCTTGTGCAAGTTTGGGTTAGTCAGAAAAACTGCATTTTGATCAAAACACCCAAAGATTCCTTCAATATTACCTGAAGAATGTATGAATCTTTTCAAAGTAACCATCCGTAAAGGGCCAACTTTGTAATCACAGAGGGGGTAACGATCCACAAGTTGACTCAGTTCAATCACAGAAACATCCCTTGGAGAAGGATCCAACTCGAAGGATCTGTAGTGTTCTCTGTACCATGAGCTTATTTTTTTTACTATGAAGGTAAGTCCATCTTTCAAAACGCACATCTGCACAATTTCGGCAAAGTCTGGCAGTCCACCTACAAATCCATGCACTATTATCATGCCACTTCTGAAGTTGATGCCATCAGCAGAGACATTCTGTGCTGGATTAGTAAGTAAGATCAGGGTACTTTTGAAGGAGGCTAGCTGCTACCTCCTCTTTCAGGACATCAAGAGGGACTGTTGAGACTCGTGCAACCTCAAGAGAGTTTTTTTCACAGCTTGATGAAAACATACTATGGCCAATCATGAGCTGATGTTTAGTGGCCAAAGACAGTGTTATGTTTTTAAAACAGTTTGTATGCCTCACAACTTGTTTAAAATAACTGTTCTTGGATTCAAACCTCAGAGTCCAGAAAGAAACAAGTGGACCAAAGAGAAGGATCAGTGCTGGATAATGTTCCAGGTAGTGGTGCTTTGGTCGCAGTTTTCTTTCTGGGAACAGTGTGCAATACCTGTATCTGTGCTCTGATATTTTAGTCTCCAAGTATGCAATTGATTCATTGGTATGTACAGGGCTAACAACCAGATCAACAATATCCTTCAAATCTAATATTAGCTGCCAAGCTGGTTCGTCCTCTGGAATTAGTTTTCCAACAATCAGTGGTATTAGTCTTAATAAACACCAATTCTCATGCGAGTTTCCACCAATATTTGTTTTACTTTGGAAAGCACGTGGCAATAAATGAGGGCGATTTGTTTTATCCCCCCACTTGTATGGGAAAGCCTGAATTAGTTAATTTAAACCATCAAAAGTGAAGTACTTCTTGGCTAACAGCAATCCAAAGCATTCAGCAAGTTCAATTGGTACTATCCCCTCAAAAAGGTCATGAGCAAGATCTGGGGGGAAACCTGCCGTAACCTCAAAGAATGAAAGGCTCTCACCTAAAGCACATGTAGTTTTGACTCCACAACAGGGTTTACCTTGTTTACATGCACAGTCTACATGTGCATGATGTAGCTCTTTAGTTCTGAGACTGAAGCCACCCTCTTTGACCTCCTGCACCTGAATTTCACTACGTGTAGCGGTACAAAACCGACAGACAAAATCTCCAGAGAAACTCTCCACGAACCCAGCTAATCCATGAGCTCCAAGGTTATCAGCCACTACACACTGAACAGTACCTCTGATGACTGTTCCTAGATGATCAATGAAAACCCCCTGTTGCTCTAATGTGACAAGATCACACAGAAAAGGCTCAAATATTTTTTTATAGCCAAATGTTTTCACATCCTCACTTTTACAAAGCAATGCAAGATAAATTGAGTTCAGTGATGACTGACAAACTGGCAGCAAGTTCCCTATAATCCAATAAACCCCACAAAGTTTATGCTTTTTTCGTGACGTCCCTAAAGGATTACAAATTTCAAAGTCATCTATGTAAAGGCACAATGACAGTCTTAATTCGTCACCTGTGAGAAACTCATTATTTTTAAAGTGACAACCATCTTGATAACATCTATACTCCCCATTTACAGAATGCCAGTATCCATGTGTGCGGCATTGAGTCGTAGGCTTTCTTGTAGTCAATCCAGGCAGTGCACAGGTTGGTTTGTCTCTTCTTACAGTCTCATATATATATATATATATATATATATATATATATATATATACACATATATATATATATATATATACATGTATTTGTTTTTAACACCATATATCCACCATTAAATCAGTGCAATAATGTAAATCATAACCACTCTTTGGTTTTAAATGAATACTGACCAGGCTTAAAACATGAAACACAATACACATAGGGAGAACCGTTTAGCTCATGACGCATTTTAAACACAGACCGGACAATATAACAGCTCCTTAAAACTCCAGGAGTAACTCTCTTTAAGTTGTAAACAATAACCGTTGTGTTCTTTAACATAAACACCGAGAACCCCGAGTCTCGGGCTGTGTCCGAAATCATTCCCTACTCCCTACTCCCTACTCCCTATATAAGGGAGTTCTATGGAGGGCACTATATAGTGGACTCAAAGGCCAAATGAAAAAACACTTTCGGACACTACTCGGGGGATTTCTTTCGGCGCCGTTGATGACGTTGTTCCTGACGCATAATTAATACGTGTCAGATTCCGCCAACGGCTCTCAAGTCTCACGCAGAGAAATTACCAGGATAATTGTTTTTTTAATACATATTCGTTGCGAAAATTTACAAAACCAAAAGAATGAGTCCTCCAGCAATAAGGGTATTCCGTGGCCGTCTCATTTCTTGAGAAAAAAATAATTTTCAATAATGAGACGATCACTACATCGTCCTCACTGCTATTTTTATTTTCAACGATCCCGATCGGGTCCAGTTGGACTTCAGGACCAGGTTGCAGCACTACCGGCACCCCACATCTCCGCGATCCACCGGACCCGAACAGGCTGCAGTCCGTCCCCGACCCCAAACTCCTCGGCTATCGCTCGCCACAATCTGTCCCTCATCTCCGCATCTTTATAGTTTACAGACTGTCATACGGCGCTTTGGTTTGAGTGACGGTTTTTGACGGACGAAGACCCTGCCGCCGCCTCTCGTCGGCCGGCCAGCCACCGCAGCCTGTCGCCGGCCACTGCAGCTTATCGCCGGCCGGCGACCGCCGCCTGTCGCCGGCCACTGCAGCTTATCGCCGGCCGGCCGCCACGGCCACCGCCAACTGTCACCGCCTATCACCCGCCGCCGCGGCCACCACCGCCGCCTGTCGCCGGCCCCTGCCGCCTGTCGCCGGTTGCCGGCCGACCGCCGCTCGCCCAAAGTCTCATATAAATAATTAATATATATCGCGGTTTTTTTTAAGTAAATAAAGGAAAACATCACACTTTGGCCGTTTGTGTCGTCTTGTTCTGCTCTGCAATACATATATTAAATATTAACATTTATTATTGTACGATTATTCATATTTCCTCCGCTTTTTCCTGCTCTCTCTCCTCTCGTCCCTTCGCGATTTGTCTTTCAGCGCAATGCATGATGGTAAAATTTGCTCGGCTAGTGACCATCGGCTGTACACTACTTTTCACGATGCATTGTGGGAAACTTTGAGTGCACTATATAGGGAATAGTAATGCTCACTACACATTCGGACACCCCTACAAAATGGCGAAGGGAGTGATTTCGGACACAGCCTCGGTCTGAGGGAAGAGGGAGGGGGAGCTCACCTTGGGCCCCGCGGGGCACCAATACCTGCACTTTGGTTCCGCTTTACTTTTGTTCTCCCTACGTTAACATTATCTCATTGTCGGCATTAATATGGTAATGTGTAAAATTATAGACTTATTGACATAACCGGCGTGAGCCAGGAATAAAGAAAATGAACCTGTCCTTACATTCAGGTGTATCACACACACTCCCCAACAAACAAAAGTGGCTCCTGACACAAGATATTTTGAACAAATTTGCTCTGAACATACACAATCTTTTTTTTTATCTTTTTTTTTTCACAAAACAAATCCGAAATGTAGTGTGAAGTGTGAAATGTATAGGTTAGGTGTGAGTCCGATAGGTATGAAATGTATGATGTATGTATGGTGTGTATGGTGATTCAAGTCTCTTCAGGCGAGTGTATAGTGTATGTAATTGTCTTTCATGACATCTCATCCACAGCGGGCTGGATACATGACAGGAAGGTAAGGGTATGGGGCAATGGATGGGGGTTGGAAGTGGTGGAAGAACGATTGACAGACACTGGCGGTTACACTGAACTGGCTGGACTCCAACTGCACCCACGGTGGGCCATGGTTGATAGGCTGGTTGACCCAGGGAAGGGTAAGTAAACACATAGCCTGGCCGTCTTTCTCTGGTGGACTGTCTCAGAGGGTACCGATGTTCAGGTTGCGGTATTGGGACATAGTCCTCTTGATGGACAGACTGCAGCTCCTCTTGAACGGCCATAGGGTTAAACTGCTCCATGTCATTTTCATCCTCACTGGATGTCCCCTGTTTCTCACCTCGAACACTCTCCCTTTCCTGTTCAGGTTCTGCGTGAGTTGTTTCCCCCAGATATATCTCATTCTGTTCAGATCTGCTTTGGAAGTCAGAAGTACCGTGTGGATCAGGTAAGTGACTCTCAGCTCTCGGTCTCTCCACCGGTACTCGCAACCAGTAATGAGGCGTGCCTTCCTCTTCCTCGGAGTCACTTGGATCTGGGCTCTGTGTCTCATGTGTGGTTCTCGGGGTGTCTGGAGCTCTCTTAACTCTCTTTCGTGACTCAGCTGTGTTGGTGGTCAGGTTCTGGAGAGGCTCTACAGGTAGGTCATTCACTTGTAATAGGAGGTTCCTGTGCAGAGTACGAACTGGTCGACCTCCTGCTTCAGGGCTTACTTTGTACACCAGATTATCTCAAACCTTTTCTCCCACGATGAAAATAAGCTGCTCCCAGTATGGTCTGAGCTTTCCAGGTCCCCCTCGTTCTTTTTTTCCTTAATGCAAGGGCACTTTCTGGTCACATACTCCACTATCTCTCTTTTCATAAAAGGCCAGTAGAAGTGCTCCCTTGCTAGGCTCAGAACTTTCTCAACACCAACGTGATTCATGTTGTTATGTAGCTGGGTGAGTACTGTTTGTTTGTAGGTGGCGGGCAGAACCAGTTGTTGTCAACCTGCACTCTTCCTGTAGAAAAGGTCATTCTCTATGTGTAGTCTGCTCCACTCTCTTAACAGCCTCCTTGTTTGTGTGTCAATTCTTCCTCTGTCATCCTCTGTTAGTGGTGTGTCGTTTTCCTTCAACTTCATAATTTTTCCAATAGCAGAGTCTTTTCTTTGTTCCCTCACCAGCACATCGTGACTGATTTCCTGCAGAGACTCAATGTGGGGTTGGCTAGGGGATGTTAAGTTGAGGGCTGCCACCCAGGCCACATCTCCCTGTTGTGCTCTTCTGCTTCCTTCCCATGTGGCACCTACCGCTTCCTCCGATAGCTCTTCTGAACACTCAGCCATGAGGGTGTCGATGTCCAAGGGGCAGCGTGATAGGGTGTCGGCATCAATGTTGGTTTTGCCAGGCCGATATTTTATGTCAAAGTGTAAATCGGCCAGCTGACCCACCCACCGGTGACCCACTGCGTTGAGCTTGGCAGTATTTAGGATGTATGTAAGGAGATTATTGTCCGTGAAGGCCGTGAAAATTTGGGCGTAGAACAGATAATCCCAGAACTTGTCACACACCGCCCACTTCAACGCCAGGAATTAAAGTTTAGGTGTAGGTGATCATTTTGTTCTGGTGGTGTTAGTGTGCGTGACCCATATCCAACCACTCTCATCTTCCCATCCTGGTTCTGATAAAGAACTGCACCAAGACCTTTTTGGGAGGCATCCGTGTGGAGTGTAAAGGGGCGGTTGAAATCGGGGTACGCCACACTGGGGGTTTGATCAGCCGATCCACAAGCTGTTCAAGGATCTGTTGGTGTTGCATTGTCCAGTCTACTGGGGTTCGGGAGGAATGCTGGTGGCATTTTGTTTTTCCTTGTGGCGAGTTAGGTTGAGGGGCGTCAGCCCTTGATTGTAGCAGGTCGTACAGGGGCTTGGCACACAAAGGATCACAAAGGATCAGTAAGCTATTACCATCACACGGGAGCTCGTGAATAAACTGGCGTTCGTTCGGCGGAACCCCGGTCCTTTAACTGATGGTAGATCACTTACTGAGCTCGTGAATGTGTCCGAGGTTGGACACACACTGTTACCGAGATGAAACCCAGCGACGTGGGTACACAATCAGCATTCAAATACAACAACACAGAAAGCAACGGACTCGGCGGTCCGTGATCAAAACTTAAAACACAGTAACAAGAATTACAAGCATATCCTACACTATCAAACTTATGTCTCTGCCCAGACGGATAGCCTCTTACTTTGTCGATATGCGTAAGTCCGTCTTGTGCGGCGGTGCTTCTTGACGCGCCGGCGGCGGCGGCTTGTGGTTCGCGAGTCCTCGGCAGCAGCGGGGGACACGACTAGTCGGTTGAGTCCAGACGAGAGCGGGGCGTAGCAGTTATCCTTCCCGTTGGTCAACTCGAATGAAGAAAACAGTTTGTGTTCCTTCCTTCCGCGGGCAACAATAGAATCGCATGGCTTGGCGATTTAGTCAGCTGACTTCAGACAGGAGCGGGGCGCAGAGGTTATCCTTCCCGCTGATCGCTGAAACAAAGGAACTATTCGTTCCTCTTCTGCAGGCAAACAAAGAATCGCGCGGTTGCGGCGATCTCAGGATCCAAAAACGAGTAAAAGAAAAGGGGTGAGTCGTGGAAAACGGGGGGAAACAGTCTGTTGCTCATCCAGCGAGCTTGGAGAAAAGACTGTGGTCTAAGACAAAAGGAGCGCTGCAGACGTTACAAGTTCCCCTCCTGTTGCAGCGGTGTGCCACGGTGGAAAGAGCTCACCTCCTGTTGCAACATCGTGTTGCGATGGAAGAGAAAGTTCTTAAGGCGGTGCCAGGTTTTATACCTCACGGCTGCTCCCGGGGACCCCCTGGGGTACCTGTGGTTGTCAGCCAATAGGGCACCAGTTGTGTGACGTTGCACTTGAAGTGAAAGCAAAATGGCGGTTGTAGTTTTTTATCCCCATTGTCCCTTTGTTCTGACCGCATGTGAAGGCTTTTGGTCTCTGTGTAGGCCGCATTGTGTAGTCTCAATGGTGAGGTCCCTACAGTAGGAATATTGGGTTTTTTTAGGAATAAAGGCAAAACATTTAATATATGGAGCATGTAAACGTAGTCAGTGAAGTTTTTCGTGGTTTAAATTAATTTGAAATAATAAAGAAATTAGCGTATTTCACAATGTGCAAAACTATTCCTTTAAAACATACACACACACCAATATGATCATACACACACACTCACACACAGACAAACACACACACACAAACACAATATGGTCTATCAACATATATAAACTATCTGCATCAACGCCTGCAACACACTGCTGTTGACTGCTGTGCTGTTGGGTAAGTACAAGTCTCTACTGCATCACGGTGATACTGTAAGTTCCTGTGTTATCATGTTTATCTTTATTGTTACAGTACTGTGTGTGATATGTATTTTGTATCATATATTTGTCTGTGATTTAGAAGGATATGTTCCAGGGTTGTAAACCAGCCACCAGTAAGGGGATCATGCTCAGCCATTACCTTACCATACTGGCTATAGCTCTACCATCTGCTATGAAACAATTTCACATTAAAACTAATATTATAGTTTGCGACAGAGCCAGAATATCCTCAACTAAGAGGGAACGTAAACATTTAGAAGGGAATGATTTATTCCTTAGATGAGTGGCACATTTGTCATTGTTTCCCTTCTTTTGAGATCTCTTCAAGTCCCAAACTATTTAGGGGGTACACCAGAATCTAGATATCATCTATGCTGATTTCAGACTTTTTGTTGTTTCAGATATGAATTCTTCATCTGTCAACAGCACTTACAATGTGAGCAGGAGTCAGCAGGACAACTTCACCGCAATTGTAACCAAGAATGTGATTGTCTTAGCTCTCTGCATCTCCATCAACTACATCAACAGTACTCTGGTCTACACCTTCAGGAAGCACCAGGTCTGATGTCCGACATTGTTTTTAAACTCAATAGGTGCAAGTTAAAACCGGGGAAAGCAGTCAGCAGAAGAGAACAATTTGAATGCCTCTCTCTTTCTCTCTCTCTCTCTCTCAGCTTTAGGGTTATTTTTTAAAAACAGTCACAATGTGTTCACAGCTTAAACAAATCAGTCTTTAAAAAAGTTTGCATAATGCACCATTTGAAGTTAAATTGAGGAACATTTAACTGGTTAGGATTCAGTCTCAGTATAACACTGATGCCTCTATATGACCTACAATAGTACATGAGGATGGTCAGACCCTGCTGCAGTTGCTTATATTAGCTTGAAAGGACGCATTTTACAATCTCAAAAAAGAAACACATTCACGTGTGATTAAATTCAAGATCACAAATTGACTTTCATTCACTTCCTTCCTGTTTGATGTGTTAGGAATGGACAATGACTAATACAGAACAATGGATGATATTAGCAGTTTTCAGTATGTCATAAACCCAAAACCTGATGCTGATTATTGCTGATTAGGGTTCCTTGAAGTAGCTTTAAATGATGGATAGCAGCAGGTTATAAAAGAAACAGGGCTTGATTTCCCGAAGCCTTCTTAAAGCATTTTTAACGCTACGTCATTTGTAACCCCTACTTAAGAGTTCCTACTTAACATTTCGCGTGTTTCCCAAAACGTTCTTTGCTACGAATCTCTTTCGTATGTCATACGTTGGTAGGTTGGTCTGGAGCGCCCTTAGAGACTTCTTAGTTCTACCGTAGTGATGTTTCAGCTCCTCACGCTGGTCGCCACCACTGTACAATAACCCAGAAATCCCCGTTGCGCATGGAACTGCACATTGCCAGTGTTGTGTTTCACCAATGGTTTTAAGTCATTCATGGAGAAATGAATTGCTGGAAACACACAAGCACAAAATAAAATGCGCATTTCATCACAAGACTAAGCTTTACCTCAACGTCAGATGTAGCCTAAGTACACTCAACAAAAATATAAACGCAACACTTTTGTTTTTGCTCCCATTTTTCATGAGATGGACTTAAAGATCTAAAATTCATTCCAGATACACAATATTACCATTTCTCTCAAACATTGTTCACAAATCAGTCTAAATGTGTGATAGTGAGCACTTCTGCTTTGCTGAGATAATCCATCCCACCTCACAGGTGTGCCACATCAAGATGCTGATCTGACATCATGATTAGTGCACAGGTGTGCCTTAGACTGTCCACAATAAAAGGCCACCCTGAAATGTGCATTTTTTTGCTTTATTGGGGGTCTGGGGACTCAGAACCAGTCAGTATCTGGTGTGACCACCATTTGCCTCATGCAGTGCAACACATCTTCTTCGCATAGAGTTTATCAGATTGTCAATTGTGGCCTGTGGAATGTTGGTCCACGCCTCTTCAATGGCTGTGCAAAGTTGCTGGATATTAGTGGGAACTGGTACACACTGTCGTATACGCCGGTCAAGCACATCCCAAACATGCTCAATGGGTGACATGTCCGGTGAGTATGCTGGCCATGCAAGAACTGGGACATTTTCAGCTTCCAAGAATTGTGTACATTATCTTGCTGAACCATGAGGTGATGTTCATGGATGTATGGCACAACAATGCGCCTCATCACGGTATCTCTGTGCATTCAAAATGCCATCAATAAAATGCACCTGTGTTCTTCGTCCATAACAGATGCCTGCCCATACCATAACCCCACCACCACCATGGGCCACTCGATCCACAACATTGACATCAGCAAAGCGCTCACCCACACGACGCCACACACGCTGTCTGCCATCTGCCTTGAACAATGTAAACCGAGATTCATCCGTGAAGAGAACACCTCTCCAACGTGCCAGACGCCATCGAATGTGAGCATTTGCCCACTCAAGTCTGTTACGGCGACGAGCTGGAGTCAGGTCAAGACCCCGATGAGGACGACGAGCATGCAGTTGAGCTTCCCTGAGACGGTTTCTGACAGTTTGTGCAGAAATTGTTTGGTTATGCAAACCAATTGTTTCAGCAGCTGTCTGAGTGGCTGGTCTCAGACGATCTTGGAGGTGAACCTGCTGGATGTGGAGGTCCTGGGCTGGTGTGGTTACACGTGGTCTGCGGTTGTGAGGCCGGTTGGATGTACTGCTATATTCTCTGAAACGCCTTTGGAGACGGCTTATGGTGGAGAAATGAACATTCAATGCACGAGCAACAGATCTGGTTGACGTTCCTGCTGTCAGCATGCCAATTGCCCGCTCCCTCAATGCTTGTGGCATTTTGCTGTGAGACAAAACTGCACATTTCAGAGTGGCCTTTTATTGTGGGCAGTATAAGGTACACCTGTGCACTAATCATGATGTCAGATCAGCATCTTGATGTGGCACACCTGTGAGGTGGGATGGATTATCTCAGCAAAGCAGAAGTGCTCACTATCACACATTTAGACAGATTTGTGAACAATGTTTGAGAGAAATGGTAATATTGTGTATCTGGAATGAATTTTAGATCTTTAAGTCCATCTCATGAAAAATGGGAGCAAAAACAAAAGTGTTATATTTTTGTTGAGTGTATATTACAGTGTCATTTAATTAGCCCATTAGGCCTAGTACATGTCAAGGCATGCACAATCCTGCAAGCAATTTGGGAAATTGGCACATCGTCAAACAATTAGGGTCTCAGTGGCTAAAATGGCAGTGAATGGCAGCGATACAACGCATCCTCGTGCTGAATCAAAGACGTCGCCGTCCTCGGAGCCGCTTAGTTGGAATACAAAATTTCATTAGGATCATCTTCAATCCCATGGATATATTGACCGATGCGGCTATATTGCATAAGTTTCAACTACAACGGCAACAAATACGCCAGTTGCTTGACCTGATTGGGCCTATGCTTGCCAGACCAACGCCTCGGAACTTTGCACTGACTCCTGAAGTCCAGCTGCTGGCAGCACTGCATTTTTACGCAGTAGGTAGCTTTATTGAAGTTGTGGGGGATGGCTTGAGTAAGGCTTCAGTGTGGCGATGTGTCCATGCGGACACCGACGGCCTTTTGCACCATGACAGGAATTTCATAAAAATACCTGCCACTCACCAGGAGGTCCAGGAGGTGCACCAGGGCTTCCATGCGGTCGCAGGAATTCCGAGGGTCATAGGCGTGGTGGACGGAACACTGCTCCCTATAGCCAATCCATCCGTGCTCGACCAGGCCTTCATTTCTAGAAAAAGGTTACGCGGCCATCAACGCGCATGTGGTGGCAGACCATAGAGGGATAATCCTCGACCTGAAAGTTTTGTCTGGGCCAATTCCGCGGTGGGTATGGACGCAGCGACAGGTGGATTTGGGCAGAGTGTGTTCCTTGGAAACAGTGGCTACCCCCTCCAAACCTACCTCATAACTCCTGTCACAAATCCGTGGACGCAGACTGAGCAAGCTTTTAATGCTGCTCATATTCAAACCTGCCTAATTGTTGAGTGGACAATTGGCATATGGAAGCTGCGCTTTTCGGTGGGTCCGCAGGAGGACTGCGCATGAAGCCCCATAGCTGTCTTGCAGTAATGGTGGTGACCGCCATGCTCCACAACATGGCAGTTCGTGGAGGCGCACCTTTGCCGGAGGAGGACGACGTCGATGATGAGGAAGAAGAGGGAGACAAGTAAATAGGTGCCCAATCCTCCCCAGCTTGCAATACACGCTGCCGGGGTTGCTGCACAGCAGTTATTGATTGCAAATGTTTTTAGTTAACTTTTTTTGAACTTGTTTGCTTTTTTTGCCGTGTTCCTTGACACATTTTTCCTTTGTTGGTTATGGAAAATATTCTCATTTTGTTTTTAATTGATTTCAAGTGCTAAACCCCTCCTCTCTCTTGTGATTGCATTTATTTATGTATTACGTTTCCTTAATACCTGAGCCTAGCCTATGTCTTTACAAAAGCATTTGTAAAAATGCATTATTTTGAATGAGATTTCATACAGCACTTTGTACCTGCATTTCAGGAAAGTGCCATAAACATGCAAGACAAATATAATACTGTGGTTTTCCCTAAAAACAAGCAATCAGCTGATCTGACCAAACATGACAAACATTGTTATTGATGTGCTGGGGGTTTTTATTTCCTCCACCAGTCCTCACACCCAACCACACACATTGTGACGGACTATGGCTGTTCAGTGTCTGTAAAAGATAAAAATCCCAAATTAGATTGTTTGCCAATTGGGATGAAATCCAGCACATCAGAATGAATAAACCAACCAGGTTTACCTTTAGGTGCCAGGTAGACAGGGACAGAGATGGCGGGTCTCTGGAACTGGGCCTCAGCCAGCGGTTGCTGCCTCATCGCCAAGTCCAGCTTGGCCCTCTTTAGTTGTAGCGCCTGACGTGAGATGTCATTCGCAATTTTTAAATTTTTGGTTAATTGCGTTCAGCACCACCAACTTCTCCTTTTCGATTTGGATTAGCTCCTCGCTGCACCAGCAGGATGTCAGCCGGCGTCTCGAAGGCGATAGTGTGCCTGCGCCTTGTGAGATGGTGCTTCTGGTGGGGGAGGAGGTTGCTGCCGCCTGGTCCTGGGTGACCATCAAAGCTGGGGATAGAGATCGCCTTGCTGGAGAGTGCGTCGCAGCTGGGGATTGGGATGTTCTTTCTGGAGAGGTCCTGGCTCGTCTAGCCTGCGAGCGTCCAGCATCACCTCTCAGGTCGGTGCCCCCCGCGATCCCATCACAGGAGGTCTCTCCTATCAAAGCAAGGGCCTTCTCCTCCATCAGAGTCAAAGCTGGCACTGTGCTGTGGCCAGCACCTGTTTGTAGCCTGTCTCTCAGGACCACGGCATTGCATTTTTTATGCACTGCTGGCGACATCCTGCCACTTCTTGTGGACCTCTTGCCACTCCCTCGGTGCGACAGAACCGGATGCATCCATCTTTCGGGCTATTTCAACCCATAATTCCTGTTTTGTCTTATTGACAGTTGTTCGGAAAGCTGAAAAGAGGATAGCCTTGTTAACACTGACCTCCTCTAAAAGGACCTCGGTCTCCTCCACCGTGTAGCTAGGTGCTCTTTTTTTACTTATCTTTTTGTCCGCCATCATAATCAACAACAATGTTTAGTGTGTGGGGGGGGGGGGGGGTTCCTCTCATAGGTGATGTTAACCAATGGCACACTAGATTGAATTACACCAGTAGGCCTAATTTCATGGGGCTGCTGGTCAATAAGCACTGATTGCAAAGCAATTACACACTATTATAAAAACATAGCGTACAGTAGGCTACAACATTTTCCCTAATAGCCTATAGTGTTTTAACAGTTAATGGAAGGAAGTGATGGGTGGTGTATCAGTGTAGACATGCAGGATAGCAGGATAGGCTAAGTTGTTTAATTGTTCATTCCAAGTTTGTATCCATAGCCAATTGAAGCCAATTGAAATGGCATGTTTGAATGTTTGAATTAAGCATGTAAGTAAGGATGTAATTGGCTAAATCTCGCTGTTTCTATATTTTCTATATCTTTTTTTAAATCAGTATAGGCTATGGTAGTGTTACGCCCCAGGCTAGGGGAACAGAGGCGCAGCACAAACAGAGACAGAGCGGGAAGTTTAAGTACAAGTACCGTATTTATTGTAACCCGGTGGGGGATAATCAATATTGTGGTACAATGCAGACCACATAAACACACATAACACAATATGAAGCTTTGCTTCAGGGTGAGCCGGGGCCAAAATAACAAACAAAAGAAACTATCAACTCAACCAGCTAACTTGCCCTGGGAGGAAAAAAGGAACGAAACAAAATTACAACAACTAAACCTATCTCTCTAAACTAATGAAAAAACAGGAGAAAAAGAGGGGAATCAAAACAAACGGCAGTTCACCCTTACTGCTTCTTAAACAGGAAAATACTGAGTACAAAAAGTGCTATTTACAATGTGGTTAACCAAGGGAGAGAGAGATCAACGCACAGCACAAGGATAATCTATACAACGCTACGATCAGAAGTGGATCTTAAGTTTCACACACTGGTGGCTAAACAGTAGTTCGGGTCGCGAGGAGGAGAGTCACACCACACAGTGACAGCCCTGTTTGCTGTCTGGAGAACCCCGGTATATGAAGCTGGACTGCTCGTTGTCGGCTCGTCAAGCTCAGCGGCTGCAGCTGCGGAGGACCAATGGCCGGCGGCAGGAGGCGGGACCTGTCAATCAGGCAGAGATGGTGTAGAACACAGGAGCGCTCACTCAGCCTGAAGACAGCAGATGACACACAATACACACAAAACACTCACAGGTCCAAATGGCAAACAGTAACGGCTGGGGGCCGTAACACCCCCCTTCCTAAAGAGAACATCTACCCCAAAAAGATGTACTCAGGGCGACTGGGAGACACGAGAAAGAGCGTCGGCCATAACATTATCGATACCCTTCTTGTGGCGGATTTCCAGGTTGAAATCCTGTACCAACAGAGACCACCTCATTAAACGTTGGTTCTGGTTCCGCATCTGGTTTAGGAAAACGAGCGGGTTGTGGTCGGTGAACACTGAGATAGGTAAAGGACTGGAACCAAGATATACCTCAAAGTATTGTAACGCCAGCAGCAGGGAGAGAGCCTCCTTCTCTATGGTGCTGTAGTTAAGTTGGGGAACTGTGAACTTTCTGGAGAAGTAGCAAATGGGATGATCGATACCTTTCCCATCCTCCTGCAGCAACACAGCGCCGGCCCCACTGGCACTGGCATCCACCTCCAACTTAAATGGACGAGTGAAGTTTGGGGCTGCCAGGACAGGTGTGCTGCAGAGGAGAGCTTTACAAGAACAAAAAGCGACATCACAAACCTTTGTCCAAACAAACGGTTTTTTTACACTGGTCAGACTTGTGAGAGGGGCGGCTACATCAGCGAAGTTTCGGCAGAAGCTCCGGTAATACCCCGCCATACCCAGAAAGCGGCGGAGCTCACGCCTGGTTTTGGGGACGGGATAATCCAGGATTGCCTGGACTTTGGCCTGGACAGGGCGCACTTGGCCTTGGCCCACCTGTTTACCAAGGTAAGTGACTGTGGCTTTACCAAATTCACATTTTGCCAAGTTAAGGGTAAGGTTGGCGTCTCTCAACCTATCAAAAATAACTTTGAGAGTTTTAACATGTTCTGACCACGACTCAGAATGTGCAACCACATCATCCAAATACACTTCACAATTTTTCACATCGGCTAAGACAAGATGCATCAGACGCTGGAATGTAGCAGGTGCGTTGCAGAGACCAAACGGCATGACAGTGTATTGTAGGAAACTGTCAGGTGTAACAAAAGCGGAGATTTCAGAAGCGCGTGGTGTTAATGGGACTTGCCAGTATCCCTTCAGGAGATCAAGTTTAGTGACAAATTTAGCTGATCCGACTCTGTCAACACAATCTTCCATGCGGGGAAGAGGATAGGAGTCGGGCTTTGTGATGCTGTTGACTTTTCTAAAATCTGTACAAAACCGTGAGGTCAGATCCGGTTTGGGAACGAGCAGACAGGGGGAACTCCATGCGCTGGAGCTGGACACAGCCAATCCATTCTCCAGCAAATAATCAACCTCCTGTTGAAAGAGGGAGCGCTTAGTGGGATTGACACGGTATGCATGTTGTTTAATTGGCATGTGGTGACCGACATCAACATCATGAGACAAAACGGTGGTGCAGGTGGGAGTGTCAGAAAACAGAGTGGGGTGACGGTCAATCAGTTTACCAATGTCAGCTTGAGCGGGACCATCTAGATGCTGCAAATGAACAGAGAGATTTTTTAATATTTCAGAGTTTTGCAGTCTTGAACACAGAGAGCTATTTACACAGAGCCCATCACTTTCTGGCGAATACAGGGGAGGAGTGACAGAAGTGACGGTGGCTACACTACGTACGTTACTGGCGTCACTGCGGGTGACATATGGCTTCAGCATATTCACGTGACAAACTCGAGTTTTTCGCTTGCGGTCAGGAGTGGCGACAACAAAATCAGTTTCACCCAACTGTCTCTCAATCTCATAAGGGCCACTAAACTTTGCTTGACAAGCAGAACTGGAGAGTGGGAGAAGAACGAGCACTTTGTCGCCAACCTGAAAAACTCGCTTCACAGACTTCTTATCAAACTTTCTTTTCATTTTTCCCTGAGAAACCCCCAGAGTGTGGCGTGCAGCTTCACATGCCGTGTGTAACCTCTCCCTGAACTGACTCACATAGTCAAGCACATTGGAACTGGGGCTAGCTGTGTCAGACATGAACTTTTCACGGAGCAGACGAAGGGGACCACGCACGGTGTGTCCAAACACTAATTCTGCAGGGCTGAAACCGGTGGACTCCTGCACGGTTTCCCTTGCAGCTAGGAGGAGAAAAGGCAGACCCTCATCCCAATCCCTCCCAGTTTCTAGACAATACTTCTTCATCATTGACTTTAATGTCTGATGAAAACGCTCGAGTGCGCCCTGGGATTGAGGATGATAGGCGCTGGATGTTCTGTGGCGGATGGACAGGGACGAAAGGATCTGAGCGAACAGTTTGGACGTAAAATTTGTGCCTTGGTCAGTTTGGACATACTTTGGCAGACCGAAGGTGGAAAAGAAATTCACAAGTGCCTTAACGACGACTTTGGCTTTTAAGGTGCGCAGCGGAAAAGCCTCGGGATACCGGGTAGCGACGCACATCAAAGTGAGCAGATACTGATGCCCAGACTTAGTTTTAGGAAGTGGGCCTACACAGTCCAGGATGATGTGCTCAAATGGTTCACCGAGAGCTGGAATGGGCTGTAACGGAGCGGGAGGAATGGTTTGGTTAGGTTTACCTACAACCTGACACACATGACAGGAGCGGCAGAACCGGGACACGTCGGACTTCAAACCTGGCCAGAAGAAATAACGTAGGATGCGATAGTAAGTTTTCTTAATTCCTAAATGACCAGCAAATGTATCATGAGCAAGGCTGAGAACTTGGACTCGGAAACTTTGAGGAACCACCACCTGCTGCACTGAATTCCACCCCAGATTTCCCACAGCAGGCGGATGCCAATTACGCATCAAAATGCCGTCAACAACGCAGTACACAGGAGTCTCAGAGTCAGTGGCGGCTGCTGTCACACAGGCAGCCAGGGACGGGTCAGTTTGTTGAGCTTTAATGAACACACTACGATCCACTTCAAGGGCCAGCTCGGCCTCGGCAGGCAACAAGTTATCAATTCTCTCATTTTTAACCGTGGGCGTTTCTGTCTTCACAGGCACATCAACAGGACACAAAAAAGAGTCAGACAGATTCAACACTTCCTCAAATTTCCGTGACTGGGCACGGGTCACAGCACAGGCCGGAAACACAGCGGACACAGGCGGACTGGGATCGGACACAGGATTATCAACAACTTCAGGTGTCGGAAAAACTTTCCCCCCAGCCAAATCGTTACCAAGGATGAGCGCGACGCCCTGTACTGGCAAGCGAGCGCGGACACCGATTTTCACAGGACCAGAGACAATGGAGGAGCGGAGGAAAACAGTGTGCAGTGGGGCTCTTAAAACACTCATGTCAACCCCCAACACGAGTGTGTCAGAACCATAAAAAGACCGCTCGGAAAAAGGCAGAACACCTTGGAGCATGAGAGACTGAGTAGCTCCGGTGTCACGCAGGATTAATATGGGTACCTGGTCTTTAACCTCACCTGTAAGTGAGACAGAACCTTTGTGGATGAACGGCTTGTAACACTCATCAACTTCATCATCGCCAGGCTCTGGCGGATTGATCAGCGGAGGGGGAGCAGACTGGATCAAACCAACACTCTTGGGTCGTTTTGAGTTCAGAGCATCTTTGCGTCGGAGTGTAGGACAATTAGCAATGAGATGCCCGGACTCATGACAGTAAAAACACTCACGATCTGAGGGACTTTGTCTGGAGCGCAGGGGAGTTTTGGGCTGAACTCTTGGATGACTATTACCCACACCGGCAACTGGAAAGTGTTCACGGCGCACGGAGGGAAAGACAGCACGGTGAGTTAAAACAAACTCGTCAGCACACACAGCAGCTTTAGACAAAGTTTCAACTTTCTGCTCATTCAGATAAACCACAATTCTTTCGGGCAGACACTTTTTAAATTCTTCCAAAAGAATGAGCTCTCGAAGCTGTTCAAGCTTAGTGACTTTACAAGCTGCGCACCATTTATCAAGTAGAACAGACTTCTCCCTTGCAAACTCGACATACGTTTGGTTGGCAGATTTTTCAGAAGTACGGAATTTTTGGCGATACGCCTCTGGGACCAGTTCGTACGCACGCAAAACTGTGGCTTTCACAATATCGTAATCCAGACTGTCATCAATGGATAAACTCGCACACACCTCCTGTGCCTTTCCTACCAACTTACATTGCAATAGCAGACTCCATAGATCTTTTGGCCATTTTAAGGTCGCTGCTATGCGTTCAAAAGCATTAAAATAAGAGTCAACTTCACTCTCACGAAATGATGGGACTAATGCAACTTGCCTGCTTACATCAAAGTGGGGAGCACCAGGAGAACCAGTAGAGAAACGCATACTCACAGGAGTTGACGCGGCTGGGGGAGACAAGCGGTCCAGCTCCATTACCCTGATGCGGAGGTGCATCAGCTCAACCTCGCGGGTTTTCGTTTCGAGCTCCACCTCTCTGAGGCGGAGGGCGAGCCTCATATCCTCCGTCTCAACCCCAGCCTGAAGCAGAGCCATGGGATCCACACCGTGATCCAGGTACCGACCCGGAGTGGTGGCAGGAGCCGCCGCCCCTTCCTCCACCGGGCCGCTGAGGGCTCGTGGGACCGCGGCAGCCTCGGCTTCCACATCCCCGTCTGAACCCTCAGAAGCACCATCTGACTGCGACTGCGTCTTCACGGTAACTATACCCCTCTCTACCAGCCCCCTTGACAACACCTTTTTAACCTCTGCCTTAAGGGCATTCATAGGAATAGCAATATCAAAGAAGGCGGCAATTACTAACAAATCCTCTTTAGTACACCTATCCAATTTATCAAGAGTAGGAGCCTGCGCA
Source organism: Eutrigla gurnardus (assembly GCF_963514095.1). Lineage (NCBI taxonomy): Eukaryota > Metazoa > Chordata > Actinopteri > Perciformes > Triglidae > Eutrigla > Eutrigla gurnardus. The sequence continues at coordinate 26,807,245 of NC_139916.1, read as the reverse complement.
AAGTCATCCATGTCAAACGTCATCCTATGCCTCCACACACATAGAAAAAACTGCCAAACAAAAGTAGCCTATACCCAGATAATATCCACCACACAGGCGGAATCCTGCATCCCGGACGAGCCCCCAAATTATGTTACGCCCCAGGCTAGGGGAACAGAGGCGCAGCACAAACAGAGACAGAGCGGGACGTTTAAGTACAAGTACCGTATTTATTGTAACCCGGTGGGGGATAATCAATATTGTGGTACAATGCAGACCACATAAACACACATAACACAATATGAAGCTTTGCTTCAGGGTGAGCCGGGGCCAAAATAACAAACAAAAGAAACTATCAACTCAACCAGCTAACTTGCCCTGGGAGGAAAAAAGGAACGAAACAAAATTACAACAACTAAACCTATCTCTCTAAACTAACGAAAAAACAGGAGAAAAAGAGGGGAATCAAAACAAACGGCAGTTCACCCTTACTGCTTCTTAAACAGGAAAATACTGAGTACAAAAAGTTCTATTTACAATGTGGTTAACCAAGGGAGAGAGAGATCAACGCACAGCACAAGGATAATCTATACAACGCTACGATCAGAAGTGGATCTTAAGTTTCACACACTGGTGGCTAAACAGTAGTTCGGGTCGCGAGGAGGAGAGTCACACCACACAGTGACAGCCCTGTTTGCTGTCTGGAGAACCCCGGTATATGAAGCTGGACTGCTCGTTGTCGGCTCGTCAAGCTCAGCGGCTGCAGCTGCGGAGGACCAATGGCCGGCGGCAGGAGGCGGGACCTGTCAATCAGGCAGAGATGGTGTAGAACACAGGAGCGCTCACTCAGCCTGAAGACAGCAGATGACACACAATACACACAAAACACTCACAGGTCCAAATGGCAAACAGTAACGGCTGGGGGCCGTAACAGTAGTATGTTCGACCATGGTATAATAAATGTTTAGGCCTAGAAGGATTTCTAGCAATGTTTTATTCGCAAACACTGCAATAGCCTACATTTTATAATATAATGCTGTCATGCACCTGCGCATGAAATGGAAAATCGAACTCTGAGCAATCGATTTCAGCACTTTCTTTATGGACAGCGCCGTGTACGTACGACGTAAGGAGTGTTTCTTAAGAAGACTCCTAAGAGACCGTTTGGGAACCACGACTACAGAGGTAAACAACTTTGGTAAGTCATAACGTAGGAGTCTTCGTAGCATGCTAAGAGTGGACGTTATCGGGAAACCGGACCCAGATCTTCAACACAAACCCTCGTTACATCCTGTTCATCCACCTGGTGATCAACGACATGATGCAGCTGTTCCTGTCCACTGTCCTCTACACCATTAGCTACACGCTTCATAAAGTCGACGTGCCCTTCTGCCTCATCCTGTTGATCTTTGCCATCCTCACCACCCTCAACACCCCGCTCAACCTGGCCAGTATGTCGGCCGAGTGCTACGTCGCCATCTGCATCCCCCTCCGCCACGGACACATCTGCACAATCAGGAAAACCTACATCCTGATTGGTTTGATCTGGGTGGTGAGCGCGTTATCCATCCTACCGGATCTCTTCATCCTGCTGGCCACAGAGCCGCTGCACTTCTTTCACTCGAAGGTTTTATGTGCCAGAGATTTCGTGTTCAGGAGCTCTTACAGCCTGAAGAAGAGGGAAACTTCACACGTGATTTGTCTTGTCCTGGTTTGGCTCACTCTCCTCTACACCTACTTCAGGATTCTGTTTGCAGCCAGTGAAGCAACTGGAGACATGAGAAAAGCCAGAAACACGATTCTCCTCCATGGTTTCCAGCTGCTATTGTGCATGCTGACGTACGTGAGGCCCATGTTTGAACAAGGTCTGCTCTACCTATTACCCAATCAGTACGGTGCCATACGCGTCGCCTGCTACGTCTTTGTTCAGATCCTGCCACGCTTTGTTAGTCCCATTGTCTACGGACTAAGAGACCACACCTTCAGGAGACACATGACAAGGTACCTGCTTTGTAAAGTGAGCATAGGCAGCAACCCAGAAAATGTTCTCATCTCAAACAGGAGGCCCGTGAAACTGCAGTGAGAGTCTATATATATTATGAAACCAAGACCATCACTTATCCATGCAGAACAGGCCTGTAGTGGAGGCTAAACGCACGTAAAGGCCGTTTACGCACCTCTGGAAATTTGGAAATAGCGTTTACACAGCTGGAAATGAATTCTTCCACATTTACATGCTGTTTACGTCTTCCTAAATACTTTTTCCCGCTGCATTATGGTACGTGTCTGTGACCAATCACTGCCTGTGGCGGCTTCTAGGAAGTGGCAGGTTGTCTCTATTGATCAATGGCTGTTAAAATGGATATTCTGTGATTTGTGAAGCGTCCTGCTGTGTCTCACCTCCTACAGATACAAGCACAAGGCCTCCATTACAAAGGACGTCCAAAGAGCAATACTTCACCTTTTTTTAATGTTGTTTTGGTTCGTATAAGAGTACGCATTGAGTCGATGATGTCAACATTATTGTATAAAGCTCTTTGCTAGCGAGTTTAACAGCGTGGAACAAAGATTATTTTTCTCTTCCAAAGAATCTCTGGTATAAAGTTACAATGAGCAGGTGTGGATGATGTTGGTGGATGTCATCACTTCGTAGGGAAATAAAGAACAAGCACTCTGGCAGGAAGTTTACAAGGGGAGCTCCCCCTCCCCTTCTTAAGATCCTTCTCTAACAGAAATGTGTGTGAACGTGGAGCTGGGCTGCAGCACTTGATTACAAATTCAGACTTGATGCTTTTGTAGGTATGTTAGCGGCAGGGAGGTCAGCCAGTAGGTTGAATAAAGTGACAAGCTGCCTAACAGCTATACCCAGGGCAGAATTCTCCAATACAATTCATTGTACATGTATTTCACAGGCAGGGGTGAGACAGGCAGGGGTGAGAGAGGAGGGACAGGAGGTCAAAGAGAGGGAGGAGAAAGAGAGACGAGGATAGTAAGAGGAAACTAGAAAATTACTGTCCCTGAAGGAAACGCGCATCAGCAGTTTTGCATGAATTTACCTCTAAAACGGCTGTCTCGTAACGTTACATTATTTTCACATAGCCTGGTGAATGTGCTGGTCACAACTTGTCCACGAAAGTGTTTTGGAGTTGTTGGATTGTGTATTTGATGAGTTTGATGAGGGGAAACCAGGAAATCCTATTAGCCTCCGTAGCATAGCTCTGAGCAGCTAAAAGTTTAGAGGATTTATATTCCAAATTTGTTTTGACTTACATGTGTAAGTTAACTTGACTGATAATAACAAGTTTGCTTGTTTTCTTAAATTGACACAGAATTATTGCAGCTTATCTGTTCAAAAATATACAATTTATTTTAAAAACATAAAACATGGTGATGTTGACAGACAGTCGGAGAGAGAGACATAAGGTGGAGTTGTACAATGAAGCAAATGTGAGACAACAGGTTCACAAATCTTGAAATAAACAAGAACAATGTTGCAAATTGATACAACTAAACATGCCTTAAGAGTGTGGGCCCCACATACATTATGTTGACAACTGGGAGTACTGAGGAAAGAAGCGCAGGTGGACAGGAGTTGTAAAGATAAAATCTTAATCTGACAAATATTGTACATTATAATCACATAAACACAATTGAGAAAAATCGTTTTTGGTATGAAAGTACGGTATGTATTTAGAACAGTATGTAATGTTTTTCCAATTTTTATCTATACTTAACTTGCTTTTCCATACCTGACCTGAGATGCACAAATTCAAAGAAAGTTTGAGTGAAGAATAATGCATGCAATAGTCTGCTTCCTCCTAGGAGGGTCTTCAGGTGTGCATTAACTTTACAGGCGATATCTAAGCAGTTTATTTCTGACCCCATGGATTCTTGCTGATCATTGGTCCAGTTTAATGTTCATGATGACCTCCTGAAGAAACCCAAAGGAGTACTTCATATTACAGGGGTACTACAGGTTAAGGCATCAGATTGCGCCCATTAACATGGCAAAGCCTGTGGGCACATCTTTGATATAATAATAATAATAATAATAATAATAATAATAATAATAATAATAATAATAAGACTTTATTAAGGACACAATCAGAGGTCCATAGGGACTAGAAATACATAAAAGACAGACAATAAAAACATGGCAACAGTTAATGTAAAACAAACATCGATCACAAACATAGCCATCAATATCAACCAGATACGGTTCCAGAGGGACAGACATCAGCCCTCACATACAGACTGGAGCGCCAGTGGCTCCACAGCCTTGAGGAGAACCTTAATGAGCTCTTCTCACCATCACACAGAAACAAAATGATATCATTTCTAGAGGCTAATAGCCTGCACATAAATTTATACATAAGATTGCGTATTACAGCAGAGCAGTTTGGCACTCCAACATTAACAAACATCTCACTGGCACTGCACCATCGGGGTAGCTTTAAAAGTATCCTCATGCCATCGTTGTAGGCCACATTTAGTCTCTGCATGTATTTTTTACTGTAAACGCTCCACAAGTGTACAGTATACAGGGGGGTACAGTATGCTCTAAATAACGCTACCTTGACATTACTAGTGCACATACTGAACTTCCGTGCAAGCATGTTGGCCTGCAAGTAAAGCATCCGACACTGTCTGTTTATGTCTCTATCATCAGACATATCGTTTACAATAAGATGACCAAGATATTTCACTTCATTACATTCTTTAAGAACAGAACCAGATAAAAAGAATTCAGGGAAAACTAATTTCCTATCACCTTTACTTCTGACAATCATAATGTTGCTCTTAGTTGCATTGTATTTGATGTCAACGTTGAGGCCGTATTGTGAACATATTTTCAATAACTGTTGTAAGCCAGCACTATATGGGCAAAAAATTACTAAATCGTCAGCATACATAAGATGATTAATTAACATAGAGCCAACCATACACCCTGTATTACATACATTCAGTTGCTGTGACAAGTCATCCATATATACATTGAAAAGGAACGGGGACAGTATACCACCCTGTCTCACCCCATTACTGACTCGGAAAGGTTCTGACACCGAATTTCCCCATTTTATCTGAAAAGTCTGTTGAGCATACCAGTAGACAAGAATTCTTAAAATCCATGTTGGGACACCTCTAACACGCAATTTATTAAACAATTTCTCATGATTGATGCGGTCAAAGGCATTGGAGGCATCTATAAAACACATAAATATTGTTGAGTTCTGTCTATTATATTTGTCTAAAATTTCTTTCAAGGCAAAAATGCACATGTCCGTACCATGTTTGTGTTTAAAACCAAACTGGTTGTCACTTGTGATTATGTACTCTTCCAGCCTATTGAGGAGGATTTTCTCCACAATTTTTGATAATATGCTAGCCAATGCAATTGGCCTGTAGTTCTCCAAACTGTTTATTTTGCCTGATTTGTTTTTAACTACAGGCACTAATAAAACAGACAGCATAGAGTCAGGATTCCATGACTGAATAGACCTGTCAGGCAGATAGCAAGTAAAATACAAATTTTTTTACTTGCATATTTTAGATGTTCAGCAGTTATCTTATCAGCTCCACACGATTTATTATCATCTAATCCTAAAATCGCAGAGTGTACCTCTTCTAAATTAATAGCTATGTTCACATCTGTATCAGCAGTGCCCACTTCAAATTGATTACTTCTCACACAATTAAACAATTCAAAGTAATGTTGTCTCCACATCTGGGATATTTTGTCAGAATCACTGATCCCTTCAATGTTCGAAGGTAAAGTCATTTTGCAATTATTTATACATTTGACTTCCTTCCAAAAATCATGAACACTATTGTTTTGCAACTTCTTAGCCAGTGAATCAGATCGCATAGACTTCTCATGTTTTTTAATAAATCGAAGGGCATATTTAAAATTTGCATGAGCACGTTTCTTCTCTTCAAATGAAGGCCCCTGTCTGCCTCTTCCTGAATCTACCCAAGCTTTGAATGCTTTTCTGGCTGCCCCATGAAGCTCTGCCACATAATCGTTCCAGCCTGGTTTAACAACTTAGACTGAGTTTTATAAAGTGGCCTACTGGAGGTAAAAAGTGACTCCACAATAGAGTCATAAAAAACACATAGATCTTCCCCGTGTTGCGGGTTCTCACAATTCATATTACAGCATCTTATTGCATCCTTGGGTAGCTCTATATTTCCCAGTAGGTTGTCTGTCCTGATGGTATATTTATTCAGTGCTTTTTTAGTTAATTTACTCCACTCCAGTTTACCTGTAGTTGTGTTATTTTCCACAGTAGACACCATTGGCAGTTTTTCTACATTCAAAGATATAGAAAACGGTATATATGATGTAGGATGATCTTCTTAGCCCCATACAACCACAGCCACATTGAAGACTTCCGAAGGAAATGCATCAGGCAGAAGGCCCTCATGTCCAATCAACAATCCAACCTGCATTCCTTTCATTATCACGTCAAGGGTTTCTCCATAAACCTGAAGACATAAAAGACGCATCTTAACTGACATCTCAGGGTTTAAAATATCACTGCCATTCTAATAAATAAAGGCTATGTCTTTGAAATTAGTTCACTTTACTAGTGCTTACACAATTATAAAGACAGGGAGCTCTAAGGTGCATCTGCCTGCCTTGTAGATGCAAACATTTTTTTAGTAGTTGTCGTTAACTGACAAAGACGCTCGGTTTGGTGTGTAAATGTGCTTTTATATTTAGTGTGGCAGTTTTGTTGTATGATGAAGTCTCATTTGGTCTCATGTCCCTTTGTGTTTTAAAGGACCGTATGCAGCGTTGTGCATGAGTTTAAAAGAATGCGTTCATTGATAACGTTCATTTTTCTGTAAACTTTGAACTGAACGCAACGCATTTGTAAATAAAGAACTTGAACATGAATTAGTTCAGATTGTGTGAAATGAATGACGAACGTCAATGTTGAGGTCCAATTATACGTTATTAATCATACACATTTTTTTTCTCCCGATGAGCCGAATGACATGACCTGCTCGCACTTTAGAAACAGCATGTCATTGTTAGGGGTGGGTGGACCGATCCAAATATCGATACTATCTCTTTACTTCAGTGACTTCTCATTTGAAAAAATGGATAACAATAAGGTTTCGGCCCATGGCCCTAGCATTCCTTTTGGGAGAGGGAGGTTTATTGATGAGTTGATGAGTACCCCAGGCAGAGGTATAAATAATCCAGCCTCCCCAGTCTTCTGTTCCACTCGTATTACTGGCCATGCAGCTTCTAGTTCAGGTCATGAAAGTACATTTTCCGGTCTCCCAGCCACAACTGATGCAGTTTTAAATAGCTTGATAACTCACGTTGCTGAACAGGTGGGACAAACTATAAAAGATCAATTAAGGAGTGACCGTGAAGAGAGGGTGAATAATGACACACAAGCTCAGAGTAGTGCAGATCAGTTACCCAGTGAGCCCACTACCTTAACTTGACTGGTGCAAAGTTTGTCCTACAGTCAGATGTCAAAGAGCCCCCAGTCTTCAGTGGGGGTGGATCAGACAAAAACACGGTCTGTGAGTGGCAACAGCTAATGGAAGTGTACTACAAGAAGCGAGCTATACCTCTGAAAGAGCAGTATTCTGATGTTATATCTAAACTCATGGGCAAAGCTAAAGATAATGTTCGGATAACACTGAGAAGCAGTCCATCCGCAAAGCCCCAGGATGATCCTAAAATCATCTGACATTCTCCGTCAACATTTTAGTGATGTGACATTTTCATGGATGCCTATGGCTGATTTTTACAGCACCGTCCCAGCAGCAGGCGAGAACCATGGATTTTCTTACTAACTCCTGCTCTCCCATTTCAGATGAGACCTAACGCAGTTTTTGGTAATGGGCTGGTGGTACTCGCCGATAGCGGAGGCAGAATGGTCTTTCATCAGTGAGCCTGATGTGATGAACAAAACCTTTTGCCTCACTGCAGTCCAGTGCATGTTTGGAGAAATCATCTTTGTATTCGTCAAGAAGCTCAATCAACTTTAACTTTCCATCATACTCAGTGTGGCACAGATCGATATCGATATCAGCAAGACCAACCTGCTGGAGGCGCTGTTTGAGATCTGAAGGCCTTATCTCTTCTTATCTTGTTTCTGTCAGGTTCAGGCAAGGAGGGAGGACTCAGGTGCAGGGTAGTGGCAGAAAAAACGGGCTTTAATTCTTAATAAAAAAAGAACAAACAAAAGGCCGCTCCACAGGGAGGAAAAACAGGCTATGAAAAATAATGCACATGAAAAAAAACAGGAACGCAAAAATACAAACTCGGCTTGGCAAGGCTGTGGCTCTTGACGTGACAAAGGACGAAACGAACTGGCACAAGACAAGGGGAGACGCAGACTTAAATACACAGAGGGATAACGAGCAACAGGTGAAAACAGTCAGGGCTCAGGGATGACATCAGACCAGGAAACACATGAGGAAGGGCAAGTGAAGTACTGGCTTTGATTGAACAAGGCAATGGATCTCTCCTCTGTACTTCCAGAAGCATGGTCTTGCGATCTTTCTCTGATAATAAATAAATACAGATGAGTGTGTGTGGAGGACTACAGATCTTGGATACACTTCCACATCGCTACACTAGGCTACGGTCAATGTTGATCAACGCGGAAAGCAGTTGCTGCTAGTGGCTTTTACTTTGAAAAAGTCACAAAATCAGTGACATTTCCTGTCACCAGTAGGTGGCGCTCTGACTGTGAGTCAATATTCAACTGCAGACGTGGTCAGGGTGGGACACTAATCAAGTATGGAAACTTTGGAGCAGATCAGAGAAGAAACACCAGAGTTATTATAGTTTTGATCTTTATGGCGAAGGTTCCACTGACAGCTGTCTGAGGTGCATGTGAAGTTCAGAGTAGATCCGACAATGTATAAAATCATTAGCAGGTGTGGAAAGTTTCATGAGTGTTGATCTGGTGTTAAACAGTGACAGCGGTCACATCTTCTCCATGCCTTCATGACATCTCTCTGAGTCCCCTTCATGTTTCTCCTTCCCCTCCCCCACTATTTACAGAGTTGATACGCAGGTGGTTAAAACATTTTTTTTTACCAACTTCCTGTTGACTTTAGGCGGTGGGTCCAAGAGGCTTTTTTTGTACATCTTCACATGGTTTATCTAGCAAAATATATTTCATGCATTTTTCACCCAACCTAAAGGGGAGCTGTTACTCAGAAAAAGGGCATAAAATCAGTCACATTTCATGTCGCCATTAGGTGGCGCTCTGACTGTGAGTCAATATTGCAGTGCAGACACATTTAGGAAGGGACTCCTATCATGTATGATTTTTTGGAGCAGATCGGAGAAGAAACGCTGTTATAACAACTTTGATGCTTTTGGCGAAGGTTTAAAATAGTAGCGAAGTAACGGCGTTGCCCTGGCCACGACCAAAAATATTCTGGATTTGGGTAACTTTTTGTCCTTAAGGCCTTTCCACCCATTTATCCAATTTTGGTATCAATCGGATCAACAGTATAGTCCGAGTTAGATCAAATACAACCCCTGTGAAATTGGCAATGTTTGAATTTTTTGAATGCGCCCCAGATTACTCGATTTTGATGAAAGTTAACATGTATGTTCTTTCTTGCTATGTCAACATAGGTTTCGTGATGATTGGTCCAAATGTTATGAGTTATGAGTTATGCTAATTGCGTTTTGGTGGCAAAACCCTCTTAAGTTCATTGGCCGATAGCTGCAGAGTAGCCAAATGCCATGTTACTTGAATTGGAAAATAAACAGCTGCATAGAATATTGGTGTAATATTTATTTTCATTAGTAAACAGCTTAGTAGGAATGTTGTTTTTTTAGGAATAAAGGCAAAACAATTAATATATGGAGCATGTAAACGTAATCAGTGAAGTTTTTCGTGGTGAAATTAATTTGAAATAATAAAGAAATAAGCATATTTCAGGAATAGGAAACTATTCCTTTAAAACATACACATACCGATATGATCACACACACACACACACACACACACACACACACACACACACACACACACACACACACACACACACACACACACACAATATGAGCCAACACAATCCCACACATGGTCTATCAACATATATAAACTATCTGCATCAACGCCTGCAACACACTGATGTTGGCTGCTGTGCTGTTGGGTAAGTACAGTCTCTACTGCATCACGGTGATACTGTATGTTCCTGTGTTATCATGTTTATCTTTATTGTTACAGTACTGTGTGTGATATGTATTTTGCATCATATATTTGTCTGTGATTTAGAAGGATATGTTCCAGGGTTGTAAACCAGCCACCAGTAAGGGGATCATGCTCAGCCATTACCTTACCATACTGGCTCTAACTCTACCATCTGCTATGAAACAGTTTCACATTAAAACTAATATTATAGTTTGCGACAGAGCCAGAATATCCTCAACTAAGAGGGAACATTAAGATTTAGAAGGGAATGATTTATTCCTTAGATGAGTGGCACATTTGTCATTGTTTCCCTCCTTTTGAGATCTCTTCAAGTCCCAAACTATTTAGGGGGTACACCAGAATCTAGATATCATTTGTGCTGATTTCAGACTTTTTGTTGTTTCAGATATGTATTCTTCATCTGTCAACAGCACTTACAATGTGACCGGGAGTCAGAAGGACATCTTCACCGCAGCTATGACCAAGAATGTGATTGTCTTAGCTCTCTGCATCTCCATCAACTACATCAACAGTACTCTGGTCTACACCTTCAGGAAGCACCAGGTCTGATGTCTGACATTGTTTTTACACTCAATAGGTGCAAGTTAAAACCGGGGAAAGCAGTCAGCAAAAGAGAGCAATTTGAATACCTCTCTCTCTCTCTCTCTCTCTCTCTCTCTCTCTCTCTCTCTCTCTCTCTCTCTCTCTCTCTCTCAGCTTTAGGAAAATGGGTGTTCTTTTTTAAAAGCATTCACAATGTGTTCACAGCTTAAACAAATCAGTCTTTAAAAATGTTTGCATAATGCACCATTTGAAGTTAATTTGAGGAACATTTAACTGGTTAGGATTCAGTCTCAGTATAACACTGATTGACCTACAATAGTACAGGAGGATGGTCAGACCCTGCTGCAGTTGCTTATATTAGCTTGAAAGGACACATTCTACAATTTCCTAAAAAGAAACACATTCACGTGTGATAAAATTCAAGATCACAAATTCACTTTCATTCACTTCCTTCCTGTTTGATGTGTTAGGAACGGACAATGACTAATACAGAACAAAGGATGATATTAGCAGTTTTCAGTATGTCATAAACCCAAAACCTGATGCTGATTATTGCTGATTATAGTTCCTTGAAGTAGCTTTAAATAATGGATGGCAGCAGGTTATAAAAGATACAGGGCTTGATTTCCCAAAGCCTTCTTAATGCTACGTCATTTGTAACCCCTACTTAGAGTTCCTACTTAACATTTTGTGTTTCCAGAAACGTTCTTTGCTCCGAATCTCTTTCGTACGTCATACGTTGGTAGGTTGGTCTGGAGCACGCTTAGAGCCTTCTTAGTTCTACTGTAGTGATGTTTCAGCTCCTGACGCTGGTCGCCATCACTGTACAGTAACCCAGAAATCCCTGTTGCGCATGGAATTGCACATTGCCAGTGTTGTGTTTCACCAATGGTTTTAAGTCATTCATGAAGAAAATAATTGCTGGAAACACACAAGCACAAAATAAAATGTGCATGCATTTCATCACAAGGCTAAGCTTTACCTCAATGTCAGATGTAGCCTAAGTATATTACAGTGTCATTTAATTAGCCCATTAGGCCTAGTACATGTCAAGGCATGTACAATCCTGCAAGCAATTTGGGAAATTGGCACAACAATTATAACCTGACTCTCGCCAGATGAATTTCGTTCCGCCTAGCTCCACTCATCCATCTGGGATCGCTCCATTGGAGAGGTGTTTCAGAAGGCTGGGCCTTATCAAAAATCCTTGCATATGATTGGATAAGACACTTGTCCGTCATCTTTATTAACGTACTTCAACCACTCACATCGAAGCCAACCCGTGACGCTGATGAGAGCGATGCAGGGAAAATCAAAACAGAACAGCCGACATCTTGGATATAGCAACAGTGCAATCAGCACAATGTCGGTAAATGATGAATGTCGTCTTGTGCAATCAAAATTTGCTGATAAAAGGCAACATTGTGCACAGCAAACTTATTTTTAACAAAGAAGCCAACCAAAAAGGTATAGACGAACGACTTAAAGAACTAGGTTTAACATTGTTACAAGTTCAGGTAAGGTCATTTCCGATATGCATGCGGTGCTTTCGCTTGATCGGCAGACTCGAAGATATGCAACGCGATGCGAGCCGCCATTGTTGTCTGAATCAAAACAGTCTCACAGTTGCTTCTCAGCTACGTCACATCTATGAAACTCCCGCCCTGCGTCCTGATTGGCTTGTCCATAAAATCTGGTGCCGAAATCACTCCCAACGGAAGCGATCCCAGATGGATGTGAGTGGAGCTAGGCGGAACGAAATTCATCTGTAGAGAGTCAGGTTACAACAATTAGGGTCTGAGTTAGGGATGCAAATTATCGAGTAATTCATTAATTGATAGTTGTTTCATCTTATCGATTGATGATAGATTAATTGATAAGCGGCAATTCTTCTGAGAAGCTGAATTTCCCTCTGATTAGGTTCTATCTACTGTATACGTAACATAAAATGTTATCTTATGATATAAAGAAAAATGCAAATCATATTTTGAATAATTTCATTTTAATGCATCAATTTGGTGAATTTTGAGAACCAAAATATGACATATCGTTTCCTGACCAATTTCTTACAAACTGCTGGTTCTGATCCAAATGTTGACATACTAAATGGGGTTGAGGAGTTTAAGCATTCAAGAAAAGATGAAAACAAAAATGACTAAAACACCGTGCTGAGCCTATACTATTAATTTATTATGACTTTTATTAATAATATAAGTGGGTGACTATTCCTCAGCCTTTTTTGACTGAAGTCTCGTTCACATACGTCACCACTCGCCCATCTCTGAGTGACAACAGTCAATGAATATGAATGTGTTCTAGCGGAATGTGGCCAGGACAGGCGATGTGGGCGGGGACGGAGAGAAAATAATGTCAACTTTCTGCGATGCGAGTGAAGCGAGTACCAATCGGAATGGAGATGATTGACAGTTGACGTCAACAGAGAGTTCCACAGAGAGTTGCCGCTTGAACTCGCCGTCTTGGCCAGCGAATAGAATTCAGCAAGAAAGTGGGTCAGCCAGCGACGGGCGAGTAGCGACGAATGTGAACGCGGCTATACGCGCAAGCTCTGTCGAACTCGCCAGCTGAGGGGGGGTGGGGGGGTCGGCGCGGGGGACGCCTCGCCATAGCGAAGGGGGAAAACAGAACGTTGATGAGCCAAACCAGCCGCAAGGATTTCCCTTATAATACGCACTGCTGCCCTCCCGTTTAGGCCCATCATAAGAGCCGCTAGTTAAGTCCATTTGCCTTGATAAAATATTGCGGTGCGCCATAGTCTCGTCAATGTGTGGGAAAAACTGCTCTCGGTGTCCCGCTTCTCGTTTGTCTTGTTGTCGTCAGAGCCCTGCTTCGCTTGTGTTCGCACATGTGCGTCAAGTACGTCTGGCGTCAAGCGCGCCCTCACGTGGACTGGCGGGGAATTACGGGTTCAAAAAGCAATTAATTGCAATTTATTTTAATCGAGTAATTTCTTATCGACAATTAATCGATAATCGATTAATTGTTTGCATTCTGAGTGGCTAAAATGTCATAAATGGACGCCGAGGACGGTTGTGAACGGTGGCAAAACTATGGCAGCGATACAACGCATCCTCGTGCTGAACCAAAGATGTCGCCGTTCCAACTAGCTGTTTAGTTGGAATACATAATTTCATAAGGATCAACTTCAATCCCATGGATATATTGACCAATCCATAAGGTCGCTGGAATTTCGAGGGTCATAGGCGTGGTGGACGGAACACTGCTCCCTATAGCCAATCCATATGGCTCGAACAGGCCTTCATTTCTAGAAAAGGTTACGCGGCCATCAACGCACAGGTGGTGGTGGACCTTAGAGGGCTCATCCTCGACCTGACAGTTTTGTCTGGGCCAATTCCGCGGTGGGTATGGACGCAGCGACTGGTGGATTTGGGCAGAGCTTGTTCCTTGGAGACAGTGGCTTAGAGTTTAGCTTCTCTGCCCGAGCCCGACCCAAACCCGGACCGACCCACGGGCCGGGTTGGTCCGGGCCTTTAAACAAGCGTTTGTGTTCGTTTGTTTTATTTATTTATTTATTTATTTTCTATCATTGCTCGATTGGCCTAATCTGAGGAGAAGGCTAGGCATAAACATTAAATATTATTGGTTATATGTTTAGCAGAGTAGGTCTACGTAAGACGTGTACAAAGTTACACAAAGTAAAAAAAAAAAAAAAGACGCTACACATAGTGCGCATGCATCATTCATAACGGTTCCACTCTGTGCAGCTAAATCAAAGAATAAAGGAGTTACGCTAAAGTGCAACATGGAACTTGGAGACATAAAGGATAAATTAAAAACAGGACAATTAATGTTGAGCAAGTCACTAGGAAAGTCCGAGGTACGGGATCATTTCAAGTGACTATAGTGGGAGAATAAGGCGGTAATATACGTGTCGGCTTTGTCCAGTCATATCCTAATCGCGGCACTAACGTAGCCTATAAAATTATTTGTAGCCTATATTTTTGTGACTGAGCTTGGTGCAGCCGCGGATATGCACATACAACAGCCTCATGCATTAAAAATAATTGTCGGGTTAAAATCGGGCTCGGGCTCTTAATTACAGTAATGTGTCGGGTCGGTCCGGGTTTGGACAGAACGCGCACGGGCTCGGGTAGGGTCGGGCTTGATTTTCTGGGCCCGAACTAAGCTCTACAGTGGCTACCCCCTCCGAACCTACCTCATAACCCCTGTCACAAATCCGCAGATGCAGGCTGAGCAAGCTTTTAATGCTGCTCATATTCAAACCCGCCTAATTGTTGAGTGGACTATTGGCATATGGAAGCTGCGCTTTCGGTGGGTCCGCAGGAGGACTGCGCATGAAGCCCCATAGCTGTTGCGCAGCAATGGTGGTGACCGCCATGCTCCACAACATGGCAGTTCGTGGAGGCGCACCTTTGGCTGAGGAGGAGGACTACGACGATGATGAGGAAGAAGAGGGAGATGAGGAAATAGTTGTCCCCAATCCTCCCTGGGCACTACACGCTGCTGGGGTTGCTGCACAGCAGTTATTGATGCAAAGGATTTTGGTCAACTTTTTTTTTAACTTGTTTGCTTTTTTTTGCCTTGACACGTTTTTCCTTTGTTGGTTATGGAAAATATTCTCATTTTGTTTTTAATACACTTTCAAGTGCCAAACCCCACATCTCTCTTGTGATTGCATTTATTTATTGTAAAGTATTATGTTTCCTTAATACCTGAGCCTAGCCTATGTCTTTACAAAAGCATTATTTTGAATGAGATTTCATACAGCACTTTGTACCTGCATTTCAGGAAAGTGCCATAAACATGCAAGACAAATATAATACTGTGGTAGCATATGTAAAGGCCCCGCCAATGCTCATAAAAGGGCATGAGACTGCTGAACCGTGTGCACACAGAAATCACACACAGAAATCACACACAGAAATCACACACAGAACTTGAGAAGAAAAGTTGAGACGGAAGTGAAGAATGCGTAAACGGAAATCTAAAGACAAGGGACCATGGGATCATGGACAGGGAGGAAGCCGGCTGCTGCAGGAAGTGAACAGAAAACGAGTCGATATCTTGTGTAGCGTCAATAGTGGATCTAAAATAACACTTAATTAGGATGCATAGATGCTATTACCCATTCAGTGGATGCTGTATCTGGAGAAGGACACACAACCCACTCCTGGGTTCGGACAACAATCCTGACAAGTCCGAGAGCAACTAATTGATCGTTATAATAAAGGCTTTAAAATGTAGACTACTACAGTGATTAATTATGGCTTACAATTAATCTCAAGAGAGAAACGCATCACAACAGGTTTCAGTGCGTCTTTATTTTTTCAAGATTTGGCAACATTTTTTGTTTCGCCTCAGATTTGACGTTGTTTTGCAGTCCCAGGAGTGGATCAGGATGCACAGCTCTCTTGTTGTGGTGGCTGAAGGGGAAATGTTACACCCCCTGCCATGACGATGGTGCATTTACCGGATGTTGTCTATAGGCTGTAATGTTTTTGCAAAAAGAAAAAAACATTTCAATGGTTGTATTTATAGAGACCTTCTCCGGTTTGGAAAGCAGAGCGCCACCTGCTGTGTCAAAACACATCCAGCGTCTTTTTAAGATGCCGATAGTGCGCTCAATGGTGGAGCAAGCACATGCGTACCGCTGATTGGACAACACATCTGGGCATCATCAACCAGGGGACCAGGGCAGATCCCCCTTCTCCTCATGAAATAAATCATTATGGGAATAGAGCCCAGTGTTGCTGGTGTTTATAATAAATGAGTCAAAGATGTGCATATGAGCCAACAGCTCCGTCTTCAAGACGCAAACCCACAGAATTGTTTAGTATGTATGAAAATATGTGGTCGTGTTGTGTTTTGTTTTATTTGATTTCAAAAGTGCATAATGTTTTGTAATACAATGAAAATAATAACTGAACTAGTTATAAATTATAAAAATATGATTATAATTGAATGACATGTCAACACTCAAACATGCAAACATTAGTGAATGTCATAATCTTTATGAAAACTGTGTTTAAGAAGAACAATCTTCTTAATAATGGTTAGTGAATGAGGTTTCCTTTTTTTGGGTCTCTTGCAGACAAAAACCTTGAAAGGAGAATGAAAGTAGCAGAAGAGAGTTTGAGAAAGAGGTCATAATGAACTAAGTTGTCTGAAATGCTATTGCTAATTGCTAATTCCATCCTCCAGATCTTCAACACAAACCCTCGTTACATCCTGTTCGTCCACCTGGTGATCAACGACATGATGCAGCTGTTCCTGTCCACTGTCCTCTACACCATCAGCTACACGCTTCATAAAATCAATGTGCCCTTCTGCCTCATCCCGTTGATCTTCGCCATCCTCACCACCCTCAACACCCCTCTCAACCTGGCCAGTATGGCGGTGGAGTGCTACATCGCCATCTGCATCCCCCTCCGCCACGGACATATCTGCACCGTCAGGAAAACCTACATCCTGATTGGTTTGATCTGGGTGGTGAGCGCGTTATCCATCCTACCGGATCTCTTCATCCTGCTGGCCACAGAGCCGCTGCACTTCTTTCACTCGAAGGTTATATGTGCCAGAGATTTTGTGTTCAGGAGCTCTTACAGCCTGAAGAAGAGGGACACTTCACACGTTATCTGTCTTGTCCTGGTTTGGCTCACTCTCCTCTACACCTACTTCAGGATTCTGTTTGCAGCCAGTGAAGCAACTGGAGACATGAGAAAAGCCAGAAACACGATTCTCCTCCATGGTTTCCAGCTGCTATTGTGCATGCTGACGTACGTGAGGCCCATGTTAGAACAAGGTCTGCTCTACCTATTACCCAATAAGTACGGTGCCATACGCATCGCCTGCTATGTCTTTAGCCAGATCCTGCCACGCTTTGTTAGTCCCATTGTCTACGGACTAAGAGACCACACCTTCAGGGAGACACATGACAAGGTACCTGCTTTGTAAAGTGAGCATAGGCAGCAACCCAGAAAATGTTCTCATCTCAAACAGGAGGCCTGTGAAACTGCAGTGAGAGTCTATATATATTATGAAACCAAGACCATCACTTATCCATGCAGAACAGGCCTGTAGTGGAGGCCTAAACGCACGTGAACGTTTAAGCACCTCTGGAAATTTGGAAATAGCGTTTACCGCAGCTGTAAATGAGTTCTTCCACGTTTACATTTACATGCTGTTTACGTCTTCCTAAATACATTTTCCCGCTGCATTATGGTACGTGTCTGTGACCAATCACTGCCTGTGGCGGCTACCAGGAAGCAGCAGGTTGTCTCTATTGATCAATGGCTGTTAAAATGGATAACATGTGATTTGTGAAGCGTCCTGCCGTGTCTCACCTCCTACAGATACAAGCACAAGGCCTCCATTACAAAGGAAGTCCAAAGAGCAATACTTCACCTTTTTTTAATGTTGTTTTGGTTCTTATAAGATGACGCATTGAGTCAGGGACGATGACGTCAACACTATTGTACACAGCTCTTTGCTAGCGAGTTTAATATTGTTAATGCGTTGCTGTACAGCGTGGAACAAAAGATTATTTTTCTCTTCCAATGCAATCTCTGGTATAAAGTCACAATGAGCAGGTGTGGATGATGTTGGTGCATGTCATCACTTTGTAGGGAAATAAAGAACAAGCACTCTGGCAGGTTTACAAGGGGAGCTCCCCCTCCCTTTCTTAAGATCCTTCTCTAACAGAAATGTGTGTGAACGTGGATGC